>NW_021703780.1:753472-1001159 GCF_005190385.1 Monodon monoceros | reverse complement strand
GTACCCTAACCTGTACCCTAAACCGTACCCGTTCCCTAACCCTAACCATAACCGTAACCCTTACCCGAAGCCTTACACTGACCCGTACCTTAATCCTAACCCGTACACTAACACTAACCCATACCCTAACACGTACACTCACCCTTGAACGTTGTCGTACACTAACCTGTACCCTAAACCCTACACTTTCCCTAACCCTAACCCAAAACATAACCCTTACCCAAAGCCTTACTCTAACCCGTGCCTTAATCCTAACCCGTACACTAACACTAACCCGTACCCTAACACGTACGCTCACCCTAGAGCGTTGTCATACCCTAACATGTACCCTAAACCGTACCCATCCCCTAACCCTAACCCTAACCGTAACCGTAACCCTTGCCTAAGCCTTACCTTAACCCGTACCTTAATCCTAACCAGTACAATAACACTAACCAGTACCCTAACACGTACACTCACCCTAAATCGTTGTCGTACACTAACCTGTACCCTAAACCATACCCGTTCCCTAACCCTAACCCTAACCGTAACCGTAACCCTTATCCGAAGCCTTACCCTAACCCATACGTTAATACTAAGATATACACTAACTCTAACCCGTACCCTAACACGTTTCAAGCTGTCTCACGAAGGAGTGCAGTGTGTTGCCCTATACTCGGCATACACAGAGCGGCTCTGAAAGTCTATGGGCCTGGAAGTTGATTAGCTGGTCTAGGGAGGCCTGGGGATGCTCACTGTTCCTGCCGGGAATAGAGTGCCAACTCGAGGCTCCTAGGTGTCCTGAAAAGCCTACTGCCGTTAAGATAATGCAGAGCAGCGGCTTCGGCCCCATAGAAACTGCTGCACACCTCCGCTTCTGCACTACAATTCAGGGCCTTACCTTGAGACAAGTGCTCACGCTGAGTGCCCCATTAGCGACACAGCATGGTAGGATGCTGAATCTCTCCTCGAGCAGAGTGACTTCAAGTATGAGGTCCTCGAAGAATTGTAAGCAGAATGTTTTCCCATGGCAGCTCAGAGGACGGCCATGACGAAGACTTCCATGCACGTCAGATTGGCCAGAAATGTGGTCCTGAGACAGTTCAAGGGCTCTGGAAATGTAGCTCGCCTTAAGGAACATGCAGTGTGTTGCCCATCACTTGGCGTACACAGAGGGCCTCTGAGTGACCAATCTATGGGCCTCGATGTTGCTCAGCACACCCACAGGGGTTTGGAGGTACTCGGTGATCCTGGAGGGAAATGATGCACACCCTAGTGGCCTAGGAGTCCTGAAAGGGTACTTTCTTTAAAATACAGCAGAACAGCGAAGAAGACCTCGTGGAAACAGCTGCATGCCTCCCTTTCTGTACGGATACTCTGGGCCTTTCCTCGACGCAGGTACTCACGTTGAGTTCCCGTTTAGCTCTAGAGCATGGCAGGCTGAGCTCTACACCGGCCATGGAAGCACCTGGTTTAGACAGAGGAAACTTATTTTCTTCCTAGAGCCAGGCGTATAGTGGCTAGAGGCCTGTCAACAAATGTGAATTGCAAGTAGGTTCAAGGCTGTATGAATGGAGCTTTCAAAATGGGAAAGCAAGGCTAGTTCCATCAGGACCCCATTTCCATGGGCACACGCAGCATACATCCCTGTGCTTTCTAACAAGTCAAAAGAGACACAGATTACACAATGGTTCCTTCCCTGAATCAACTTCTCCAAGCAAAGTGTTCTGCATCTAGTGAACTACGTCAACCAAGGAACGCCCTAGGTAGGAATTCGGGCCTGTGCCTCTTCAAAAGTCTACAGTGTTACTCGAAGAACTTATCTTTAGTTGCAGTAGGAACACAGGCCGACTTATTCTTGGAGGCAGGGTGACTTAGGTAGGAGGTCTTAGATGGAATGCGAAGCCAAGTGTTTTTCTCAGTGCAGCTCAGACTAGGGCAACGAGTCAGACTTCCACGGCATGTTGGACATGGTAAAAAGGTGTTCGTGAACCTGTGGGAGTATTGGGTAAATCAAGCTCTCCCAAAAAACAGTGCAGTGTGTGGCCCTACACGCAGCATTCGCAGAGTGACTCCGAAGGGCTACAAGCCTGGATGTTGCTTAGCAACTAAGACCCTATTGCTGATCCAACAAAGGACCAGATGATGGTCCTACGTCATGCCCTGAGAGCGTCCCCAGCTAAGGGCCTGACGCTAGGCCTCACTCAGGCCCTGTCACTCTCCCTAAGTCAGGCTCTGATGCTGTCCCTATCAGAAGCCCTGACACTGGTTCTAAGTAGGCCGTGGTACTCTCAGTAACTAAGGTCTTGACACTATCCCTAGATGTTAACCTGACCCTGTCCCTAGCTAAAGTCCTGCCTGTTATGCTAACTAAAGCCCTTATGCTGTGCCTAACTCAGGCCCTGAATTTAGGCCCGAGCTATTTCCTGCCTCGTATCCTCACTGAAACCCTAATGCTCTCCCTAACTAAGGCCCAGACAAGTCCTAACTAAGGCCCTGACACTGTCTCTAACTAAGGCCCGGAATCTGTCCCTAATATAGGCCCTGCTGCCGGCAATAACTAAAATCCACACACTATCCTGAGCTAATATCCTGACCCATCTCTTACCAAGGGCCTGACACTGTCCCTAAGTGAAGGCCTGAGGCTGTGCCTAACCCAGGCCCTGAAACTATGCCTACCTGAGGCCTTGACGCTGTGACCACCTCAGGCCCTGATCATATCTTTAACTAAGACCCTATTGCTGATCCAAAAAAGGCCCTGATGCAGCTCCTACATCATGCCCTGACAGTGTCCCCAGGTAAGGGCCTGATGCTAGGCCTCACTCAGGCCCTGTCGCTCTCCCTAAGTGAAGCACTGACACTGCCCCTACCTGAAGCCCTGATCTTGGTTCTAAATAAGGCCCTGATACTCTCAGTGACTAAGGTCTTGACACTATCCCTAAGTCATTTCCTAACACGATCCCTAAACTTTACCCTAACCCTGTCCCTAGCAACTGTACTGCCTCTTATGCTAACTGAAGCCCTCATGCTGTGCCTAACTCAGGCCCTGAATTTAGTCCCAAGGCCGTGACACTGTCCTTAAGGTCTAGATGCTCGTCCTAAATCCGGCCCAGAACTGTCCCTAACTAATGCCCTAACACTATTCCTAACTGAGGCCCTGACACTGTACCTAACAGAGACCCAGATGCTAGTCCTTTCTAAGGCCTTGACACTGTCCCTAACTAAGGCCCTACTGCCATCAATATCTAAAGTCCTGACATTATCCTGAGCTAATATCCTCACCCATGTCTTACTAAGGTCCTAAAACTGTCCCAAAGTAAGCCCTGACGCTATCTCTAAGTTAGGTCCTGATAATGTCTTTAATGAAGACCCTAAGGCTGATCCTACAGAGGCCCTTATCCTGCTCCTAGGTCATGCCCTGACACTGTCCCTCACTCAGGCCCTAAAGACAGGCCTCACTGGGCCCTGTTGCCGTACCTTAGTTAGGCTCTGACGCTATCCCTACATCAAGCCCTGACGCTGATCCTGATTAAAGCCCTGACGCTGGTCCTAACTAAGACCCTGATGCCCTCAATAACTAATGTCTTCACGCTATCCCTAGCTCATTTCCTGACACTATCCCTGGCCTGGAAGCTGACTCTGTCCCGAGCTAATTTCCTGCTTCTTATCCTCACTGAAGCCCTAATGCTCTCCATAACTAAGGCCCAGACTAATGCAAACTAAGGCCCTGACACTGTCTCTAACTACAGCCCGGAGTCTGTCCCTAATATAGGCCCTGCTGCCGGCAATAACTCAAATCCGGACACTGCCCTGAGCTAATATCCTGACCCATGTCTAACCAAGGTCCTGACACTGTCCCTAAGAAAGCCCTGTCACTGTCCCTAAGTGAAGGCCTGAGGCTGTGCCCAACTCAGGCCCTGAAGCTATGCCTACCTGAGGCCATGAAGCTGTGACTACCTCAGGCCCTGATCATGTCTTTAACTAAGACCCTACTGCTGATCCAGCAAAGGCCCTGATGCGGCTCCTACATCATGCCCTGACAGTGTCCCCAGCTAAGGGTCTGACGCTAGGCCTCACTCAGGCCCTGTTGCTCTCCCTAAGTCAGGCACTGATGCTGTCCCTACCTGATTCCTTGATACTGGTTCTAATTAAGGCCCTGACACTCTCAGTGAGTAAGGTCTTGACACTATCCCTAGGTCATTTCCTGACACGATCCCTAAACTTTATCCTAACCCTGTCCCTAGCAACTGTCCTGCCTCTTATGCTAACTGAAGCCCTTATGCTGTGAATACCTCAGGCCCTGAATTTAGTCCCAAGACCGTGACACTGTCCCTAACTAAGGCCTAGATGCTCATCCTAAATCTGGCCCTGACACTGTCCCTAACTACGGCCCTAACACTATTCCTAACTGAGACCCTGACACTGTACCTAACAGAGACCCAGATGCTAGTCCTATCTAAGGCCTTGACACTGTCCCTAACTAAGGCCCTGCTGCCGTCAATATCTAAAGTCCTGAAAGTATCCTGAGCTCATTTTATCCTGACCCATCTCTTTTTAAGGTCCTGAAACTGTCCCAAAGTAAGCCTTGATGCTGTCCCTATGTGAGGCCATGAGGCTGTCTCTAACAGAGGCCCTGATAATGTCTTTAAGAAACACCTTAGGCTGTTCCTACTGAGGCCCTTATGCAGCTCCTAAGTCATGCCCTGACACTCCCCCCAGCTAAGGCCCTGACTCTAAGCCTCACTCAGGCCCTGTTGCCCTCCCTATGTCAGGCTCCTACGCTGTCCCTACCTGAAGCCCTGACACTGGTCTTAAATTAGGCACTGATGCTCTAAGTAGCTATGGTCTTGACACTATCCCTACATCATTTCCTGACGCTATTCCTAGACCTTAACCTAACCTTGTCTTTAGCTAATGTCGAGCGTCTTATGCTAACTAAATCCCTGATGCTGTCCCTAACTGAGGCCCTGAATTTAGTCCCAAGGCCGTGAACCTGTCCCTAACTGAGGCCTGGAGGCTGTCCTTAACAAAGGCCCTCAACTTATCTTTAACTGAGGCCCTGACACTCTCCCTAATTAAGGACCGAGGCTGTCTCTAACTAAGGTCCTGAGTCTGTCTTTAACTACTGGCCTCACTCTTTCCCTAACAAAGTTCCTGACACATTCCCTAACTAAGACCCTGACACGGTCCCTAATAACTTGAGCTGCCCCTCATTAATGCCCTGATGCGGCCCATAAATGATGTACTGAAGACGGCACTAAGGTCCAGACGATGTCACTAATGACCCAAAATGTCTCTTACTAAGGCCCTCAAATTACCTCTAACTGAGGCCCTAAGGATGTCCATAACTAAGGCCCTGACACTATCTCTAACTAAGACCCTCAAGTTATCTTTAACTGAGGCAATGACAGTGTGCCTAATGAAGAACCTGACAGTGTCTCTAACTAAGGCCCTGAGTCTGTCCTTACCTAACGGCCTCACTCTTTCCCCAACTACTCCCTGACACTGCCCCTACCCAAGGCCCTGACGGTGCCTAACTGCCTGAGCTGTCTTTCACTAATACCTGACCCTGTCCATAAATAGCACCCTGGTGATGTCCCTAACGAACAGCCTGAACTGTCTCTTACTAAGGCCCTCAAGTTTTTCTCTGAGGCCCTGACACTCTCCCTAATTAAGGCCTTGACACTGTCTGTAAGTAATGGCCTGATGCAGCTCCTACCTGAGATGCTGCTGTTCTCACTAAGGCCTTGAAGTCTCTACCTGAGAAGCTGACACTGTTTGTAACTAATTTCCTGACTTTTCCCTTAACTAACATCCTAATTTTGTCCCTAAATAACGCCCTGACACTGACCTAACTACGGCCCTGACGCTGACCCTATCTAAGGCCCTGACGATGTCCCTAATAGACTTAGATGTCCCTCACTGGGGTCCTGATCCTGTCCATTACTAAGGCCCTGAATATGTGCCTGAGGATGTCTCTGACCCTGTCCTAAGGCCCTGACCCTCTTCCTAACTAAGGGCCTTGATGCTGTCTCTACAGAAGGCCCTGACACTGCCCCTAAATAACGGCCTGACACTGGTCCCAAGTATGGACCTGATCCTGTCCATAACTGAGGCCCTGAAGATGTCCCTCATTAAGTCTCTGACACTGCCCTTAATAAGCCCCTGACACTGTCCCTAGCTAATGGCCTAAGCTATAACTTACAAAGTCCCTAACACTATCCCCAAGACGCTGACACCCTCCTTAACTTAGGCTTTGATGCTGTCCCTTAGTGCCTAAGCGGTCACAAAATAACACCTTGATTGTTACTAAGGCCCTGAATATATCCCTAAGAAAGTCTCTGAAGTGTCCCTAACGGCCTAAACTGTCTCTTACGAAGGCCCTCAAGTGATCTCTGAGGGCCTGACAACACTGTCCCTAACTAAGGCCCTGTTGCTGGCCCTAACTAACGTCCTGATGCTGAACCTAACTGAGGCCCTGATGCTCTTCCTAACTAAGGCCTTGATGCCGATTCTACCTGAGGCCCTAAAACTGTCTGTAACTAATGACCTGACTCTTTCCCTAACTAACACCCTAATTTTGTCCCTCATTAATGCCCTGACACTGGTCGACACTACAGCCCTGATGCTGGCCTAATCTAAGGCCTTGACGAAGTCCCTAATAGCCTTAGATGTCCCTCACTGTTGGCCTGACCCTGTCCCTCACCAAGACCCTGACCCTCTTCCTAACTAAGGCTGTGATGATGTCTCTACCTGAGGCACTGTCACTGTCTATAATAACGGCCGACTCTTTCCCTAACACCCTGATGCTGTCCCTAATATCTTCATGTATCTCTCAATAACGCCCTGATCCTGTCCATAACTAAGGCCCTGAATATGTCCCTAAGTATGTCTCTGACGCTGTCCTTAACTAAGGCCCTGATGCTCTCTCTACGTAAGGCACTGACACTATCTATAATAATGGCCTGACTCTTTCCCTAACTAATACCCTGATGCTATCCCTAATTGAGGCCCTGAAGATGTCCCTAATACCCTTAGGTGTTCCTCTGTATCACCCTGATCCTGTCCATAAATAAGGCCCTGAATATGTCCCTAGGTAAGTCTCTGACGCTGTCCCTAACTAAGGCCCTGATGCTGTCTCTACCTTAGAATCTGAAATTCTAATGTCCTGACCCTCCCTAACTAACATCCTGACGCTGCCCCTAAGTGAGGCCCCGACACTCTTCTTAACTAAGGACTTGCCGCTGTCCCTACCTAAAACCCTGACACTGTCTGTAACTAATGACCTCTTTCCCTAACTAACACCCTAGTTTTGGCCCTAACTAACGCCCTGACACTGGTTCTAATTATGGCCATGATGCTGGCTCTAAAGCCCTGAAGATATCCCTAAGTAACAGCCTGAACTGTGTCTAACTAAGGCTCTCACGTTATCTCTAAGTGAAGCACTGACACTGTCCCTAACTTAGGCCCTGATGCTGTCCCTTATAGTCTAAGCTGTCACTAAATAATGTCCTGATCCTGTCCATAACTAAGGCCCTGAATATGTCCCTAAGTGCATCTCTGATGATGTCCTTAACAGTCTGAACTCTCTTCAACTGATCTCTGAGGCTCTGACACTGGCCCTTCCTAAGGCCTCACCCCGGGGTTGTCCCAGGCTGCTGGGCAGTTTTCTCTTGTCCGTATCTCTAGCCAGCTGCCTGCCATCGGCCACTCTAAGATTCTGCGATACAGTGGTCCCATATGGGATGTGCCTGTGTAGGCTCACCTGCATTAGGAGAGTCATGGCCACTCCACCCTCCAGGGGACTGCGGCTCAGGGTAGGAGCCTCTCAGCCAGTGTCTGGACACAGGGTTCTGTGTCCTTGTTTGTTGTAAATCCCTTGGAGTTACCTCTAACATTTTTGAATGGATATCCCCCGCTCCGCATATTTATAATATAAATTATTTACCACATTAAGATCCAGGAATGACATTCTTAGAATGAGCAGGAGAACACTGGATGCCCCCCCAATGATCTATTACTTGGAGGATTTAAATTCTAATGAGAAAACACTCACTCTCCTCACCCTCTTGGGCGTCAGCACAAGGCGGGAATCAACTGCATCCTTTGTTTATCCCTCTGATTTTCCAGAACCTTTCCTTCCAGGAGAAATCTCTGGGCTCTGCGGGAGCTGTGAGTGGTGGCCATCAGGTAAATCTGAGACTGAAAAGCAAGAGGAAGAGAGACAGAGGAAGAGATGAGAATAGGTGACGGGGAGAAGCAGGGGCGTCCACATTCAATCGCAGGCTGAGAGTCTGGGTTAGTCTCCAGCGAAGCTAAGGACCACCAGGGTCTGGCCCCACTGGCCTTGTCACCTGGTGTGGGGACTGGGGACAGCCAAACCTCCATGGCCACTTTCAGAGAAATAAAGAAGGTGGGAGGGCACCCTGAGAGCCAGATTGAAAATGGTCATGCTGTGAAATAATAAGATGCCCTTTCAGAAAAGTGAGGACGGTTCTCTTGGTTCTCAAAGACTTGCAAATACTCTGTATCCTTCTGGAGGCATGCTGAAGCCTTCAGCCTTTGAGGGCAGTAATAGGAGTGCATCTGGGCTCAAAACCATCCAGCACTCACTCCCTGAGGGTGCTGAGGATGACCCGTGTCCACCCCTCGGGTGCTGTGGGGCCTGAAATCCCCTGATCACCGAGGACGGGAGGGACCGCACAGACACTGCACTGGACCACCGGGGGCTTGGCTGGTGGGCTACAGTCCTTTACCAGATACATGGTTTGCAAACATCTTGGGCCATTTTGGATGGTGGATTATCTTATTCCTTGCTCCTTTTATACACAACTGTCTTTCATTTTGAGGAAGTCCAATTCATCTATTTTGTCTTTTGTTGCTTGTGCTTTTGGTAGATCTAAGAAATCATGACCAAATCCAATGTCATGAAGATGTACTCTCATGTTTTCTTCTACGAGTTTTATAATTTTGGTTCTTGCATCTAGGCCTTTGGTCCATTTTGCATTGATTTTGTATATGGGGTGGGGGGAGGAAAGGGTCCAACTTTCCTCTTCTGCATGTGGGTGTCCAGTTGTTCCAGAACCTGTGCTCACTGTTTGGGCGAAAATACTGCAAATGATGCGACCAACAAGGGCTTAATTCTAAAATATACAAACAGCTCATACAACTCAAAAAAGAAAAAAAATCAAAAAATAGGCAGAAGGTCTAAATAGACGTTTCTCCAAAGACATACAGATGGCCAAGAGGTACCTGAAAAGACACTCCACATAGCTGATTATTAGAGAATGCAAATCAAAACTACAGTGAGTTATCACCTCGTAGCGGTCAGAATGGCCATCATTAAAATGTCTAGAAATAAATGCTGGAAGGGGTTAGGAGAAAAGGGAACCCTCCTACACTACTGGTGGGAATGTAAATTGATGCAGCCACTATGGAAAACAGTATGGAGGTTCCTCCAAAACTAAAAATACAATTACCATATGAACCAGCAATCCCACTCCTGGGCACATATCCAGACAAAACTATAATTTGAAAAGATACATACACCCCAGCATTCACAGCAGCACTATTCACAATAGCCTAGACATGGAAGCAACCTGAATGTCCCTCAACAGATGAATGGATATAGAAGATGTGGTACATATATACAATGGAATATTACTCAGCCATAAAACAGAATGAAATAATGTCATTTGCAGCTACATGGATGGACCTAGAGGTTATCATACAAAGTGAAGTAAGTCAGACAGAGAACAACAAATACCATATGATATCACTTATATGTGGATTATAAAATGAGGCCCAAATGAACCTATCTACAGAACAAAAACAGACTCATAAATATAGAAAACAGACTTGTGGTTGTCAAGGGGAAGACAGGGGAGAGGGATGGATTGGGAGTTTGGGATTAGTAGATGCAAATTATTATATATAGGATGTATAAACAAGGTCTTACTGTACAGCACAGGGAACTGTATTTAATACACTGTAATAAACCATAATGGAAAAGAATATGAAAAAATGTATATATGTATGTATGTATGTATATATGAATCACTTTGTTGTACAGTAGAAATTAACACAACATTGTAGGTCAACTATACTTCAGTATCAATTAGTTTGAAGGCACTTTTACAAATTAGGTCTTATTTCTCTTGTCCTTTCATCCTGGGACAAATGTATAACAGAAACTAACCTGGATTACTCCGGGATGAACTCATATCACACAGGACTTTAATTGTTGAATAAATCATGAATACCAGTTACACCATGGGATGTCCTGACCAAATACGAAGTTTGTAAACCTTGTATCAAGCCTGCAGAATCCACTAAATTTGGAAATTCAAACTGAAATGAAGCCACCTATCCCATGACTTCTCCACAACTAGTTATACAATATCAATTGGAAACCATATACAATCAAATGAAGGTAGACAGAAACAACTATAGCCTTCCTTTTTTTTTTCTTTTTAGATGAAGACGGTATTTAAGGTGATGTCTTGGGCCATTTCAGGGTGTTACTCAATTTCCTGGGTATCTGCCATGCACACAGGAGGTACACATGTTAGTTAACTTGCTTGTGCAACTATATGAAGGTAGTTAATACCACAAAACTATATACTTAAAGTGAATTAAATGCTAAAGTCGTGTTTTGTATTTTTAATGACAATGAAAAAAAGTGCAGCGCTGATATTTGTTACAAAAATAAACATTCTTAGTGAAAAAAGCCATACAGAAAAGCCCACCTAGATCCCATACTCATCTTGTCTGCTTCAAATCCATCAAGGTTGTCCAAATGAGGGAGAAACTCAGTAATGGGTCCAGAAAAAGAAAACTGGATCAGGATGGAAAAAGACATTTTCATACAGTTGGGACAGTAGGTGAAAGTTGAAGTGGGGCTGAGTATTAAATTATAATGTGGACATCAGGATTTCTTCATTTAGGGGTTATGTGCTGGTTCCTTGGGCAAAACACACTGAGCATTTTGTGTGAAGTGGCAAACGTGAGTACTTTTTGCCATTATTGCAACTTTTCGGTACACTTTAAATTACTGGAAACTAAATTACTTTTCTAGACAACCATGTCAATATCATCCCAGAAAATCAGATAACAGAGACATCAAATTTTGTGATAGAGGCCAAGACTTACCCAGACCACGTTCAACCAAAGTTGTGATACTTATTTCCCTTGTAGGAGTCCGCATGGTATGAAGAGGCACCGTGGGAAGAGTATATTAGTAGCTACCATCTCTTGGGTCCTGTGGATTACGTGGGGTGCAGTAGAAACTGTGAGATTTTAGTATTGCAATTTTTCACATTACTTCAAAAAATATGTTAAAAAATAAATTCAGTAAAGTTTCAAAATACGGAATCAATATACACAAATCAGTTTTGTTTCTATACACTAATAATGAACCACCAGCAAGAAAAATTAAGAAAACAATCCCATTTACAATTCCATCAAAAAGAACGAACTATTTAGCAATAAATTTAACCAAGGACAAGAAAGACCTATACTCAGAAAACTATAAAGCATTGATAAAGAAACTGAAGACACAATAGAAAACAATATTCCATGCTCATGCATCAGAAAAATTACTATTATTAAAATGTTTGGGAGAGGGGGAAGATGGCGGAAGAGTAAGACGCGGAGCTCACCTTCCTCCCCACAGATACACCAGAAATACATCTACACGTGGAACAACTCCTACAGAACACCTACTGAATGCTGGCAGAAGACCTCAGACCTCCCAAAAGGCAAGAAACTCCCCACGTGCCTGGGTAGGGCAAAAGAATAAACAGAGACAAAAGAATAGGAACGGTACCTGCACCAGTGGGAGGGAGCTGTGAAGGAGGAAAGGTTTCCACACACTAAGAAGCCCCTTCGCAGGCGGAGATGGCGGGTGGCGGAGGGGGGCAGCTCAGGAGCCGTGGAGGAGAGCGCAGCCACAGGGGTGCAGAGGGCAAAGCAGGGAAATTCCCGCACAGAGGATCAGTGCTGACTGGCACTCACCAGCCCGAGAGCTTGTCTGCTCACCCGCTGGGGCGAGCGGGGCTGGGAGCCGAGGCGCAGGCTTCGGCCAGAGCGCAGGGAGAGGACTGGGGTTGGCTGCGTGAACACAGCCTGAAGGGGTTAGTGCACCACGGCTAGCCGGGAGGGAGTCCAGGAAAAGGTCTGGAGCTGCCGAGGAGGCAAGAGACTTTTTCTTCCCTCTTTGTTTCCTGGTGCACGAGGAGAGGGGATTAAGAGCTCTGCTTAAAAGAACGCCAGAGACGGGCTCGAGCTGCAGCTAAAAGCGCGGACCCCAGAGACAGGCATGAGACGCTAAGGCTGCTGCTGCTGCCACCAAGAAGCCTGTGTGCGAGCACAGGTCACTCTCCACACCCCCTTTCCGGAGAGCCTGTGCAGCCCGCCACTGCTAGGGTCCCGGGATCCAGGGACAACTCCCCCGGGAGAATGCACGGCGTGCCTCAGGCTGGTGCAATGTCATGTCAGCCTCTGCCGCCGCAGGCTCGGCCCGCATCCGTGCCCCTCCCTCCCCCCAGCCTGAGTGAGCCGGAGCCCCCCAAATCAGCGGCTCCTTTAACCCCATCCTGCCTGAGCGAAGAACACATGCCCTCCAGCGACCTACACGCAGAGGCGGGGCCAAATCCAAAGCTGAGCCCCGGGAGCTGTGCGAACAAAGAAGAGAAAGGGAAATCTCTCCCAGCAGCCTCAGAAGCAGCGGATTAAAGCTCTATGATCAACTTGATGTACCTGCATCTGTGGAATACATGAATAGACAACGAATCATCCCAAATTGAGGAGGTGGACTTTGAGAGCAAGATTTATGATTTTTTCCCCTTTTCCTCTTGTTGTGAGTGTGTATGTGTATGCTTCTGTGTGAGGTTTTGTCTGTATAGCTTTCCTTTCACCGTTTGTCCTAGGGTTCTATCCGTCCTTTTTTTTCCTTTGTTTTTTCTACTTTTTAAAAAAATTTTTCCTAATAATTATTTTTTTATTTTAATAACTTTTGCTTATTTCACCTTACTTTATTTTATTATCTATTGTCCTCTTTCTTTCTTTCTTTCTTTCTACTTTCTCTCCCTTTTATTCTGAGCTGTGTGGATGAAAGGCTCTTGGTGCTGCAGCCAGGAGTCAGTGCTGTGCCTCTGAGGTGGGAGAGCCAACTTCAGGACACTGGTCCACAAGAGACCTCCCAGCTCCACGTAATATCAAATGGCGAAAATCTCCCAGAGATCTCCATCTCAACACCAACAACCAGCTTCACTCAACGACCAGCAACTACAGTGCTGGACACCCTATGTCAAACAACTAGCAAGACAGGAACACAACCCCACCCAATAGCAGAGAGGCTGCCTAAAATCATATTAAGTCCACAGACACCCCAAAACACACCACCAGACGTGGACCTGCCCACCAGAAAGACAAGATCCAGCCTCATCCACTAGAACACAGGCACTAGTCCCCTCCACCAGGAGGCCTACACAACCCACTGAACCAACCTTAGCCACTGGGGACAGACACCAAAAACAACGGGAACTACGAACCTGCAGGCTGCAAAAAGGAGACCCCAAACACAGTAAGATAAGCAAAATGAGAAGACAGAAAAACACACAGCAGATGAAGGAGCAAGATAAAAACCCACCAGACCTAACAAATGAAGAGGAAATAGGCAGTCTACCGGAAAAACAATTCAGAATAATGATAGTAAAGATGATCCAAAATCTTGGAAATAGAATAGAGAAAATGCAAGAAACATTGAACAAGGACCTAGAAGCACTAAAGATGAAACAAACAACAATGCACAACACAATAAATGAAGTGAAAAATACTCTAGATGGGATCAATAGCAGAATAACTGAGACAGAAGAATGGATGAGTGACCTGGAAGATAAGATAGTGGAAATAACTACTGCAGAGCAGAATAAAGAAAAAAGAATGAAAAGAACTGAGGACAGTCTCAGAGACCTCTGGGACAACACTAAATGCACCAACATTCGAATTATAGGGGTTCCAGAAGAAGAAGAGAAAAAAGAAAGGGACCGAGAAAATATTTGAAGAGATTATAGTTGAAAACTTCCCTAATATGGGAAAGGAAATAGTTAATCAAGTCCAGGAAGCACAGAGAGTCCCACACAGGATAAATCCAAGGAGAAACACACCAAGACACATATTAATCAAACTGTCAAAAATTAAATACAGGGGGCTTCCCTGGTGTCGCAGTGGTTGAGAGTCCGCCTGCCGATGCAGGGGACACAGGTTCGTGCCCCGGTCCAGGAAGATCCCACATGCCATGGAGCGACTGCACCCGTGAGCCATGGCCACTGAGCCTGCGTGTCCGGAGCCTGTACTCCGCAACGGAAGAGGCCACAACAGTGAGAGGCCCGTGTACCGCAAAAAAAAAAAAAAAAAAAAAAATTAAATACAAAGAAAACATGTTAAAAGCAGCAAGGGAAAAACAACAAATAACACACAAGGGAATCCCTATAAGGTTAACAGCTGATCTTTCAGCAGAAACTCTGCAAGCCAGAAGGGACAGGCAGGACATGTTTAAAGTGATTAAGGAGAAAAATCTACAACCAAGATTACTCTACCCAGCAAGGTTCTCATTCAGATTTGATGGAGAAATTAAAACCTTTACAGACAAGCAAAAGCTGAGAGACTTCAGCACCACCAAACCAGCTTTACAACAAATGCTAAAGGATCTTCTCTAGGCCAGAAACACAAGAGAAGGAAAAGACCTATAATAACAAACCCAAAACAATTAAGAAAATGGGAAGAGGAACATACATATTGATAATTACCTTAAATGTAAGTGGATTAAATGCTCCCACCAAAAGAGACTGGCTGAATGGATACAAAAACAAGACCCATATATATGCTGTCTACAAGAGACCCACTTCAGACCTAGAGACACATACAGAGTGAAAGTGAGGGGATGGAAAAAGATATTCCATGCAAATGGAAACCAAAAGAAAGCTGGAGTAGCAATTCTCATACCAGACAAAATAGACTTTAAAATAAAGACTATTAGAAGAGACAAACAAGGACACTACATAATGGTCAAGGGATTGATCCAAGAAGATATTATAACAACTATAAATATTTATGCACCCAACATAGGAGCACCTCAGTACATAAGGCAAATACTAACAGCCATAAAAGGGGAAATAGACAGTAACACTCATAGTGTTCATAGTAGGGGACTTTAACACCCCACTTTCCCCATAGTAGGGGACTTTAACACCCCACTTTCACCAATGGACAGATCATCCAAGATGAAAATAAATAAGGAAACACAAGCTTTAAATGATACATTAAACAAGATGGACTTAATTGATATTTATAGGACATTGCATCCAAAAACAACAGAATACACATTTTTCTCAAGTGCTCATGGAACATTCTCCAGGATAGATCATATCTTGGGTCACAAGTCAAGCC
This sequence comes from Monodon monoceros, assembly GCF_005190385.1. NCBI lineage: Eukaryota > Metazoa > Chordata > Mammalia > Artiodactyla > Monodontidae > Monodon > Monodon monoceros. The sequence goes on along the minus strand of NW_021703780.1, from coordinate 985,730 downwards.
TTGGTAAATTTAAGAAAATTGAAATTGTACCAAGTATCTTTTCCAACCACAATGCTCTGAGACTAGACATCAATTACAGGAAAAGATCTGTAAAAAGTACAAACACATGGAGGCTAAACAATACACTACTTAGTAACACAGTGATCACTGAAGAAATCAAAGGGGAAATCAAAAAATACCTAGAAACAAATGACAGTGGAGACACAATGACCCAAAACCTATGGGATGCAGCAAAAGCAGTTCTAAGAGGGAAGTTTATAGCAATATAATCCTACCTTAAGAAACAGGAAACACCTCAAAGAAACAAACTAACCTTGCACCTAGAGCAATTAGAGAAAGAAGAACAAACAACCCCCAAAGTTAGCAGAAGGAAAGAAATCATAAATATCAGATCAGAAATAAATTAAAAAGAAATGAAGGAAACGATAGCAAAGATCAATAAAACTAAAAGCTGGTTCTTGAGAAGATAAACAAAATTGATAAACAATTAGCCAGACTCATCAAGATAAAAAGGGAGAAGACTCAAATCAATAGAATTAGAAATGAAAAAGGAGAAGTAACAACTGACACTGCAGAAATACAAAAGATCATGAGAGATTACTACAAGCAACTCTATACCAATAAAATGGACAATCTGGAAGAAATGGACAAATTCTTAGAAATGCACAACCTGCCAAGACTGAATCAGGAAGAAATAAAAAATATGAACAGACCAATCACAAGCACTGAAATTGAAACTGTGATTAAAAATCTTCCAACAGACAAAAGCCCAGGACCAGATGGCTTCACAGGCGAATTCTATCAAACATTTAGAGAAGAGCTGACACCTATCCTTCTCAAACTCTTCCAAAATATAGCAGAGGGAGGAACACTCCCAAACTCATTCTACAAGGCCACCATCACCCTGATACCAAAACCAGTCAAGGATGTCACAAAGAAAGAAAACTACAGGCCAATATCACTGATGAACATAGATGCAAAAATCCTCAACAAAATACTAGCAAACAGAATCCAACAGCACATTAAAAGGATCACACACCATGATCAAGTGGGGTTTATTGCAGGAATGCAAGGATTCTTCAATATACGCAAATCAATCAATGTGATACACCATATTAACAAATTGAAGGAGAAAAACCCTATGGTCATCTCAATAGATGCAGAGAAAGCTTTCGACAAAATTCAACACCCATTTATGATAAAAACCCCTCCAAAAAGTAGGCATAGAAGGAACTTTCCTCAACATAATAAAGGCCATATATGACAAACCCACAGCCAACATCGTCCTCAATGGTGAAAAACTGAAAGCATTTCCACTAAGATCAGGAACAAGACAAGGTTGCCCACTCTCACCACTCTTATTCAACATAGTTTTGGAAGTTTTAGCCACAGCAATCAGAGAAGAAAAGGAAATAAAAGGAATCCAAATCGGAAAAGAAGAAGTAAATCTGTCACTGTTTGCAGATGACATGATACTATACATAGAGAATCCTAAAGATGCTACCAGAAAACTACTAGAGCTAATCAATGAATTTGGTAAAGTAGCAGGATACAAAATTAATGCACAGAAATCTCTGGCATTCCTATACACTAATGATGAAAAATCTGAAAGTGAAATCAAGAAAACACTCCCATTTACCATTGCAACAAAAAGATTAAAATATCTAGGAATAAACCTACCTAAGGAGACAAAAGACCTGTATGCAGAAAATTATAAGACACTGATGAAAGGAATTAAGGATGATACAAAGAGATGGAGAGATATACCATGTTCTTGGATTGGAAGAATCAGCGTTGTGAAAATGACTCTACTACCCAAAGCAATCTACAGATTCAATGCAATCCCTATCAAACTACCACTGGCATTTTTTACAGAACTAGAACAAAAAATTTCACAATTTGTATGGAAACACAAAAGACCCCGAATAACAAAAGCAATCTTGAGAACGAAAAACGGAGCTGGAGGAATCAGGCTCCCTGACTTCAGACTATACTACAAAGGTACAGTAATCAAGACAGTATGGTACTGGCACAAAAACAGAAATATAGATCAATGGAACAAGATAGAAAGCCCAGAGATAAACCCCCGCACATATGGTCACCTTATCTTTGATAAAGGAGGCAGGAATGTACAGTGGAGAAAGGACAGCCTCTTCAATAAGTGGTACTGAGAAAACTGGACAGGTACATGTAAAAGTATAAGTTTAGATCACTCCCTAACACCATACACAAAAATAAGCTCAAAATGGATTAAAGACCTAAATGTAAGGCCAGACACTATCAAACTCTTAGAGGAAAACATAGGCAGAACACTCTATGACATAAATCACAGCAAGATCCTTTGTGACCCACCTCCTAGAGAAATGGAAATAAAAACAAAAATAAACAAATGGGACCTAATGAAACTTCAAAGCTTTTGCACAGCAAAGGAAACCATAAACAAGACAAAAAGACAACCCTCAGAATGGGAGAAAATATCTGCAAATGAAGCAACTGACAAAGGATTAATCTCCAAAATTTACAAGCAGCTCATGCAGCTCAATAACAAAAAACCAAACAACCCAATCCAAAAATGGGCAGAAGACCTAAATAGACATTTCTCCAAAGAAGATATACAGACTGCCAACAAACACATGAAAGAATGCTCAACATCATTAATCATTAGAGAAATGCAAATCAAAACTACAATGAGGTATCATCTCACACCAGTCAGAATGGCCATCATCAAGAAATCTAGAAATAATAAATGCTGGAGAGGGTGTGGAGAAAAGGGAACACTCTTGCACTGCTGGTGGGAATGTGAATTGGTACAGCCACTATGGAGAACAGTATGGAGGTTCCTTAAAAAACTACAAATAGGGCTTCCCTGGTGGCGCAGTGGTTGAGAGTCCGCCTGCCGATGCAGGGGACATGGGTTTGTGCCCCGGTCCGGGAAGATCCCACATGCCGCGGAGCAGCTAGGCCCGTGAGCCATGGCCACTGAGCCTGCGCGTCCGGAGCCTGTGCTCCACAACGGGAGAGGCCACAACAGTGAGAGGCCCGTGTACCGCAAAAAAAAAAAAAAACTACAAATAGAACTACCATATGACCCAGCAATCCCACTACTGGGTATATACCCTGAGAAAACCATAATTCAAAAAGACTCATGTACCAAAATGTTCATTGCAGCTCTATTTACAATAGCCAGGAGATGGAAACAACCTAAGCGTCCATCATCAGATGTATGCGTAAAGAAGATGTGGCACATATATACAATGGAATATTACTCAGCCATAAAAAGAAACGAAATTGAGCTATTTGTAATGAGGTGGATGGACCTAGAGTCTGTCATACAGAGTGAAGTAAGTCAGAAAGAGAAAGACAAACACCGTATGCTAACACATATATATGGAATTTAAGAAAAAAAAAGAAATGTCATGAAGAACCTAGGGGTAAGACAGGAATACAGACCTACTAGAGAATGCACTTGAGGATATGGGGAGGGGGAAGGGTAAGCTGTGACAAAGTGAGAGAGAGGCATAGACATATATACACTACCAAACGTAAGGTAGATAGCTAGTGGGAAGCAGCCACATAGCACAGGGAGATCTGCTCGGTGCTTTGTGACTGCCTGGAGGGGTGGGATAGGGAGGATGGGAGAGAGGGAGATGCAAGAGGGAAGAGATATGTGAACATATGTATATGTGTAACTGATTCACTTTGTTATAAAGCAGAAACTAACACACCATTGTAAAGCAATTATACTCCAATAAAGATGTAAAAAAAAAAAAGAAAGCAAGGACTGGAACAGATATCTGTACCCCATATTCATAGCAACATTATTCACAATAGCCAAAAGGTGGAAGCAACACAACACATCCTTCAACAGATGAATGGATAAGTACAGTGTAGTATATACACAATGGAATATGATTCAACCTTTAAAACTAAGGTAATTCTCACACATGCTACAATGTGGATGAACCTTGAAGTCATTATGCTAAGTGAAACCAGCCAGACACAAAAGGACAAACGTTCTATGATTCCACTAGTATGAGGTATGCAGATAAGTCAAATTCAAAGACAAAGTAGAATAAGGTTGCCAGGGGTTGAGGGGAGTTAGTGTTTAATGGCTACGGTTTCACATGGGGAAAATAAAGTTCTGGAGATGGATGGTGAGGATATTTTTACAACAATGTGAATGTACTTAAGGCCATAGTACTGTATACTTACAAATGGTTTAAATGGGGCTTCCCTCGTGGCACAGTGGTTAAGAATCCGCCTGCCAATTGCAGGGGACACGGGTTCAAGCACTGGTCCTGGAAGGTCCTGCATCCTGCAGAGCAACTAAGCCCGCGAACCACAGCTACTGAGCCCTCATGCCACAACTACTGAAACCCGTGCGCCTAGAACCCATGCTCCATAACAAGGGAAGTCACCGCAATGAGAATCCTGCACATGGCAACGAAGAGTAGCCCCCACTTGCCTCAACTAGAGAAAGCCTGCGTGCAGCAACAAAGACCCGACACAGCCAAAAAGTAGAACATAAAATAAAATAATTTTTTAAAAAGGTTTTAAAAAATGGTTTAAATGGCAAATGTTATGTGTGTTTAATCACAATGGAAAAAATGAATGAAATAATGATCAATGTTACAATGCGGATAAACAGTGAAACCATCCCAAGTGAAAGAATCCATACAGAAAACCACCCAGATCATGCTCATCTTGTACACTTTCAATCCAGCAAGGTTTTTAAAGTGAGGAAAAGCCCCAGTGATGGTTCCAAGAGGAGAAAACTGGATTCGAATAGAAAAATACATTTCCACAAAGCTGGGGCAACTGGTGAAAGTTGAAGCGGGTCTGTGGATAGGATTATAATGTGGAAACCTTAATTATTCCTCACTTTGGGGTTATGTGCTGGTTCCCTGGGAGAGTAGCCCTCCCACTCTCACAGGGTAAAACAAACTGGAGTATTTTGTGAAGGTGGAAAACTTTATACTACTATTTAAAGTTTTTTATACACTTGAAATTTACTAGAAAATAAAGTACTTATCAAAACAACAACATCATACCACGCCAGAAATACATACATCAAACTCTGTTATAGAGGTCAAGCCCTACCCAGATCCAGTTCACACACAGTGGTGATGCTAATCACCCTTGTAGGAGTCCACATACTACAAGAGGCACCATGGGAAGATTATATTGGGAGCCACTATGTCTCGGGTGCTGTGGATGACATGGATGTAGATGAAACAGTGGGATTTCTGAATTCTAGTTTTCCACATTCAACCACCAAAAAACTGTTACAACTAAAAAATGAATTCAGTAAAGCTGCAGGATACAAAAAAAAAAAAACAATGCACAAAAATCATTTGTGATTCCATACACTGATAATGAACAATCATAAAAAGAATTTTTAAAAAAATCCCGGGCTTCCCTGGGGGCGCAGTGGTTGAGAGTCCGCCTGCTGATGCAGGGGACGCGGGTTCGTGCCCCAGTCCGGGAAAATCCCACATACCGCGGAGCGGCTGGGCCCGTGAGCCATGGCCGCTGAGCCTGCGTGTCTGGAGCCTGTGCTCCGCAACGGGAGAGGCCACAACAGTGAGAGGCCCGCATACCGCAAAAAAAAAAAAAGAATACTGTGAAAATATGCATTCTAAGGTGGGACTTCCCTGGCCGTCCAGGGGTTGGGACTCTGCGTTCCCACTGCAGGGGGCGCAGGTTCGATCCCTGGTTGGGGAACTAAGATCCCGCATCCTGCATGCTACATGGTGTGGCCCCAAATTTTTTTTAATTTAAAAAGAATATACATTCTAGCCAAATTAATGTACACATTCAATGCAATCGTTACCAAAAGTCCAATGACATTTTCCGTAGAAACAGAACAAACAATCTTAAGATGTGTGTGGAACCACAAAGGACCCAGAAGAGCCAAAGTGACCCTGAGGAAGGAGAACGGTCTGGAGGCGTCTCCCTCCCTGATTTCACACTACATTACAAAGCTACAGTCCCCCAAAAGTGTGGAATTGGCACAAAAACAGGCACACAGACCAGAGGAACAGAGCAGAGAACCCAGGAATCAACCTACAGGCATGTGGTCAGTTAATTCACAAGAAAGGAGCCAAGAACATACACCAGGGAAAGGACAGTCCCGTCAATAAACGGTGCTGGGAAAACCAGACGCCACACGCCAAAGAACAACACTGCACTCTGTCTACACCACACACAAAAGGGGCCAAAATCCCAGTTTTCCACATCAAGCCCTTCCTCTCCTGGGTCCTCTGAAGACAGACACCCTCAGTGGTCAGCCATGCACAGGAACCTTCTGCCCACTTTTCCTCACCTTCTCCCTCAGCGGCATCACCTCCCGGCAGGTCCTGAGGAGACCAGGCTCCTGTCAGCATGAACTGGACCCCCCAGTGTCCCAAAGCTGAAGCCCCAGCGGGTCCTGAGGAGACCCGGCTTCTGTTAGTGTGGACTCGACCCCGGCTTGTCCCGAAGCCCCGCCATCAGCGTGGACTCAGCCCCGCGTGTTCCAGAAGCCAAAGCCCCAGCAGGTCCTGAGGAGACAGGGCTCCTCTCAGCTTGAACATGAACAGCATGATCTGAACAGACATCCAGACAGTAAAAGTCATACAGAAACAAGCTCAGCATCATATACCATTAGGGAACTACAAATTAAAATCATGAGATATCACAGCACACCTATTAGCACTGCTAAGCTCCAAAACTATGACAATACCAATTGCTAGAGGGTGAGGAACAAAAGGAACTCTCCCTCACAGCTGGGGGAATGCATGTGCTGCCACTTTGTAAGACAATTTGGCAGTTTTTTCCAAAGCTAAACAAGTCTCAAGTTGGGATCCAACAATCACACTTCCAGTATTCAGGCAACTGCTTTGAAAATCTATGTCCAAATGCAAACAAGGATGCACTTATGCACAGCAGCACTTCCATAATGGCTAAAAACTTGAAGAAATCAGGATATCCTTCAAAAGATGAATGCATAAGCAAATTGGGGCACATCCATGTCAAGGCGAGTAGAATATGCCACCCCAAAATATGTCTCTCTGGCATAAGGATTATTGGTCTGCTTTAAAAAAAAAAAACGACTTCCCTGGTGGCTCAGTGGTTAAGCGTCCGCCTGCTGATTCAGGGGACACAGGTTTGAGCCCTGGTCCAGGAAGGTCCCACATGCCTCAGAGCAACTAAGCCTGTGAGCCACAACTACTGAGCCTGCGCTCTAGAGCCCACGAGACACAACTACTGAGCCCATGTGCCACAACTACTGAAGCCCGCACGCCTAGAACTTGTGCTCCGCGACAAGAAAAGCCACTACAATGAGAAGCCCGTGCACCGCAATGAAGAGTAGCCCCTGCTCGCCACAACCAGAGAAAAGCCTGCACGCAGCAACGAAGACCCAATGCAGCGAAAAATAAAATAAATTTAAAAACAAATCTCAGAAAACTGAGATTGCCGTTTAATGAAGGACATTTACAACAGAGAAATCTCCATTTATGAGGGTACGTCCCTCTTTGCACCAAAAATAGAAGAATAATTAAATCTTAAGTAACTCTTTTCAATGGGGAAGTCCTGACTTAAATGTGCAAACAGTCATACCCTTGTTTACTGTGCTTTGCATGATAACCTGCCGTAACTGGCCTTCCCCCCTTCCCCAGCATCTTTCTTCTGTTTTTAGCTGAAGACAGTATTTAAGGGGATGGTTTTGGTCATTTCAGGGCGTGACTCAGTTTTCCGTGGTATCCCCCCTGTATTCAGAAGATATACATGTTATTAAACTTCGGCTTTTCTCCTGGTAATCTGTCTTTTATTACAGGGGTGGGGGGGCCTCAACCAAGAACCTAGAAAAGTAGAGGGAAAATTGTTTTTCCTCCCATACACGTGCAGTGGAATACTACTCAGCAGAAGAGAATGCACCACCAACCTATGGAAAGACATGGATAAATCTTCAGTATATACTGCTAAGTGAAAGAATCCAGTCTGCGGAGGCTGCACACAGCATGACCCCATTGATGACATTCTGGGAAAGGCAAAGCTACATAGATGATAAGCAGATCATGGGGTGGGGGGTTTGAAGTAGTCCATGTGATACTCTAGGGTGGATACCTGTCACTATGCATTTGTCTAAGCCCACAGATGTGCATAGCCCAAGGGGCCAATCATAATCTATTCAAATTTAGTTATTTAGGATGTAGGAGTGTTGCAGGATGGAATACATAATGTCACAGAATCTAACTGTATTAGAAATATATGGAAACAACTCACTGTAGGGGATGGGATAAAAGGTGCTGACCTAAGTTACCTTTGGAAATGAATGGAATCTGTAGACTAAAGGCAAAATGGACCGTATATAAACAGTGGGCTTTATTCTACGAAGTTCTTTCCAGGGTGTAGTAGCTAACAATTCTGAAACCTCTGCACGTGTAACCTGGAAAGGAGCAATGCACAGATAAATGGCAGATGGTGGGAGCCAGGTTCCTTGCTGTGGGAGTGGGAGGTTACAGATAAGCAAGGGGAGAGCCTCTGCCCTCATAATCCTGGATCTGGGCTTCCTGGGAGGATGTTGACTGGCTGGGGGAAACACACACATCTTCCCTCTGGGAAGACCCTGCAGACATAGGAAATTCACGCCCCATCTTTCCACCCATACCTTCTGGAAACACTCAGCCCTCCATAATCAGTCAATTGCAGCGTTTAAGACATTCTCACCCCCAGGCAGATAAAGGAGCATGAGGGTCTTGCTTACCCCTAAGCTGTCCCAGAATCCAGGCCCTGGGGTTGGAGCCAGGTTGGGGGTTCCTGGGCCTCTGACCAGCAGGTGAGAGGAGGGAGGAAGACCCGTCCTGAGGACAGAGGTTCCCTCAAGTCTGTGAGCCCAGGAGCCCCGATGGGGTTCATTCCCAGTGCGGACATGGGCGGGGCCTGCAGTGGTTCTCTGTTCCCCCTGGGCCCTTTGATGAAGCCATGGCAGCACTGGGCCCAGACGTCTCCTGGCGGTGTCTGCAACTCTGACACAGCAGTTTTACAAAGGAACAAGAGAATGGAGCTGAGCCCCTGACGGCCACTCCTTTCTGGCTCTGAGTTGCTTCCAACAGGACCGCAGTCACCTGCACAGTCTGCTGTGACCCATCTGCCCCCATTGGCCTTTCCTCTCCCTCCCTGTGATGATTCCTGTGACATTTCCAGCCTGGACCCCTCTCCCAGGCCAGACGCCTCTGTCCAGCCGCTGCACCCCCATCTCACCTTGGGGGCTACCAGGCCCCTCAGAGGACTGGGATCCCACAGCTCTGCACACCCAGGAGCAGCCCCACCTTCCCAGGTTGCTGAGCCCAGGCACCGGGTGTAACCAAGCAGGAACCTACGGGGCTTTCCCAGGACAGACCCCTCCCCCACATCCTCTGCTGTAGGTCCTCTCTGAAGTACCTGGATAACAATGTCTGATGCACGCTTCCTCCACCACGAAGTGGAAGAAATTAACTACTTGATGATCATGAACAGGTAGCCCCGGAGCTTCTGGTGCCTAAGAATTTATAATATTAACCGCCTGTTACCTCACCATCAACCAGAGAATTGTGCACCAGCTGATCACATACCCTGCGACACCCCTCCTTCACCTGGCCTTTAAAATTGCTTTGATGAAATCCTTCAGGGAGTTTGGGGTTTTAGAGCACAAGCCACCTGGCCTCCTTGTATTGGCACTTTTACAATTAAAGCTGCACTTTCCTTCACCACACCCGGTGTCAGTAGACTGGCTTTACTGCACTTGGGCAAGCAGACCCAAGCTTTGTTCGGTAACACTGGGGTCTCCCAGGCTCCCACCCTCCTTGTGCCCCAGTGACTGTCACCTGCTCCTCCAGAGTCTTGTTGCAGCAAAAATAGAAATGAAGTTTTCCCTCCCCCGAGAACAAGGAAAACAAAGGAACAGCGAACAGGCTAGAGAAGAAACATAACCTGGCCTGAAAGAGTTCATCACTCCTTGTTTTACTTTGTCACTCACTTGTAGTAACTAGATTTGTACTTTACAAAGCTAACCTCACTCCCTGACACTATATAATTTACATTCGGCACCCATCACCCCTGACTCTGTGTGAGTTACATCCCCTGCCTCTCACTCCCTAACCTTATTATGTCCAGCATTTACATTCTATACGCCCCTCATAACAAATCACCCCCTATAGTTTTTCATTTCAGAAACAAGGTCACCGGCCGATAAACCAGAGGCAAACGGACGCAATTACCAGACTGCCGGACCCCAATTACCAGGCGGCCTGACGCCAACTATGACTGTTTTGAAATAATGCAAAGGAAAGGAGGAATGCAAGACCTTCACTAATTTTATCCTCATCCTATACCCCGGACTGCGAGAGCCCCACATATAAAATCTTCCCTGATTTTCAAGGAGGGGATGCCCAGTTCTTCAGGCGCTAGCCAGCTGTGTCTTCCCTGCTGCCTGGCAGAAAAATAAAGCCATCTCTCTCTTCCTCCAAAATCCCTGTCTCCGTATTTCTGTTCGGCCTCGGTGCACAGGGAAGCCGAGATTTCGACAACAGTCTGTGGCCAGTTCCCACACTAATTCCCCTCTACGCCCACAGCCCTGGCCCAAGCCCGATCTTGTGTGTGCCTGGTTCCTCCATCAGGCCTGGCAAAGCTCCCTGCCCGCATGGTGCGTCTCACATCCCACCCCAACGTGCTCTTTCTGAAGCATAAACGAGACTGACTCTCTCCCACCTGTAATCCCCCAAATGTTTCCCCACTTTCACTAGGGTATCTGCCAGGAGAGACACCTGCCAAGGCCCTGAGAGTCCCCGGCATCCCCACTAGGCTGCTGGCTCCTGAGCTCCCTGACAATGGGCACCTCAGCATGCCGGGAGACACAGCAGGAAACCCCAGAACTGCTCACCTCAGGACGGGGCAGGCACCGCCACGGCCTGATCAGAGAGAGCAGAGAAGGGGTCCCCAGCTGGGACACAAACTCTGCACGAGTGGCCTCTCCTTGAGCCATTACATCAACTCGTGTGACTTGAAGGAAGGAAGGACTGAAGCACACTTGGTTCCTCAGGAAGATGGTATAGGCTCAGTCACGTCCCTCCAAATTCACATGCTGAATCCCCAACCCCCAGGACCCCAGGATGTGGCTGTATTTGGAGATGGGATTCTTAAAGAGGTGATCAAGGTAAAAATGAGGTCACAGGGTGGATCCTAATCCAATAGGATTGATGTCCTACAAGAAGAGATTAGGACACAGATAGACACAGGGGGAGACCATGTGAGGACCTGGGGAAAAGACAGCTGTCTAAGCACCAAGGAGAGAGACCTCAGGAGAAACACCTTGATCTCAGACAGCATCCAGGTCTGAGAGATGTCTGATGTTTAAACTACCCTTTCTGTGGTATTTGTTATGGCAGCCCCGAGCAGACTCATACACAGGGTAAATCAGGTCTCAGACTGGACAGAACCCACTGTTCATTCCTCTCTATGTGAGTTACAGCAGCCTCAGGAACTGAGGAGGGGGTCCCCAAGGAGAGACGCAAGATAGAAGATGCTAGGCATTAACATGACTGCATTCATGTGAATTATGCCTGAACTACATTCACATGAGATAGTTCTGTCCTATATGTACACCCACCTTCACCACCCTACTCGGCACCTTCAGTCTGAACTGCAGATCTTTGGATTCACCACCTCCACTGAGACCATTAGTTTCACCTGCTGTGAACCACCTCCTATAGGATTTCCAGAACTACAAAGCATGGAAGAGCTCATGCTGATGTGTAATCACGTTTCACAGTACCCACAGACTGTGCGCTAGAGTCCAGAAGACCCCACCATGACATCCAGGTGACCCCGCCATGGTGGAGCCACCCAGTTGCCCACTAGAACCTGTTTTCCTTTTTCCTGTTCATGGCTACCCTGTACCTCCCAGCCTTCCCACCCCTTGCAGCTGGGGTCCAGTGTCTCGTGTTACCAACGGGAAGTGGTAGAGGTGGTGAGGGCCTTGGCCAGCCTGCATCCTAGGATGGAGGGCATGGTGCCCACGTGGTCACCCCACCCTGCTGGTTGGAGCCCTCTACCCAGAAGCAGGGAAGAGAAACAAGGTGTACAGAACCCACCTGCCCTGGACTCTCACATGAAGGGGACAGAGACACCTTGAGCCTCAGTCCATTTTGGGGGGAACACTTTTTGTTCCAGTAACAAACCTTTGCCCTAAAAGTCAAGGTGCTTTACAAACCCCTCCCCAGCTGTCACAGAAAGTCAGGCTTAACCTCACACACTTTTCTCAAACCCCAGCTCACACTGAGACCACCACTCAGGTGACAGTGCTTCAGAGCAGCCCCTTTAAAAGATACCTGGAGTTCAGCTCCCCCAGCTCTGCCTTCAGCTTAAAGGAGAAGTTTCCCTGACAACTTTGACAAACCTGCTCAGTTTCCTTGACAACAAAGCTTTGCAATCTCCCAAACTCTTCTCCTTCAAACATTCCTTTCTAGGCTTGCTGCACCTAAAGGGACAGTGCTGTCATCACGTGCCAGAAAGCGATTCCTCCAAGCCTGTAGTTATTGGTTACATGATGCTATTGATGATGAAATCCCAGAAGAGCCACCTTTGCAAGGTAACTGCTTCTGGACTTGGCACTAGGTCTCCTTCCAAGGACAGGATGGAGTGGCTGTTTTCATGGGCCTTATGGTGGAAGAGCTCACCTTCTGATGAAGCCAGGCCTTGATCCTTTCTTGGTGATTCCAGGGTCTTCATTCTCCTCAGACCCCCACCCACATGGCTGCTGTCTATGCCAGTCTAAACAGGACCTTGGTAATCTCCTAAAATGAGGGTTATATTATACACAGATAATGGGTTGAATGGTGGCCCCAAAAGATGTGTCCCCCCAGAACACATGAACAGGACCATATCTGGGAAAAGGGTCTTTGGAGATGTAGTTAAGGATCTCGAGGTGAGGTCATCTTGGGTTAGGGTGACCCTCAATCCAATGACAGCATCCTTATAAGAGACAAAAGAGGAGAGACACAGACACAGACTAGAAGCCACGTGAAGACAAAGGCAGACATGGGAGGAATGCATCCACAAGCCTGGGGATGCCTGGAGCCCCCAGAAGCTGGAAAAGACAGAAAGAACCCTATCCTGGAGCCTCTGGAAGGACTTCAGCCCTGCAACACCTTGATCTAAGATATCTGGTCTTGGACTTCCCTGGTGGTGCAGTGGTTAAGAATCCACCTGCCAATGCAGGGACACAGGTTTGAGCCCTGGTCCAGGAAGATCCCACATGCCACGGAGCAACGAAGCCCGTGCGCCACAACTACTGAGCCTGCACTCTAGAGCCTGCGTGCCACAACTACTAAAGCCCGCATGCCTAGAGCCCGTGATCCACAATGAGAGAAGCCACCACAATGAGAAGCCCGTGCACCGCAACAAAGAGTAGCCCCTGCTCGCCGCAACTAGACAAAGCCTGCGTGTAGCAACAGAGACCCAACGCAACCAAAAATAAATAACATTTTTTAAAATAAATAAATAAAATATCTGGTCTCCAGGACTGGGTGAGGATGAATTCCTGTTGTTTTAAACCACCCAGCTTGTGGTCATTTGTTAGAGAAGACACAGAACAGTCACACAGACCCTGCTCTGTAGGATCCTGGAAGTGTGGATGTCACTACACGCAGACAGAGGCTGGATTACAGAACCCTTAGAGTCAGCATTGGGCCCTCAGAAATCCTAAAGCAGTGGCTGGACACCAGAATGTCGAGGGGTCAGTCAGAAGCCCATCCCTCAGGGGGCCGGCTGCACATGGCCTCCTCAGGTTTTTATGCCTGTACATGTTGGGGATAAGTATTTCCATCCTAATTCAGGACCTCTGATGTCACCGTTCACGTTGCTAATTAAGAACCCACTAGTTACAGAGATGAAAACCCTATCAGGACACTTGCTCCAGCGGTAAACAATTCTGAAGTTGGTCAGAGGTGGGGAATCGTCTCCCATGCAGCCAGCAGCCCCCTGACAAGGAGTGTTATTGCAAAGCTGGTGGACCGTGCAGAGGCATCTCTGAGTAAACGTGAGCTGACCCCCAAGCCAGCTGCTCCTGAACCTTATCCCAGGTAAAACACCTAAATATGCGCAAACACCTTACAGGCTGGATGAAAGGGCCAGTGACAGCACGCTTGCTGAGTTAGCTCCTGCAGGCCATGTGAGATGGTCCTGGCCTGTATGCTTTTCTGAAAGCTTTCCATTTACCTGAGTTACCCCTCCTGTCCTGGCCCCCACTACCTTTTTCTTGCTTTCTCACCTCTGCCTGGAGAGAACTTCCAGTGGCAGGTACAGGCAACACATCCTCTTCCTTAGCAGGTAGCAGCCCGGCAACTCCTGCAGAAGGTCCAGCAGAGCCCCACTCACAGCAGGTCACCCGCAAGGCTATGGCTCCTCACTCCCTTCCACCAGCCGAGCCCCACAGCCACTGACAGGGCAGGAAGTATGGCGTCAGGTAAGCTGCAAGTACTCTTGCTGCCTGGAGGGGTTGTTTATACAGACCTCAACTCAGGCACACCTGGGGAGGGCTGGCTGGTTCAGAGTTGAAGAAAATGGGCCTTGCTGCACTGGCCCGGTCCAAGGAACAGGTGTGGGGTCCTGAGGATCAGGATAGACAAGGGGCTGCAGCTCTGGCTTGTTTTCTAATCATTTTAACTGGCCCATAAGTGGGAGACAATTTCAAAAAGACCTTCTCCTCACAAGAGGAATCCAGGAGTCATGGAGAGGAGGGGTGGTGGGTGGAGACAGGGGCCTGGTGTCCCGGATGCAGTAGAAGCCTCTGGAAAGCCCAGTGGAGGGAGCCCACACAGAGTAGAGCTCAGGATCACAGACCTGTCCAGGAACTGCTGTTTGTTAGTTCAGGTCCTGCTCTGAGGTGCTCAGGGTCAGCTCTGACCAACAGGTAGGCTGGCGGTGTTCTGCAATGAGAGCTACATGCACGGTTCCTATGCGCCAAGCCCTGCCGGGGTGCCTGCCCAGGTGAGCTCCATATCCTGGGAGGGGCCTGACCACGAGAGCCCCGCGCACTGGGAGGGGTGTATGAACAAGCTCGCTCTCTTTGCAGCTGGCACAGAGTTGCTTAGGATGCAGATTAAAATCAGCCGAGGGCAGAAGTGAGGAGCAGGGTCGGGGTCCTTCGGCTGTGGCCACCCAGGGAAGCCCACCTGAATCCTGAGGTGCAGAGTTTATTGGGGTCTGTCACGTCAACATCGGGACTACCATGTGCCGGAGCTCGGCTTTCAGTCCCCGGGGGGGCCTCAGGAAGCCCCACCAGGCCTCATGCCGTCAGCACAGACCAGCCTGGAGCGAGGCCCACACAGCACAGACACTCCCATCAGACTCAAAGTGACCTTCTGGAGCCAGGAGCAGAGGCCCGACCCCTCTGTGGGCAGGTGAACCCACACCGCACAGGCCCTGGTGCAGTGCCTGTTCCATGTGGTCAGCATGGGTGCATACAGGTCAGCCAGTGTCTGTGTGTCTCAGCCTGTAACCACTGACCACACTGTCCTGCCCTGCTCACAAGAGCGAGGCCAGTGGAGGGACAATGGAGACATGGGGTCAAAGCCGGGTCACGGTCAGGTGAGAAAGGGTCCGAGGAGACAGAACACTGCTGCTCTTGCCTGATGAGCTTGACGTCACCCTGTGGTCAGTCATGTCTCCCCACATCCCACGGTAGGGCTTCCTTTCCTGCGTCCTGGGGTAGGGTCCTGCGTGGGTGAAGCGTTTGGGAGTGTCTGGAGGGAGCCGGCACCTGTCAGCACAAGTGGTCTGAGGACACCCCCAAGGATGGGCAGGCATGGGAGCCCAGGGGATGGTCCTGCGTCAGCCCTGAGGCTGGACAGAGGCTGTGGAGCTGGGGGTGATGGTGGTTGTGACAAAGAGCTTACCACCTGACAGGAGATAGGCCAGCCGGGCCAGCACGGGGAATTGAACACTGTACTCCACGGGAGGACGGAGAGACCAATAGACTCAACCACTGGCGTGAATATCCGGGCTGCTCTTTGCAGGCCTGAACCCGGCCCCGCCCCCAGCGGCTGAACCCGGCCCTGCCCCCAGTGCCCGGGACCTGGCACCGCCCTCGGACCAATGGCCTCCCTCCAAGGCTGGGTCTATAAACACAGAGGCGGTCAGCTCCAGGTAATCAATGGATCAGTTTATTATCAGGTAACTTACCGGGTGGTATCAGGACTGGGGGACAATCGGAAGGATGTGCAGCTGCGCTCTGCATGGCCACGGGGTCATTGGGACAATTTATAGTTAACACAGGGGGTTGCTTGGAAACAGTACGTGCATTCCTAAGTCAAGGTTTATGAATGGGTAACTCTTCTCATTGGCGCCGGGAACACGTCAGCAAAGGTTTTCACTGTTTGGGGACTAACAAATCATAGAGACCACCTGGTCCTAATGATTATTAAACAGTCTCTATTAACTAGAAAGGCCTTGAGGACAGAGAAGTAACGGACAACACAGTACAGTCCTGGGTAGGGTCAGTGAAGGACAGGAGGAGCTGTACGGACCCAGGACGGCATCAGTTATGCTGACAGCCTTACACGGGGGATCCAGGTCTGGGGAAGGTGCAGGCTTGAGTCCCGCAGGGGCCGCAGAGAAAGGGACGTGGGCCAGGCAGTGGGGCGGGCCTTGCACCTCGAAGGCACAGGGGTCGTGGCCCTAAGAAGTGACCTCACGCTTGCTCGTAGGGACCCCGCTCTGCAGGGTGGACACGTCTGTGTCCGGGGTCATGTCCTGCTGCTTTGGGACCTGACTGCTCAGACCTCTGCGTGACCTCTGCAGGCCAGCCTGAGCAGGAGCATATTGTGTCAGGAGTCTCAGGCAGGACACATCCTCAGGGTTCAGGGAGGACCCCCAGGAGGCCTTGGAGGCCAATTCTGTTGGGGGAGGGGCGGAAGGGCTCAACTCCAAGCACCGTGGGGAAAGTGAGCCGGGCAGCGGGTGTCCCATGTGGATGGGGCGGTGTTATCAGCTCACCTAAGAAAATAACCTATCACGGCTCCTGTGCGTTATGTAAAAATCACATTTCTACCATGAGGTTCTCAAGTAACTGGAGGTGCTCTGGTCTTACTCTGCAGCCGTGCCCATGTTCCAGCAGTGACCATGGACTGAAGGCAGTGTCGTCCACTTCACCTGGTAGGCCCCAGCCTCGGGCTGAGAGGAGTCAGGCCACAGGCCCCAGCGTCCAGGGCTGCGGTCAGTCAGTCACCAGTGCACGGCCACCGGCCCCAGGAGGCTGTTCACACTTGATGATGAAGCCGGCCAGCCCTCCCAGTGGATTCTGTCCTGCGCTGCTGGGGCCGCGTCTACACTTGGGTTGAGCCCTGGGTCTGCCTCTGGACCGTCCCAGTGTGGGGTCATTCACTCCCTCCTTTACACTCCACGGTCCCCACATGGTCACCCAGGAACCACGTGGGCAAGCAGACGGGGTCTTTCAGCAGAAATGCGAGTTCCCTGTGGTGTCAAGTTGTTGATGTGATTAACGATTTTTTTTTTTTAATTGTGGTAAGATATATGTAACATAAAACTCACCATTTACCATGAAAGTGGACAACTCAGTGGCATTTATCACGTTCGAATGTTGTGCAAGCACCACCTCTATCTGGTTCCAAAGCATTCTCAGCCCCCCAAAGGAGAACCCATCCCCATCCCCATGAGCAGTCACTTCCCATTTCTCTTCCCCTCCCCCAGCACCTGGCACCACTAACCCACTTCCTGTCTCTCTGGATTTGCCTATTCTGGATGTTCCCTATAAATGGAATCATACAGTTTGTGGTTATTCTGGGCTGGATGTTTGTGTCCTCCCCAAAATTCACATGTTCAAATCCTAACCCCCAAGGTGATGGTATTAGAAGATGGGGTCTTGAGGAGGTGATGCAGTCATGAGAGTGGAGCCCCCATGAATGGAATCAGTGTCCTTATAAAGAGACCCCAGAGAGCCCCCTGGCCCCTTCCTCCATGTGAGGACACAGTGAGAAGACACCATCTGCAACCAAGAACAGAGCTTCACCAGAACATGACCATACTGACACCCTGATCTCAGACTTCTGGCCTCCAGAATTGTAGAAAATACATTTCTGTTGTTTAAGCCCTCAGCCTGGTATTTTGCTATGGCAGCACAAGCAGAATAAGACAGTGTCCTTCTGTGCCTGGCTTCTCTCACTGAGCATCATGTTTTCAAGGTTCATCCACGTTGTAGCCTGTGTCAGAGTTTCACTCCTTTTCATGGCTGAGTAATATTCTATTGTGTGGATGGAGTACATTGTGTGTATCTGTTCTCTATTTACCAGTTCATGGCCATTTGAATGGTTTCCACCTTTTGGCTGTTGTGAATCATGCTGCTATGAACATGCATGTACAAGTGTTTGTGTGGACATGTGTTTTCCTTTCTCTTGGGTTTATATGTAGGAGTGGAATTGCTGGGTCATGTGGTGACTCCATGTTTGACATTTTGAGAAACTATCAGACTGTTTTCCAAAACTAGCACCATTTCACATTCCCACCAGCAGTGTTTGAAGGTTCCAATTTTTCCCCTTGTTATTGTCTGTCTTTTCGATTCTAGCACCTTAGCAGGAATGAAATGCTATGTCATAGGGGTTCTGTCAGCCCATCAGTCCCTCACTCCTTTTGTATCAAGTATTTTGTGACACTCCCCTCACTTTCTGAAATCAAATGCAGAGGTAACGTAATCTCTATACACATATAATTTAAATATAATTATATTTATGTATCTATGCAGTTATAGTTACAATACAGAGGAGCATTAAAGGGAAATATATTTTAATGAAATAATACATAATTTAACAGGTGAGTGCTTGGCTTCAACTCCACTAAATAATCAGATGTTTGCTTGAATTTTTCTTCAATTTAGATGAAGAAAAGGTAGATAACATTCAACTGAATTCAACCTTTATATTTAATGTTTGTAAATGAGAGCAAATAGACATCCTTGTATATAATTTGAATTACTGTTGTGACAGCAATCCTGGTGCATTTACTGGCAATTCAGAAACTCTGAGCCAGGAGATACAATTTTCTAAAATGTTGGAGAATTCTTGTTAAAGTTCTGAATAACTATGAGAACAAGCTTTTCTAGAATCCCATCATTGTTATATTCCTGCATAATTTAGCGTATCTTAACGGCATACAGAAATAACTTGTGGGTAAAGTAGAACAGAGTCAGATTCTTGGCTCAGAAAATCACGAGCAGGTCCTTCCCAGGAAGGGTGGGGGGCACAGGGCAGCCCTTCCTGCAGGAGGCCTGGCAGCTCAGGGTACTGCCACAATGTGCCTGAGAACCCCAACCTTTGTGTCGAGCACAAGTGCACCATTCCATGTGTGCCTGGGAGAACCCAGCTGAGACCAGAGGTTCCCAAACAGGGACCTGTGCCCCCTGTCCAGGGTGCAGGAGAGTGCATGGTTTGTAAGGGGGTCACTTTGCAGCTGCCCCTGAAACTGGCCTTCCTGGAGCCCCTGCTTGCAGAGCAGCTCACGTGAAGAGGAACTCTGGTGCAGTCCCCCCTTCCTAGGACATTAAATCCTTAAGGCCCCATAAATGCAAGACATCATAACTTGGTTACCATAACAAATACAACACACAGGGCTGCTTAAACAGCAGACATTTATTTCTCACAGTCCCGGAGGCTGGAAGTTCCAGAGCAAGGTGTCAGTGGGGCTGGTTCCTGCTGAGGCCTCTCTCCTTGGTATGTACACGGCCGTCTTCTCCCTGTGTCCTCATATGGTCATCCCTCTGTGTCTGCGTCCTAATCACCTCTTCCTATAAGGGCGCAGTCACGTTGGAGTATAGCCCACCCTAGTGATTTCATTTTACCTTAATCATCACCTCTTTAAAGACTTTGTTCTCCAAACACAGTCCCATCCTGAGATCCTGGGGGTCAGGACTTAACATGTGAATGTTGAGGACACAATTCAGCCCACAGCAGGCACATGCCTGGACCACAAGACTGCCTGCCTTTCCTGGCCCGGGGATGTTTGTGTTAAGGGCGAGGACAGGAGATGGGGCAGGGGGCCTCAAGGGAAGGCAGGAAATAAGCTGTTGGTGGAGCCAGGACAGTTCTGTCACGTGTGCCTCATCTATCCTCCAACCACATGAGAACCACTGCCCCCAAGTGGGAGCCCACTTGGACAAGGTGTCCGCAGCGCTGGTGAGAGGGGTGAACACAAAAATGTGTCACTTTTTTAATACAAGCAGTTCTTTTCAGCTTTTCTCTACATGAAAGGAAAGATCCCAGGAAGGTCAGGACAGGATGGGTTGTCAACTGTCATGCTGTCCTGGGCTGCGGCTGTTCCCTGGAGCAAAGCGCTCTGTGACTTCTTCCTGGTGGGCGTGCTTTCCTGGAGCAGCCAGAGCTTCTTTTGTTTAGTTTCATGTGTGGCTGGTCCTCATCAAACCTTAGAAAATGTCTATAACTTTCTATTAATAGAGTATCTATCGGTACACTTTTCTATTAATACAGTGTATTCTACCTGCTGACCTGATCTGCCCTGCCCCACCTGCAGTAAATACCTCTCTACTGCCTTGAAGTTTGACCGTGATAAAGTCATTGAAGGCACTTTTTTTTTTTTTTTTTGCGGAACGCGGGCCTCTCACTGTTGTGGCCTCTCCCGTTGCGGAACACAGGCTCTGGACGCGCAGGCTCAGCGGTCATGGCTCACAGGCCCAGCCGCTCTGCGGCATGTGGGATCTTCCCAGACCGGGGAACAAAACCATGTCCCCTGCATTGGCAGGCAGACTATCAACCGCTGCGCCACCAGGGAAGCGCTGAAGGCATTTTTAATCTTTATGTCTTCTTAGTTACTTATTCTGAAGGTAAAAACCAAAGTTTGATACAGCCACTCCCCACACTCACATGTACGTTTCCAGAAAGTGCAAAGTAATCTGTAGTGACGGATAGCAGATCCAAGTTTGCCTGGATTGGGGAGAGCAGGAGGAAAGTTCTGGGGATGAAGGTATGGATGAAATAAAAACTCATATTTTAAGGCAAGACAAGACAAATTAAAAACATAAGCTTTTTCTCTGCCCTTTGGCTTCCTCCCTCCCTACTAGTATGCATGTGCATTTGCATTATGTGTTCACCTGACCTCCCCAGTGACAGAAATATCTGCTCACACACAAAAATCATTTTTTCTCCTTCTGGCAACAGCCGTGTAACTCCTTATAAGGTAGCATTCCTTTCCTTATCCTGTAAGGGGTCACAATGACCCACCACTCACCTTGTACGTGCAGACATCTTTGGTGGACTTTATGGATAAGGCCATTATATCATTTCCCTTAAAGATAATGATTGGTGCAGAACAGACTGGTCAGACGACCTGGGGAGATACTGGGCTGCACCTAAAAGAAGTTCTTAGCTTAAATACTTACTTATGACATTATTAAAGTCACTAGCTATATTACTTGTATTCTGCCTATTTTACAAGATTATTCTTTCTTGCATTACCAAATGTGTGACCGAGCGTCCGATAAAAATAATGATGACTACGTGACCTAAAACAATTGTCAAATACATAGTTCTATAAGATCAGTGATTGTAATAGTGTAACTCTAGATATGGGAAGAAGCCACAAGAGGGAACCATTTCCTGGACCATAACAGACCAGTAGGACAGGCGGCCCAGAGGCTTTGGGCTACTGTTAACAGGGCCTAGTCCAGTAACAGAACATTGAGTGGCCTATCAAGGAAATCCTCGCCTAAACTGGGAATGAGCATTCCTAGCACCGTGGGATAAATTGGTCACTAAAATTCTCCCAAACCTTGGTCAAAATTAAGACCAAAAGGGAGGGGTTGTAACATAAAGAATGTTGCCCACCAACCAGTTCTACAAGAATTGTCATCACCCACCACAATCTCTGACTTACAGGACACGCTGAAAGGAATTCAGACAACAATCAGGATGAGGCACTTTGTGCCCTGGGAAAACTGGCCTGCAGAGAGTTCTATATTTTCAGGAGAAAATTTTTATGAACCTGGATTCTTACCTCTTCCCACACTTAGAAAAGCACTAAAACCATTAAGGTATCTGTTCCTTGTGAATAGCAGTAACCTCCTACCAAGCTGTGTGCTTGGCTGCACGTACCCCTTCATCAAAATCACATATAAACTGGCTTCCCCCCTTGCCTCTTCAGGACAGTCCTCAGACCTTTCTGAAAAACTGTCTCCTGGGTTATAATCCTCAGGTTGGCTGGAAAAAAATTTCCATTTCTTTCTTAGATTGACCATTGATTAATTTTTCATTGACAGTATAATCATTATCTTGATGGGGTACATGTGTTTCCAAACCTATCAAATTGTACACTTTAAACATGTGCATTTGTTGTATGTCGATTACACCTCGATAAAGCTGTTAAAGTATCCCAGCGTTTTAGGTAATAATGCATCATTGCATGTTCAGCGGCTTAATGAGAAGTGACATTTTGATCTCTCCTGTTTCTGTGACTTAAATAGGAACCAAGTTCACCCCAGCTCCATCATCTTATTCTGATCTCGATGGGGCTGCTGTTTGCCTGCAGTTTGCCTCTCACCGGTTTGGTGAGCCTCCCCGCAACACAAGCACGCACTTCTTGCAGTGCACATTGAAATGAGTCTTAACTATCAGAGAATCCAACCAGGCCTGTTCAATTGTTGCAACTTTCCTGGGCCATCAGGTTAAGCAAGACTTTCTCAGTGAAAGAGTAGCTGGTCAAATTGACAGTTGCTCAATTGCTGAGCCTAATGAAGGCTTTGTCCTGCTTCCTAGACACTGAGAAGGGATTCTCATAAATCCTATTGAAAGTTTTCCATGGTTTGCTTTCAGCAAGATTGAAAGAAAAGCTAATGACATCGTCAGCTGATAGATTACCAAATATTTTGTGTAATATTTAGGTAGGTAATTGGGAAAGAATTGAAAGAATAAGTGACATTTTTAAAACAAAACTCCCACTCTTATCTGAACAAGGTGTCTCAGTGCTAATGTGTAAAAGATACAAACTAGGAATAGATCCAATTTCTGAATCTTTTCTCTTCCTAGCAAATAGTCATGGTCATCCTTGAATACATAAAAAATTAAAAGGGAAAAGTCACATTCATTCTATTAAAAGATATGTTTCCAAAAAGCATTTATCGGGCTTCCCTGGTGGCGCAGTGGTTGAGAGTCCACCTGCTGATGCAGGGGACATGGCTTCGTGCCCCGGTCCGGGAAGATCCCACATGCCGTGGAGCGGCTGGCCCCGTGAGCCATGGCCGCTGAGCCTGAGCGTCCGGAGCCTGTGCTCCGCAACGGGAGAGGCCACAACAGTGAAAAGCCCATGTACCGCAAAAAAAAAAAAAAAACCAAAAAGCATTTATCTTTAATAATTATAAAATATGTGTAATAATATATATACTGTTTTAATGAGTTGGAACTACTTATAATTGTAATAACAATTAAGAAAAAAATGCAACCCTTAGAACTCTATGATCATAGTAAATAAAACAAAAAATTAATTATTTATAAACATGGATATGCTGGGTAGTCAGTGAGACTTCTAGGCATCAAAGTCCATTGCATTGGAATAAATCTCTGAGTGACATGGAATGAAAAGACAATTTCAAATAAAAAAAGAAGAACAGGAAGTTGGTCTGAGACGTTACATCCTGTGTGATTCCAACCAAATGACATATTGGGGAGGGCAGATTACAGAGACAGTAAGAGGATGGTGTTGCCAGGGGCTGGGGCATCAAATGGGCAGAGCACAGAGGATTTTTAGGGCAGAGAAATACTCTGTATGATACTATATTTGTGGATACATGACATTATGCATTTGTGTATATATGTATATATGTGTGTGTGTGTATAAATATATATATATATATATAGTGATGTATACACACATACATGTGTAAAATAACTCAATAATCAATAGCCATACATATGTCCCAATAATACATAGCCCAGTAGAAAACTGGGCCAGTCATAAACAACATTTCACAGGAGAGCAAACTGAAAGGGCCGGTCGACAGTGGTGAGAAGGTCCTCAACACGTGCCTTGACCTACGTGGTCTGAGGTCCCACATGGCTCTCCTTTCACCCACCGTGTTGGGGGAAGTTGAACCAGAATGTCTGGCCCTGTGTGTCTGACATGTCTCTACTGGCCCCCCAGATATGGGGCTCCTGGTGGGGGAAAACGCAGCCCCTCAAGTCCTTCTCCGTGGTCTCAGGTGCAGGGACCACCTCTCCGTGGGCCAGATGCCTTGGCACAGAGCAGCCGCTGGTGGGGGTGGCCCTCACTGAAGCAGCTGAAGAGGAAGGTCACCATCACCATGGAGGTGACCCTCTTCAAGTAGTACTTGCCCAGGGGACATACTCTGCGCAGGTGCAGCCACTGAGGGGGACATAGCTGGGGACATGGGAGCTGCTGGGGCATGTAGTGGGGGAAGGATGCTCCACACCAGGCAGGGTCGGTGGCTCGAACCTGTGGCAGCTCTGCAAGCCCTGTGGTGCCCTGCCCGCCAAGATGCCAGGTGCACCTGATCACGTGTGTTTGCACCACTGGTGCATCACATGTACCTGATTTCTCACACATGTGTGCTCACTGCTGACCCCACATGTGCCTGATGTCAGACACACATATGCTCACCTGCTCACTGCAAACCCATCACATACACTTAATCACACACCAGCTCACTGCTGCCTGTCACCCCCAGACCACATAGGTTGAGTCCTATAAGGAGGATGGAGTTGCCCTGCTGGACTTCATCAGCTGGTCCAGTGCTGCTGCTGTGAACTGGACCCTCACGCGGATGCTTCCTGGCATTCTTCACACTCGGGTCATGAGTTGCACTCTCCTGCCCAGGTCAATTTCCAAGACCAGGAGGGCTCAGATCTCTTCCAGGGGCTGGCTTAGGTAAGGGGCTTGCTTGTTTTCTGGGCAACATTATCTGTTATCTCAGAGTGAAGGGGTATCGTGTACCCCACAGGGAGACATCCATTTCCTGACCCCAGGGCCTCAGGACATGACCTCGTTTGGAAGTAGGGCCTGGTCATGTAAGTAGGTAAGACAAGGGCATTAGGGTGGCCCCAATCCTGTGTAACTGTGTCCTTATAAGATGAGTGGAGACACAGACACGGAGGGGAAGCCATGAGAAGATGAAGGCAGAGATGGGAGGGATGCAGCCACAAGCCCAGGGACACCTGGAGCTGGAAGAGGCGGGAAGGACCCTCCCCTGGAGCCTCCGCACTTTCCAGCTAGACGGCTACCATGAGTGGGCCTGAACTGAAGGCAGCACCGTGGCCCTGACCATTCGGTCTTGCCCACGTGGTGCCCTGGGGAGTGGCTCTCACAGCCCGCGGACCAGCGAGGTGTTTTCACATGAGACCGTAGGACACTGGTCCTGTAAACAGGCAGGCCCGTCTCACCTTTCCTTCTGGGCTCTGGTCTCACGGGGGACTGGGCACCGTGTGGGGCTGGGCGTTCAGCCTCTGCACAGGACCCCTGGGTGTTGCTTAAAAGTGCAGTTTACACCCCAAGAATGACGGAAGGTGAAACTCTCATCTGTCTCTGTGGATCTGCCTGCCCCAGGGGCCTCGTGTGAGTGGGATCACACAGTATTTGTCCTTTTGTGTCTGGCTCATGTCACTGAGCATAATGCCCTCAGGTTCATCCACGCTGTAGCCTGTGTGAGAATTCCCTTCCTTTTTAGGCTGAATAACATTCCTTTGTGTGGATGGACCATGTTTTGGTTTTCTGTTCAGCCATTAATGGACACAGGTAGTGTCTATGTTAATTTCTCATGTCTTATAATATTCAGGGAGTAACTTGCTCAGCACAGCCCCTGACTCTGATGGGGTCAGCACCTCTTTCCTCAGAGTGTCCTACTGTTCAGTGAAGGGGGTTCATTCTCCTCAAACTCAGCATCAAGAGTTGGGGAGTTGACAGCCCCCACTGGGTCTCCTTCATGTGAGACTTTGCTTTTGAAAGAGCAGGCACCATGCACACAGGGGTGGTGGGCATGGGATATGGGCCCCTGGTGGACAGGTGGGTCACTGGGTGGAGATGGGGCAGTGTGCAAGGAGTTCAGCCTGTGGGTTCTCCACTTGGATGGCTTCCCTTGAAGAAGACAGTGCAGTGCCCATTCTGGGCATCATACTAGTGCAGGAAGTCACTTGACCAGAAGCCATAGGAGCCATCAGGCCCACACACACACACATGCTGCTGGGAAGCAGGACCTGAGTGTGGGGCTCTCGGTGACCCTGAATGTGCTACGCCTGGAGTCAACCCGTGGGATGGACTGTTCTACCCAGGCTTCCAGTGCAGCTGCCTCCTGCTGGAAGCCCAGGACGCTGGAGTCAGGCCACTTCTGGTCTGTCCTTGCAGGAGCCTGGGCTGCATTACATGAAGCTCCCTGCTCACCCTGTTACCAAGTCCAACCTCATTCTGCTCACCACACGACAGGCCAATAAATTGGGAGACGAGATGTTGAGGCAAGGAATAGTGACTTTATTTGGAAAGCCAGGTATCCGAGAAGGTGGCAGACTAATGTCCTAGAGTACCATCTTCTCAGGGCCTGGATGCCAGTTTCTTTTATAGAACAGAGAGGGGGAGGAGGTAAGGAAATAAATAAAAATCCCATTAGTCTTACAAAATATCTCCCTGTTTGGCCAGCAACAGGGAGGGGATGTGATAACTTCTTCTTTTCTGCAGCCATTCACAGGTGGGCAGGGTCAGAACCTCTCCCTGTGAGCAGAACAAAGGCACTTCAGTTTAACATTCAGGCAGAGGGGCAGGGTTCCCCGAGGCAGGCCATTATGTATGCTTACAGCTATAGACAGCATCCTTTTAATGATTATAATAACAAAAGCAACTAAAACAAATGTTAAAGTAAAAGAAACAGATCCAACATGGAGTGAGATTTTGCTCTTCCCTGTTACAATTCCCCACAGTCAATGTTCATTCCACAATCTTGTGGGAAAAGGGGTGATGACCACTCTAACTGCTTCCTGAGGTGTAGGGTTGACGAGGGGTGATCATGGAATAGAATTGATCAGCCTTGTGCAGGGAATAATTCTTAGAATTTTTAGTAAATAGTGAAACTCCCAACTCTTTGAACCTGATGCTGTGTTGTTCAGTTGAATAGGATTAAACAAGTAGATTAACCCACCCTTGTCCAACTGTAAGGAAATTACAATCTCAGGTTAAGGAGTTTAGCAGTTTTCTTTGTATGGGAAAACGCAAGAGTCTGGGCTCACTGAAATCATTCCTTTGATATGCACCTCAGCTATCTGGGGCCTGAATCCTGTATCTTCACATCCTGAGTTTCCTCAAGGTTCACCATAGGGAGTGGCTGCAGTCTGATGGCTGCTAGATGGCAGGCATTCTTCCTTCCACAGGGCTCAACAGCTCATGTTGGAGGGCTGCAATCACCAATGACTGTGGCAGGAAATATTCCATTTCTCAGATCCTCCTCTTGGTCTGGAATTCGACCAATATTTGGGAGACATTTCATGACCAAATTTTGTCCCACAGCACTGGGAAGGCTCATCCAAGATCAGGTGAAAATTCTTGTTGATATGCCACTCCAGGTGCTAATTTCCAGATTAAGCCCTGGTGATAATTAAAGATTCTCTGTCTTTCTAGTCTATTATGATCCAGAAAATGTTTTCCCTTATTGCTTCCTCACATACTAAGAATCACAGTATTACAATTATTCTATAAGAGTCATAAATGTGATCTATTTCCTCAAGATGTTGAGCTATCATCAATTGTGTTGGAAACCTGGTTACATACTGGGTACTCTAAGAGACAACAATCTTATAAAATAGACAGTATATAAGTAATGCAGCTAGTAACATTGACAAAGTCATAGTGCAGTAGGGAGACACAAAACATAAACAATTTGGAAACAAAGAACAAATTAAAACAATGCTTAGTATAACTAGTTGTAATCCAGTTACAGTAAACCATCAAGTCCACAGGAGAGCTAGCTGGAGAAGCCAAATACTGGCAGGATCAGGTAGAGAGAAAAAGCTAAATGTTTCACCTTTGTTTACAAGGGTATACTTTATCAACTTGTTGTAGGTCATAGCATAAGAGAAAAGGTCTTTCTGGAAAACAAAGATTAAGGCTAGTATATTTCCCAAAGTCATAAAATTATAAATCATATCTATCAGTTCACTCAGTCCCATGTAATTAATTCCTGTTGATCTAGATGAAGTAATCAGTTTTCCCATTAGTTTTGTCATTTGTTACCCAGTCTAATGGTATTATCTAAAGGCTATCAGAAACTTATATTTGTTAAAAAATTTCTTTTTATGAGCTTCTTTTTTTTAATTTATTAATTTTTGGCTGCGTTGGGTCTTCGTTGCTGCGTGTGGGCTTTTTCTAGTTGCTGTGAGCGGGGGCTACTCTTCGTTGTGGTGCGTGAGCTTCTCATTGCGGTGGCTTCTCTTGTTGCAAAGCATGGGCTATAGGTGTGTGGGCTTCGGTAGTTGTGGCATGTGGGCCCAGTAATTGTGGCCCGCAGGCTCTAGAGCGCAGGCTCAGTAGCTGTGGCACACGGGCTTAGTTGCTCTGCAGCATGTGGGATCTTCCCAGACCAGGGCTCAAATCCGTGTCCCCTGCATTGGCAGGCAGATTCTTTTTTTTTCGCTTGTTTTTGCAGTATGTGGGCCTCTCACTGTTGTGGCCTCTCCCGTTGCGGAGCGCAGGCTCAGCGGCCATGGCTCACGGGCCCAGCCACTCCGCGGCATGTGGGATCTTCCCGGACCGGGGCACGAACCCATGTCTCCTGCATTGGCAGGCGGACTCTCAACCACTGCGCCACCAGGGAAGCCCCTGCAGGCAGATTCTTAACCACTGCACCACCAGGGAAGTCCCTATGAGCCTTCTTGAAAATGTGGCAGTTTTGCAAAGCATCACCTTAGCTGCCTATGAATGATAAAGGTCTTAAAAAGATAAGATTAAAGATCTGATTACAATTCTTCTTGGCAAAGAAGCTTATCCAAGTTGTTGTGACATACAACACTTTAAGATAACAACTAAAACTATAAAATTATACCAGGATATATGCAAATTTCAGAAACTTTATATAATTTTTAGAATGTCTATATCAATAACATTTATTCATACTGTACAATCTGAGGAGGCTTATCATTCATTTGACAATGCTTTCCATGTAATTTAGCATACCAACCAATTCTAGTCAGTTTAATATATATATATTCCCCCCCCCCTTGGAGGTGCCTCAGGGTCACAGTTCCCTAGCCCCAAAAAAGGAAGATTCCCAACCAGTGCCCAATCACTACAAAAGGGAAGAACCCCAACCAATGCCCCATTGGAGATGAAGCTGAATGAATGACCAAGCTAGTTCAAAAGGGAAAATCCCAACCAACACTCTGCCACAGGCAAAACCTACACAATAGGGAAGGCTCTCAGGGGCCCTCTGAAGCATCCCAAAGCTAGCTGAAGTCAAAAGAACTTTAATTAGAATTTGATAGGAAAATCATCAAAAATATCAAAAAAATTTTTTAAACATTTGGTCAGATAGAAAATTTAAGAACAAATACAGCTCAAAGGCAAGATAGTTCACACAATCTGTTATCAAAAGGAGCATTCTAGGTAAACTTGTTCTCTTAGCAAAGAGGCACAAAATCTGGTCCTGCACCAGTCTACTTTTAATAACAAAATCTATTTACCCAATTTAGTTTAATCCAATCTCAGCCTGACCACGCATAAAACTCCTTTTTACTCAAAACATATATCCCACTTTCCTATTATATAGTGAAATGTTTCATTATTTTTAGTAGTTTTAATTACATATTTAAATTAGAATCTCCAACTCTTAAAAACCTTAATTTCTAGTGAAAACCAAGAGGCAAGTAATAGTCACCAAATCTGGAGAGACTACTTTAGATAATTTTCAGAACATAATTATTCGTATAGAGTTTACCTGAAAGCTCTTATCTCGTTTACATTTACTTTAAAGTTTCATCATATCAAGTTATTTTCCTTGCAACAGATGTAATAAGGTCTTATTTGATTCCTACGTACAAAAAAGTATTATGCTTAATATTAATGACTCTGAAGACATGTCTATATTAATTAGATCAACAAGCTTAAGCCACCTTCAGTACCAGATATCAGTTTAATGTTGAGTATTTTCTAGATCATGTGAACCTAAAATTCATTCTGTCCAGTTTTATATTCCTGAGTATTTATATAAGCACTTAATTTTTTAAAAGTCAATTAGGTAGAGCTCTTTTACGAATTAATTTTGGTAATACCATACATCTACAACACACATAGACACATACAAACACACAAACAGAGAGACATAGTTCTCGTTTCAAAATTTCAGCCCTGAGTCAGGTACAGCATGTAAAATCCATCAGTTTACAAAAGCGGTTGGATTAAAATTGGGTTTCTGGCAATGGAACAAATCAAGCTCACTTGTCTAGATGGCTAAATCTTTTTACTAATGTTTATGGAAAAGACACTTAGGATTTCTATTTATCCTTGACAAGTCAATTTCTAAATTACTTTACCCTCTTTTCAAAATTTGCATTTTAAAAAGATGGCAGAGGTAAAGGGTTCTTGAGAAGACCAGGTAGGACATTTGCATCTTTAAGATATAGGCAAATTTCCCCTAGGATGACTTTGTTTCCCCTTTGTTTAATACTTACAAGCCTCTTAAGATAAATAGGGAAGGTTTGGGGAGTGGTTAAAGGATTGGTGGGTTTCGGATTATTTTTGGAGCCACACCTCTGGCTCTGTAAAGACTAGATTTGTAAAACAAGAACAGTTTTTTCAAAGAATTAGGTGGCTACCTCAATGATATTGAAGGACTGACATACCCATTTACCTACTTTGGAACGTTTTACTTTTAGCTGCTGTGATTCTTCTGCAATAGGAATGCAGAAAAAAGGCATCTTTTAAGTCCAGGACTGAGAACCAGCCGTATTCTCCCAGAATAGTTGTGAGCAGAGTGTATTGATTAGGCACCACAGGGTTTAAGTCTTGGACTACTTGATTTATAGCCCTCAAATCTTGGACAAAGCGATATTCTGCTGAGTTTGGCCTTTTGACCAGTAGGATAGGGGTGTTATATGGGGACCTTCAAAGTTTAATCAGTCCTGTTTTCAAAAACTTTTCCAAAATTGGCTGAATTCCCTTTTGGGACTCTTGTCTCAGAGGATATTGTTTTAGATTAGGTGTTCCAGCATTCCTTTTACAAAGGAGATCTCACCCCAAAAGGGGGATTGAACACTGGATGTTTCAGGGTGAGGTCCCCTAGTTGGCATTCTAGAGATTGTAAGAACGAACAGTTTTGTACTTCTCCAGAAACTCCCTTGACCAGGATAGACTGGGATGTTTTCTGTGCCACCTTGGTGTTTACCACAGAATATGTGACACTATCTATTAGAAAGTCAATCAACTTGTTCCCCACTGTCAAAGTTACCCAGGACGCCTGTGGGGAAATTAGAATCAGATGCGTCAAGCCCAAGGGAGTCCCCTGGCCTCTTCATTCATTAACAGAGTGTTCCTCTCTTTTTAACATATGAGAGGCTCCTGTCCTCCTTCTATTATTCTTTAGTCTAGGACAATCTTTTTTCCAGCACCCTTCCTCCTTGCAGTAAGCACATTGTTCCTTCCCCAGTGTTGGCTTACCTTCCTTTAGGTTACCCCCCTTCTGGGAATTCAGTGCTACTGCCAGAAAGGCTGCATTTCATTTTTCATCTTCTTGCTTCTGTCATTGTTCTCTGTTGTTGACTACTTTAAAAGCAACATCTACTAATTGAGAAGGGTTCATTCCAAATGCACCATCTAAATTCTATAATTTTCTGTTTATATCTGGGGTGCTTTGCCCGATGAAGGTCTTATTTACCATCCTTAAGTTCTCAGGGACTTCAGGGTCTGTATCTGTATACTACCTATAAGCTTGATAAATCCTTTCTAGAAACTCTATCTTGGTAAATCCTTTCTAGAAACTGTAGAAATCCAAATGAGGATGGATCCTCATTTGGTTTTTGTTTTATCTCCTGAATTTTCTTTAAGCTCTTTTGTCTAGGTCCCCTCTTGGATTTTCTTTCACACCACTGCACCGTAAGGCGGCAGCCCTCTGATTCCTTTTCCTCCTGATGCAATAGCATAAAAGCTTCTACACATGGAATCTCATCTCTTTTCCCTGCTCTTTTGCAAAACACTTCTAATTGCAAGATCATATAATAATTGAGTGAGCCATTCAGGAGCCATCACTCTTCTGATCCTAACATATATTCAGTCCACACCCTATTACAATAGTACATCATGTCTTTCTTAGTCCACCATCACAGCTATGTTTTGCCCATTTATCTAATATATGCCCCAAAGGGCTCTCCTTCAGGATAGATGGAGTATTTACCATTTTTATAAGTTTGATAACACCAAAACACAAAAGACGCAAACAAATTCCAACACAAAAGCCAAAAATAAATTCCAGCATTGATACACACAAAACCAAATCCAACGAACCGCTTCCCAAATCAGGTAGAGTCCAACAACAATTCCCCTCTCCAACAGGTACCCCGACCAAACAAATTGGCTTGTCCCATAAAGGGAAAGCCAAAATTGAGGGGGGACTATGCTCCTGGGGTGCACACCAGAGTGACTTACCCTCCAAAATCGAGTCCATCAACTAGCATAAGTTTGTAGTTTCCTTGCTTCAACTGCCAAGCGCTGGGGCAGCAGGTGCTGCTTCACCGAGTTTTGAAGGGAGGATCTTCAGGACAAATGGTCCCAGCAGCTCCTAGGGCCTTGCCCTAAAATTCCCTGACCAGGACTGGCTAGCCACGAGCAGGAAGGCTCCTGGCTGGCTAAGCCAAATTTGTTACCGAGTCCAAGCTCACTCTGCTCACCACACAACAGGCCATAAATCAGGAGATGAAGTGTTAAGGCAAGGAACAGTGACTTATTTGGAAAGCCAGGCGTCTGAGAAGATGGTGGGCTAATGTCCTAGAGTATCATCTTATTGGGGTCTGGATGCCAGTTTATTTTATAGAACAGAGAGGGGGAGGACATGTGGAAGTAAAGTAAAAAGGCCATAAGTCTTGCAAAATATCTCCTGGTTTTGGTCAGCCTCAGGGAGGGGATGTCTTAATTTCTTCTTTTCTGCAGCTATTCACAGGTGGGTAGGGTCAGAATGTATAAAGTGCTCTAGGTGCATGGGCTTCAGTAGTTGCAGCACGTGGGCTCAGTAGTTGTGGCTCATGGGCTTCTAGAGCGCAGGCTCAGTAGTTGTGGTGCACGGGCTTAGTTGCTCCACAACATGTGGGATCTTACCGGACCAGGCTCGAACCCGTGCCCCCTGCATTGGCCGGCAGATTCTTAACCACTGCACCACCAGGGAAGCCCTACACTGAGTATATTTAGACCTAACAGTATTCTGTCACTCTGACCACATTGATACTTGATGAAGTACTGTCTACACTGAGTACATTTAGACCTGAGCCTGTTCTGTCTATACTGGAACATTTAGACCAGAATATTTTCTGTCTATGCTGGGAAATTTAGACCTTACCATCTTCTTTACACCAAGTATATTTAGACCTGACAGTGTTCTGCATGCACTAAGATGTGGAGACCTAGGTAGATACCCAGCCTTGCCTCAGTCCTGGGAGCTTCAGGGTGGATGTGGAGACCTGGCCTGGCCTCAGCACTGGGAAGCTCTGTGCTTTCATCCAAATGTCAGTGCTCAGATGTCTGGGGTCTGGAGCTGATGTGGGCTTGTCTGGGTAAGAGCCTCTGCTCTGAGTGTGGTTACCTGGCCCTCCCAGGGGATGCATGCTGAGGGTCAGTGCTGTGGTAGGGGCCTCAGTTCTCATCCCTGTGAGGTTCACCTTCCCTAGGGCTCATGGAGATTCCTCAGGTGTGCTACCTGGTAATTATTCCTATTCACCAGCATGCACAGGGAGAGTAGGGAGGCAGGTTTACCTGGTGAGTTGATTGCAGGGCATGTGGACCTGGGCTTAAGGCTGATGGGCAGCAGGTGAGGTTGCTTCTGCACTGTCCTTCTGGTCGACCATCCATCCCCACTCTCTGGGCCTGTCCTCCTTTTTCAGCCTTCCTGTCCCATGAGTTTTCTCATCACCTCAGTGAGAAAGGAAAGGGCTGAGTCTGCCAGAACCAAGGTGGTGTGTTCAACTTTAGCATGAAAGCATTAAAAACAATTAAAATAACATAGAACCAAAGTGGAAACAGGAGGGGACTGACTTCTCTGGGCCAAGTGTGGGGAGAGGAGATGGACCCTACACTTCTTTCTAGGGTCCCAGGAGGTCCAGGAACCTGCCTTGTTCACACATATGGCCCCACTTAGCACAGCCATGGTGTCCTGACCAAGGTAGATATGTGACCCCCGGTGTGGAGTCTGGGGAAGTGGGAGTCACTTGGTGAGTGTGACAGGTAACCCCAGGTTCAGGGTCTGGGAAGGTG
This sequence comes from Monodon monoceros, assembly GCF_005190385.1. Classification (NCBI taxonomy): domain Eukaryota; kingdom Metazoa; phylum Chordata; class Mammalia; order Artiodactyla; family Monodontidae; genus Monodon; species Monodon monoceros. The sequence continues at coordinate 951,251 of NW_021703780.1, read as the reverse complement.
AGGGACACCCTGGAGAGTGTGGACGTGTGACCCGAGGTGAGCAGTTTGGGGAGGTGGGGATCACCCTGGTGAGTGTGGATGTGTGATCCCAGGTGTGGTGTCTGGGGAGGTGGGGTCACCCTGGACAGTGTGGACGTATGACCCCAGGTGGGCGGTTTGGGGAGGTGGGGATTACCCTGGTGAGTGTGGATGTGTGATCCCAGGTGCAGTGTCTGGGGAGGTGGGGTCACCCTGGAGAGTGTGGATGTGAGACCCCAGGTACAGAGTCTGGGAAGGTGGGGTCACTCTTGGGAGTATGGACAGGTGACCCCAGGTAGGGAGTGTGGGGATTGTGTGGGTCTCACGTCATCTGCATGGGTCAGGATCACGTGTACATCTGCTTTTTGGCTGTAGTGTGTCTTGCGCCCTCTGAGATTTCCAACATCTGAATTGAGGCTGTTGCCCTGATTAACCTGTGGTCCCTTTTCTTGTCTTAATCTTGTCACATTCATTTGAGGACAGGCAACTTTGAGCGAGTTGCTGTTCTGTGTTCTGCTGAGTGACAAATAACCCTTGGTGGTATCATATTAATATCATAGCATATTGTATATCTAATCTGAGGGGTGTCACCACTGTCTGAGTTCCCCTGAACAGAGCTTAGGTATCACAGACTAGCCCCCCTAAGAATGGTCCCTCATGTGCCATGGGAGGGTACCATTATGGCCCCCAAGGTGAGGGATGGTGCTTGGGCCTCACACATTTGTGATAAAGGAGAGTCTAACTGGAATCCCAATTAATAAGACATCATTTAAAAATTTTATTTTATTTTAAGTGAAATAAAACATACATTGTATACACTTTACAATCATCACCATTTTAAGTGCATGTTTCTGAGGCATCAGATATATTCACCTTCTCATGGAGTCATCACACCAACCCCAGAACTTTTCATCTTGTAAAAACAAAATTCCACAACCACGAAAGTCTCACTCCCACTCCCTCCCACTGTCCCAGCACTGCCGTCCACCTCAGTCCATGAGTTGTCAACTCCAGGGCCCCCATTTGAGTGGAATCCTGCAGTGTTTGCTGAGGGATCATTTTGGAAGAGCTGACTTTCAGTCTGAAGCTCTGCCTGTTTACATCTGAAGAATCTGCATTTAGGGAGAGGGTATATGAGGAAGGGGGTGTATGAAGGACAGGGTGTCTGGGGTGCAGATGAGCCAGGGCCTGACCAGCTGCTTGTTGGGCCCTCTGGTCCAGTCTCTTGGGCTGTGCCTCATCTGTATCATCACTGTCCCCGCTGGCACCCCTGGGGTATTGTTGTCTAAGTGAGATTCCTCTGGTGACCCTGCTCTCCTCCCCTCTTCCTGTTAGTTGGGGAGGGGGCTGCTTGCTGGGTGGTCTCTACTCCTGTGGCAGGAAGGACCCTGCAGCATGGACCCATAGATTGCGAGGTGTGGTCCCAAGAGCATGGGGCCCATGTTGGACACAGCATCAGGGCTATGCAAGCACTCAGGTCACTTCATCACCAACACATAATGTTCCCAAGACTCCGCTCAGGAGGGCATGATGGGTGGTCTGGGACCCTGTTTCTGTCGTGGAGCTCAGAGAGCACGTCCCCCATGGGCTCCAAATTCACCCCTGCATCTCAGCCATCTCCTTCTGTCCTGTCTTTGAATGCAGGAAAACGACCTCTGCTGATCATTGTCCACAACATAACGCCAGGTCCTGTCAATATTAGGATTCTTTAATTTAAGTATTCTGGGATAGCAACTGTTTTTTAGGCCTAAGAAGGAACAGCTCATGAGTGTAAAACATTTTCAGATGAAATTAACATTTGATGATTATCTCTATGCTACTCCCTTATTGACTTCTTTTTTTTAATTCCATTGATTTCTTTTTATATATTTATTATTTATTTTATTTGTTTATTTTTGGGGCTGCGTTGGGTCTTAGTTGAGGCACATGGGATATTCATTGAGGGATGTGCGATGTTTCGTTGTAGCACGCAGGCTCTTCGTTGCATGGCGCAGGCTTTTCTCTAGTTGATGGGTGCGAGCTCAGTAGTTGTGGCACGCAGGCTTAGTTGCCCCACAGTATGTGGGATCTAGTTCCCTGACCAGGGATTGAACCTGTGTCCCCTGCACTGGAAGGCGGATTCTTTACCACTGGACCACCAGGGAATCCCTTGTTGGCTTCTATTAGTTATAATTCTCCTGGTTTTAGATCTGATGTGGGGATTATAGAGGAGTCAACATTTAAATCTTCATAATCTGTGTATTTATAGCTTCAGCATCATTACTGACCCCTAGTTTTTATGGTTTGGGAAAAGTTATTGATTTCCTGTATCATGCAAAGGATTCACAATGATGATAGGGCAATTAAGATTACAATGATGGCTGGCAAATTGTTCAACTTCTCTTTACCTGTGCATCTGTTTTACGCATATGAGTCAGTTTAGTTGTCAATATTAGTGAAATAATATAGAGGACTAGAAAACTTATTTTAAAAATTATTATTAATGTGGGATTATGAAAATGTAAAAGTTCTTCCATAATAGATGATGCTGCATCTTGAGAGCCTAGATGAAGTGGATGTGCCTTAGTGATACACAGGATTTTTGCCTATGATTTAACTTTGACAAAGTTATGTAATTTTTTACTATTATCTCATTTATTGAGAAAGAAATAATGATTATGGTGTTGGCTTGACAGCAGTTGAAAAGAATTCTATTCCTTCCTTATTTTAACTTTACATAGCAGTGTATGAACAGAGGTAAAATGACAGAGCTAGCATTAGACTGTAAATCTAAAGACAGAGATTGAGCCCTCTTTTTGCCAAACACTGTGGTGAATCAACAAATTGAATTGTAACTTCAAAGAAGCAGCTTCAGTTCTGCTGGTGCTTTTCCCACCTTTTTTTCCTTGATGGCAAAATTAGATTGAAGCCAGTTGACTAGAGTACATACCTATTAATGAAAATTTCCTGGGGTGGAAGAACATCAATCTAGTAAGGATTTAGCTTAATTAAAGTGTTTTCTTGGCACTCAACTGATGTAGGATAGAGTCTTGCAATCCTTATTTTCAGGAATTAAGTAAATAATACTTGCTTAGGGCTTTGAAAGCTCTTGGTCTAAACTAACCTAAATTCCTAGTCCAGCACTGATAGAAATCAGAGTTAAGGGTAGTAATCATGTGGCTATCACGATTAGTAATGATAGGAAGGTCATTTGTTTTGTATGTTCAAACTGTTGTTTTACTTTTGTGTTGTTTATTGAAGGGAATATAGTTAGTGATGTGGAGTATGTTAGCTGCAAGTAGAAATATATGCTGAGTACTACTATGATGGCTATTAGTGTTGGTAGAATGATGTTATCATTTTTGTTATCTCTTGGATAATTATTCATTTGGGTAAAAACCCTGATAGTGATGGGCGATGTCCTAATGATACTATAATGGTGAGGAGAAGGATTGTGATGGGAGGTGTTTTATCTCATGTGTGTGATAATGATACTCTTGTACTACATGATCTGGGTATAAATAAGAAGAAGAGAGTGTTGTTATGATATAAGTTAGTATGTTTAGGATTGTTATAATTGGAATATACTTTATAATAGCTGTTATTCATCCTATATGGGCAATTGATGAGGAGGGTGTAATTTTTTCCAGGTGAGTATGGCTAAGTCTGCCTCGGCCTCCAGCTATGATTTATAATATCAGTATGATTAATAGTATATTTAGGTTGATGGATGGTGACATGTGGTATAAAACTGATAGGGGTGAAAGTTTGTCATGTTAATAGCATCAGGCCTGCTGTTCATGGGATGGCTTGTGTGACTTCAGACACTCAGAAGTGAAATGGGGAAAGTCCTACTTTTGTGACAAGGGCGATTGTCAAGATGGTGGATGCTGCTGGATTAAAGATTTTTGTTATTCATTGTGTTCTTTGGCCAGAGTATATTAGATTAATGATAATAGCCATTATAAGTAGTATTGATGTGGTGGATTGTTTTAGAAAATATTTGTTGAACGTTTCTATAGCTCATGAGTTAAATTTTTTATTATAATGGGGATAATAGTAACCAGTGTGAGTTTGTTACTACTATTATGGTTCCTGAGATGATGGTCAGTAGAATGATAGTAAAAATAGGGTTTCTTAGTACAGGAAGGATATACAACAACATTTTGGGGGGTATGGGCCCGATAGCTTATTTAGCAGACCTTACTATTGCATGTGGTGTTATGTGGTAGCATGGAGAATGTAAAATTCTTAAGGGTAGTTTCAATTCCTATGATTATAGGAATAAGAGCATTTAAACCTCTATTATTTACTCTATCATAGTGACTCTTTTCTCACACATATTACTTATGTTTGTGGTGTGATGCCTGATGCGATGACAGGTGATGAAACCTCTCATATATAATACATAGGGCTAATGTTAGTGGTAAAAAAATTTTATAAGAGATGTAAGTCAGAAAGAGAAAGACAAATACCATATCATATCACTTATATGTGGAATCTAAATATGGTACAAATGAACCTATCTACAAAACAGAAACAGACTCACAGACATAGGCAATAGACTTGTGGTTGCCAAGGGGGAGCAGTATAGAGGAGGGAAGGACTGGGAGTTTGGGATCAGCAGGTGTAAACTATTATATATAGAATGGATAAACAACAAGGTCGTACTGTATAGCAGAGGGAACTATATTCAATGTCCTGTGATAAACCATAATGGAAAAGAATATAAAAAATATCTATATGTGTATAACTGAGTCACTTTGCTGTACAGCAGAGATTGGCAGAGCATTGTGAATCAACTATATGTCAATATAAAATAAAATTTAAAAAATAAGAGATGTATAAGTTGATCCTATCAAAATTGTGCATACGATGCTCGAATTCATAGAAAGGAGACTGTTAGGAGTGTTTTAATGATGACATTAGCTGTATATAATTCTGGAAGGAAATGCGAAATTCTCCTAAAAATAAGATGGTTATGAAAATGTTTCTTATGATGATATTGACATATTCTTCTAGGAAGAACAGGGCAAATTGTCCGGCTATGTTTTCTACATTGAAGGCAAATACAGGTTTCTCCTTCTGTTAAATCAAATGGGGCTCCATTGGATTTCTGCTAGAATAAACGATTTATGGATGGGGTCAGGAGGAAAATTAGTTACAGGTGTTCTTGTGTGCCAAATAAAGGTTGGCACTTGCCGCCTATCTCTACAAGGATTAACTCACAAGCTGCTGAGACCACTGACTTTCAACAACCCCTGAAAGGAGTTCAGGGCAGAGATCAGGAATGAGGCCCTCTGTGCTCTGGGGAAAACTGGCAGAACAGGCCTTCAGATAGTTAGATATTTTCAGGAGAAAATTTTATGAGCCCAATTCTTGCATCTCCTCATATCTAGAAAAGCACCAAAATCTGTCATGGTGACATCTGCTTCATGAGACTAGCAGCAGCCTTCTGAAAAATCACATATGTACTGACCTTCCTCCCTACCTCTTTGGAGCAGTTTTTCAGAGTTGTTTGCAATGCTGTCTCCTGGGCTATAGTCCTCATTTTGCTCCAAATAAAACTTAACTCACAACTCTCACGTTGTGCATTTTTTTCAGTCCACATGTGTAATAATTGCTGTTGAAAGTGTAAATGATCCATTTATCAGTAGGACTGATAAGAGAATAACTGCTACTGTTACTTCATATGAAGTTTCCTGTGCTACTGCCCATAGAGCTCCAGTTACTGCATATTTTGAATCTGAAGTTCATCCAGGTCAGAGGATGGAATAAATGGCTAGGCTTGATATGGCTAATATAAATAGTATGCCTAGTTTATATTAATTAGTGGATAAGGTATAGGAAGAGGAATTCATATCGTGAGAGCCAGGGTTAAGGCTAGCATTGGCACAATAATAAACATATAAAGTGATGATGTTGATGGTCATAGTGGTCCCTTAATAAATAATTTGACTGCATCAGCAGTAGGCTGTAATAATCCATAGGGGCTGGTGATGTTTGGCCCTTTCTGGATTTCAATATAGCCTAGGATTTTCCATTCAGTTAATGTAAGGAATGCTGTGGTGAGTAAAATTGGGTAATTAGTGAAAGAATGTTAATTATAAACATATTCTTAGGAAGAGGACATGAACCTCTGGGAATAGAGGTTTAAGTTTTATGCAATTGCTGGGCTCTGCAAACCCTAACAAACCCTGTCTACAATAGGATATGTATAAATTAATTGAATGTAGATTTTATCATCATTTAGTTTGAAGGTGCTTTTGTAAAGTGGGCCTTATTTCTCTCATCCTTTCATACTGAGACAAATGTATAATAGATAGAAACCGACTGGGATTACTCCAGTCTGAACTCAGATCACATAGGACTTTAATCATTGTACAAACAGACCATTAATAGCAGTCACACCATTGGGATGTCCTGATCCAACATTGAGGTCATAAACCCTATTGTTGATATGAACTTTAGAAGAGGACTGAGCTGTTATCCCTAGGGTAACTCATTCCATTGATCAATATTTTGAATCAATAAGTGGTAAAGCATTTTGACTAGTTGGTCTAAATTTTAATCACTCGGAGGTTGTTTTATTCTTTGAGGTCACCCACCCAAAATTGTTAATTGATTAAAAGTGATGCTAGCAAAAAAAAAAGTGATGTTAGCCCTTAAAGTTTATTGTTTATTTTTTGGATTAATTAATTAAAGCTTCATAGGGTCTCCTCATCTTATTTCCACCTCTTCACAGGAAGGTCCATTACACTGATTAAAAGAGACAGTAAATCCCTTGTGTGACCAGTCATACAAGTCCTTCTTTAGAGAACAAATGATTAGGCTGTGTTTCCACAGTTGGGATACCACAGCCATTAAAGAGATGTCACTGGGCAGGCAGTGCCTCTAATACCAGAAGTGCTAGAGGTAATGTTTTTGGTAAACAGGCAGGGTTTGTGATTGCCAAGTTCCTTTTACTTTCTAAAATCTTTCCTTAAGTGCATACTTGTGTTGGGTTAACAGTGTTTGAATAGATTAAGTATTAGTTTAGGTTTATTGTTAACTATCAGTGGGCTATTTGTTCTGATATAAGCTTATGCATGGAGAAATATTTCTTGTTACTCATATTAACAGTATTGAATCTATTAATTAATAGATTAGTCCAGTATTAAATTAGAAGTTGGTTTATTTACTATTGGTATTAAGATGAATGTGTTGTTGACCTTGAATGCTTTCTTAACTGGTGGCTGCTTTTAAGTCAGCTATGGTGATATTTATGCATACTCTCTAAGGAAGGTTGTATCTTATATCTAAGAAGCTCTACCTTTTTATAATAACAATTAAAATTATGTTAAAAGTTATGTTTTTAAAGTAATATTTAAAGTTAAACTAAAATTCTTTTCTGGACCACCAGCTGTCACCAGGCTTGTTAGGCTTGTCACCTCTACTCATAAATCGTTTCCACTATTTTGCCATAAAGATGAGTTTGTTCTTGTAAACTGTTCATAAGTAGCTTGTCTGGTTTCAGGGTATTTAACTTAAGTTCTCTTTGTTAAAGTTTTCTAGTTAAATCATTATGCAAAAGGTAAAAGGGGTAAGTTTTTGCTACTTTTAATACTTCTTCCATCATTCTGTTATGGTACTTTATCTATAGCACCAGACAAATTTCTATATCCTATACTTAAGATGTTGAATGAATGTTTTATTTAATTTACTTAATGATAGTTGAATTTGGTGGGAAGTTTGGGCTACTTGTAGTACAAAGTGTTCATGCAGTATGAATTCTCTTGGGTGTGAACTAGGTGCTTTTCTTTTCTTATTTATTTTTTTAATTTTGGCTGTGTTGGGTCTTCGTTGCCGTGCACGGACTTCAGTAGTTGTGGTGTGCGGGCTCCAGTAGTTGTGGCACTCAGGCTCAGTACTTGTGGCTTGCAGGCTCTAGAGCGCTGGCTCAGTAATTGTGGCTCATGGGCTTAGTTGCTCTGAGGCATGTGGGGTCTTCCCAGGCCAGGGATCGAACCCATGTCCCCTGCATTGGCAGGCGGATTCTTAACCACTGTGCCACCAGGGAAGTCCCTAGGTGCTTTTCTTTAAGCTACACTTTGGTTCATCCAAGCACACTTTCCAGTATGCTCATCTCCTTACAACTTATCTCCTCTTATATGTCTGGAACCTATTACTGGCATATGAAATTATCAGTATTGGAGGGGGAGTGACAGTCAGTGTGTGTGTGTGCTTCATGGCCTGATTCATTTAAGCACTCTATTCTTAATTTACTACTAAATCCTCCTTTGGTTTTATTTCATAAAATCTTTCATATAAATTATTTATATTCTTGAGGTAGAAATTGTAGCCCATTTCTTCCCATTCCATAAGTTACAACTTGACCTAAATTTTTTTTTTTTTTTTTTTTGGTACGCGCGCCTCTCACTGTTGTGGCCTCTCCCATTGTGGAGTACAGGCTCTGGACGCGCAGGCTCAGTGGCCATGGCTCACGGGCCCAGCTGCTCTGCGGCAGGTGGGATCTTCCCGGACCGGGGCTCGAACCCGTCTCCCCTGCATTGGCAGGCGGACTCTCAACCACTGTGCCACCAGGGAAGCCCTGACCTAACATTTTTATGTCTTATAATTATGCTTACTACTGTTCCTTTCTAGGGTTTCCTGAGGATGGTGGTGTATATGTTTGGTGAGGTTTATTGGGGTTTATCGATTATAGAACAGGCTCCTCTAGCAGGGTATGAAGCACCACCGGGTCCTTTAAGGTTTAGGTTGATGCTAGTAAGTACTCTAGTGAATAATTTTGTTGTTATAATTATTTGAATTTAGGGCTAAGCATAGTGGGATAGCTAATCCCAGTTTAGATCTTAGCTGTCATATAATCAGAAATGTTAAGTCACTTTTGTAGCTTATTTTTATTTTAGCTAGGGCTTTTTAGCTTAGCTAGGATTTTATTTTGGGGTAATCTTTAACATGCTTTACTCTGTAGTTCTATTAATATGGGTTAATCTTATGACCAAGGTGGCTGATATGAAACTTGCCAGCCCTAATTAGTTAATATAACTTACTCAAACTTTCTTTTATGGCTTAATTTTTATCACTGCTATTTTCCATGGGGGCGAAATTAAGCAAGGCATTGTGAGCTACTTTTTAGTGTGCTTGATGCCTGCTCCTTTTAATCTTTTATGATTTAGAGGGCATTCTCAATGGGACGCAGATACTTGCATGTGGAATTTTATAAGAAATTAATAGGCTGGGATCACACCTATGTGTTTATGGAGTTAATAAGTTCACCTAGGCATTTACAGTGCTTCACTTTAATTATTAAGCTACATTACAGGTTAAGCAGGACTTTGTACATATAAGATTTCTGTATTTAAGTGATATATTGGTATTTGGTTTAGTAGTTTGGGTTGTGTTAAAATTAGTATTGAAATATTTAATATTTTTTCTTATGCAGAGTATTAAAATGTACTTTATTATTTATTTTGTTTGAAGTAAATGGCAGATCTAGGGGGATGTCCTTCTATATAAGACTTCTATAGGTAATTGGTATTATGAGGAGGCTAGTTTGTAGTTATACTAACTTTGGGTTGGTGAGGTAAGGGCAATATGTTTGTTAGATGAGTTAGTTGACTCCTGTGTAGTTATATGCTTTGCCTTGTTTGGGGGGTTTGGCAGGGCAATAATGGCATACAAAGTATGAGATTTAGTGGGAAGTAGGAGGGTTTGATTAAGGAAGCTATTTACTTGAAACGCATGTGCATATGTACATATATGTGTAATTGCTCTATGTACTGTGACCATTGACTCAATAACACATTATAGTTGCTTATGTTGGTAAATAATATTCAATTTAAGCTCAGTTACAAGTTGCTTGACTGTGTTAAAGCCTCTGATGGCCATAGCTGAGTCACAGCACCCCCCAAAATTTAAAAATACCAAATGCATGAAACCTGTTATGTGTTAACATGGGGTGGTTAGTCATTAGTCCATCAAGATGTCTTACTGAAGTAGAATGAGTAGGCAATTTTAGGTGAGATGGCCCTTAAGTAAGATGCAGATGCCAGATATAGTTCATTTACAAAAATCCCCATGGTTCATGGGCCCAGAACAAAGAGAGAGGCATGTTTGTGGGCGGGTTGATGATTTATTGTGGCTTACTGATTAAGCTCTCATTATCAGTTATGATAAACATGTTGACTGGAAATGATTTGACTTTATGTGGTATATATGATGAATAAATGTATGTCCTATGTAATATTAATCACTTCAATTATCCCTATGAATATCCTTAGGGACTGGAATCTAATATGCATTGAACTGTTTTAATGTGTTATGTAATATTAATAGACTGATGTACATGCTTATATGCATGGGGTAGATAATTGATTCACAATTATACATATATGTACCATGTATGATAAAGCATATTATGTGTTTATATATGTGGGAGGGCACAATGCACAAATACATAGTAATGTTAGCTTTTATGATGTCATTTTTAAATACTTATATATTACTTAAAGATAGTGTTTATGTCCCATAGCAAATTGTTCAGGGCATAGTTTAAGTAAAATTTCATCTTTGGGTCCTGATGGTGGAGCTGGAGCTTCTTCCTTGAGTCTTAGTGAAATATGTTCTCCTGGGCTTCCCTGGTGGCGCAGTGGTTGAGAGTCCGCCTGCCGATGCAGGGGACATGGGTTCGTGCCCCGGTCCGGGAAGATCCCACATGCTGCGGGGCGGCTGGGCCCATGAGCCATGGCCGCTGAGCCTGCGCATCCAGAGCCTGTGCTCCGCAACGGGAGAGACCACAACAGTGAGAGGCCCGCGTACTGCAAAAAAAAAAAAAAAGAAAAAGAAATATGTTCTCCTTTTCTGGTTTACAAAACCAGAGTAATAAATATACTACAAAGACTCTTCATTTTAGGGGGTTGTTTTCAATAATGCTTGTTAGTGGTATTAGAAGAAAGTATAGAATAGATGCTGGTTGTCCAATGATAATAAATGAATCATTAATGGGTTGTCCTCCAATTTATGTTAGTGTTAATAAGCCTGCTACTAGTACTCAGAATAAGTATTGGCTAAGAGGTCAGAATGTTATACTCTGTTGTTTTGATGTATGAAATATTTGGACAATTGCTAAAATTAGGATTGAGAAGATTAAGGCTAGTACACCTATTTTTTGTGAATGGATCATAGAATTGTGTATGCAAATAAGAAATATTACTCTGCTTTGATGTGTGGGGAGTGTTGGAGGGGTTAGCTGGAGTATAATTGTCTGGGTCCGCTAGAAGTTCAGGTGAAAATACTACTAGTATTAGTAAGATTAGAAATAGGAACAAGGCACCCAAGATATCTTTAATTTTGCAGTATGGATGAAATGTGATTTTGCCCATATTGGATGAGATTCCTGTTGGATTATTAGAGCCTGTTTCATGAAGGACTAATAGGTGAACAGCTGTTAAAGCTGCAATAAAAAATGGGAGGATAAAGTGGAAAGTGAAGAATCAGGTAAGGGTGGATTTATCAACTGAGAATCCTTTCAGATTCATTTGACTAGGCTGGGGCCAATGTAAGGAATTGCTGAAATGACTGTTGGTCCTCAAAAGGTATTTAGCCTCGTGGTAAGATGTAATAACCTACGCTGTGGCTATTTCTGTAAATAGTAGAATGATTCCAATGTCTCATGTTTCTAAGAAGGGTGCAAAATCCATAATACAGGCCTTCACCCTACATGAACAAATAAGCAAATAAAGAATATGGAAGCTCCACTTGCATGTAAGTATCGGATAATTCATCTGTAGTTTACATCTTGGTAGATATGCATTACAGATGAGAAAATGGTTATTGTATCTGATGTATAATATATTGCTAGGAATAAATCTGTTAATATTTGTAAAATTAAACAAATACCAAGCAGGGAATAGAAACTTCACTATGATGAGATATTTCATAGGACTGGTAGATCAATAAACTTGTCATTAGCAATTTTGATTAATGCGAGGGATTTTTGAATGTTGATCATTAGTGTTCTTATAGTTGAAATAGTGAGGATTTTTCAAGTCATTGGCCATGGTTACATTCCATGTAAGAATAATGATGACATACACTGTATTTAAGTACTATTTTTCTAGTTACTTGTATAGGCTTTTCTTTAAAACCTTCACAAATTTATTGTGAGCTTGTGTTAATTGTGAGTGTTAGAACTGGTTGTGGTATTGTAATGAATTTTGGTGGCTCATTTTTGGGCCTAATGGTTTTAAACATGTATTTAGGGTAAATGTTAATAGTTTGGGGTTATACAACAGCTATGGCTACTGAGCAGTATCCTGAGATTTGAGTTTCTAATAAAACCGTCTTAGGTATATTTTTCATGTTATGATGGAAACGCAAATTAGAACACAATGCAATATATATTCATATACACTAAATGGTTATAATCAAGAACAAACAAATAAACGTGTTGGCAACAATGTAGCAAAACTGGAACCCTTACACATTGCTTATGGAAATGTAAAAGTTCAGACCATATGTTTGGCATTTCCTCAAAGAGGTAAAAATTAAATTACCATTTGGTTCAACAACTCCACTCCTAGATACAGGCCTCCAAAGAATTGAAAACAGGTGTTCAAACAAAAAGTGGTACACGAATATTCATAGCAACTGTGTTCACAATAGCCCAAAGGTAAAAACAATTCAAATGCCCATCAGTGGATGAATGGATAAGCAAAACAGGGTAGATCCATAAACTTCCATATTATTCTGCCATATAAGAAATAAAGTAAAATGGTGCAGCCACTGTGGAAGACATGGCAGTTTCTCAAAATCTTAAACATAGAATTAACATATGATCTGTCAATTCCACTTCAGAGTATACACCAAAAATGTTTGAAAGCAGAATCTGAAACAGATATTTATACACCCATATTCATAGCAACACTATTCACAATGGCCAAAAGGTGGAAGTAACCCAAATGTCCAAAGATGAATGAATCCATAAAAAGAATGTGGTATATACACAAAGGAATATTATTCGGCCTTATAAATGAAAAAATTTATGACACATGCTACAACGTGGATGAGCCTTGAAGTCATTATGCCAAGTGAAATAACCTTGTCACAAAAGGTAAACGTTATATGATTCCACTTATAAGACGTATTCAGAGAAATGAAATTCAGAGACAGAAAGTAGAATGTGGTTGCCAGAGGTTGAGAAGCGTTTGTGTTTAATGGATGCAATTTCACTTCGTAAAAATGAAAAAGTACTGGAGATGGATGCTGAGGATATTTATAAACTCCTGACTCTTTCTCTTCCCTGGAACACTCTTTCAGTTTCACCTGAATTGCAATTCTTTTTTTTTTTTAATATTTATTTATTTATTTGGCTGCGCTGGGTCTTAGTTGTGGCATGTGGGATCTTCATTGCTGAGTGCGGGACCCTCATTGAGACATGCAGGATCTTTAGTGGCGGCATGCATGCGGGATCTAGTTCTCTGGCCAGGGATCAACCCCGGGCCCCCTGCATTGGAAGCATGGAATCTTAACCACTGGACCACCAGGGAAGTCCCTGAATTGCAATTCTTAAGACCTCGAATAAACTCTTCTTATTTGCAGCCTTCTGCATTGTTTTTTGGTCCACACTTCATATAGGCTTCTTGGCCCTGAATTCCCTATCTCACAGGATAAGGGTGTCTCTTTACCACCCTTATGGGAGTGCACCTTTCATAAGGGAGATGTATTTCCTGCTTTCAGGGAGATAGAGAGGAAGGTCAGCCATTTCTTAAATAACTTTAATTCAAAATAATCACTATGCCATTGTGGCATATTTTGGAGTGGGCCAAGCTAAGCTTCAACAGTACACATAGGTTGGATATATTTTCTTGCATTGTCATTGGGGCACATTTAGCTCCCACATGTACATTTTTAATACCATTCTCTAATAAAATGAACCAGGGCTCTTTGAAGAAATGGCTGATGCTAGGACTGAGACAGTAAATATATAAGCCAGGATAATCTTGAAAGTAAGGAAGTTCCAAAAAAAAACCCCACAAGATGGAATTATGTCAAAGGAAAACAGGAGCCAATGGAAAGACCTCTCAATAGTCAAATCAAGAATGAACTGGGGTGTATGTATCTTTTCAAATTAGTGTTTTTTTGGGTTTTTATTTTATATTGGAGTATAGCCAATTAACGATGTTGTGATAGTTTCAGGTGCACTGCAAAGTGACTCAGCCATACATATACATGTATCCATTCTCCCCCAAACTCCCCTCCCAACCAGGCTGCCACATAACATTGAGCAAAGGTCCTGTGCTACACAGTAGGTCCTTGTTGGTTATCCATTTTAAATATGGCAGTGTGTACATGTTGATCCCAAACTGCCTAACTATCCCTTCCCCCCAGTAACCATAAGTTCGTTCTCTAAGTCTGTAAGTCTGTTTTGTAAATAAGTTCATTTGTATCATTTTTTTAGATTCTGAATATAAGTGATATCATATGATATTTGTCTTTCTCTGACTTACTTCACTTAGTATGGTAATCTTTAAGTCCATTCATATTGCTGCAAATGACATTATTTCATTCTTTTTTATGGTTGAGTAGTATTACATTATATATATATATATATATATATATATATATACCACATCTTCTTTATCCATTCATCTGCTGATGGACACTTAGGTTGTTTCTATGTCTTGGCTATTGTAAATAGTAGTGTTATGAAGACTGGAGTGCATGCATCTTTTCGAATTAGACTTTTCATCTTTTCCAGCTATATGCCCAGGAATGGGATTGCTGGATCATACGGTAGTTCTATTTTTAGTTTTTTAAGGAACCTCCATGCTGTTCTCCATAGTGGCTTTACAAATTTACATTCCCACCAACAGTGTAGGAGGGTTCTCCTTTCTCCACACCCTCTCCAGCATTTATTTTTGTAGACTTTTTGATGAAGCCCATTCTGACTGGTGTGAGGTAATATCTCATTGTGGTTTTGACTTGAATTTCTCTAATAATTAGTGATGGTGAGCATCTTTTCATGTGCTTATTGCCCATCTGTATGTCTTCTTTGGTGAAATGTCTATTTAAGTCTTCTGCCCATTTTTTGATTGGGTTGTTTTTTGATATTGATCTGTATGAGCTGTTTGTATATTTTGGAAATTAAGCCCTTGTTGGTCGAATTGTTTGCAAATATTTTCTCCCATTCCACAGATTGTCGTTTTGTTTATGGTTTCCTTTGCTGTACAAAACTTATAAGTTTGATTAGGTCCCATTTGTTTATTTTTGCTTTTATTTCTTTCGCCTTGGGAGACTGAACTAAGAAAACATTGCTACAATTTATGTCAGAGAATGTTTTTCCTATGTTCTCTTCTAGGAGTTTTATGGTGTCATGTCTCATATTTAAGTCTTTAAGCCACTTTGAGTTTATTTTTGTGTGTGGTGTGAGGGAGTGTTCTAACTTCATTGATTTACATGGAGCTGTCCAGCTTTCCCAGCACCACTTGCTGAAGAGACTGTCTTTTCTCCATTGTATATTCTTGCCTCCTCTGTCAAAGGTTAATTGACCACAGGTGTGTGGGTTTATTTATGGGCTCTCTATTCTGTTCCATTGATCCATATATCTGTTTTTGTGCCAATACCACACTCTTTTGATTACTGTAGCATTGTAGTACTGTCTGAAGCCTGTGAGAGTTATGTCCCTTGCTTTGTTCTTTTTCCTCAGGATTGCTCTGGCAATTCTAGGCCTTTTGTGGTTCCATATAAATTTTAGGATTATTTGTTCTAGTTCTGTGAAAAATGTCAGGGGTAATTTGATAGGGATCACATTAAAACTGTAGATTGCTTTGGGTAGTATGGCCATTTTAACAGTATTAACCCTTCCAATCCAAGAGCATGGGATATGTTTCCATTTCTTTGAATCACCTTCAATTTCCTTTATCAATGTTTTATAGCTCTCAGTGTATAAGTCTTTCACCTCCTTGGTCAGGTTTATTCCTATGTATTTTTTTAATGCGATTTTTAAAAGAGATTGTAGTTTTTACTTTCTCTTTCTGATATTTCACTGTTAGTGTAGAGAAATGGAACCGATTTCTGTATGTTTATCTTGTATCCTGCTACCTTGTTGAATTCGTTTATCAGTAGTAATAGTTTTTGTGTGGCATCTTTAGTGTTTTCTATATAAAGTATCATGTCATCTGCATATAATGATAATTTTACCTCTTCCCTTCCAATTTAGATATCTTTTACTTCTTTTTCTTGTCTGATTGCTATGGCTAGGATTTCCAATACTATGTTGAACAGAATTGGTGAGAGTGGGCTTCCTTGTCTTGTTCCAGATTTTAGCAGGAAGGCTTTCAGCTTTTCATTGTTGAGTATTATGTTGGCTATGGGTTTGTCATAAATAGCTTTTATTATGCTGAGATATGTTCCCTCTATACCCACTTTGGTGAGAGGTTTTTTTTTTATCATGAATGGATGTTGAATTTTATCAAATGCTTTTTCTGCATCTATTGAGATGATGATGTGTCTTTGATGTTGTGTATCACATTAATTGATTTGCATATGTTGAACCATCCTTGTGACCCTGGGATGAATCCAACTTGATCATGGTGTATGATCCTTTTTATGTGTTGCTGGATTCAGTTTGCTATTTTGTTGAGGATTTTTGCATCTATATTCACCAAGGATGTTTGTCTGTAATTTTATTTCTTGGTAGTGTCTTTGTCTAGTTTTGCTATCAGGGTGATGGTGGCTTCATAGAATAACTTTGGAAATGTTCCCTCCTCTTCAATCTTTTGGAAGAGTTTGAGAAGGATGGGCATAAGTTCTTCTTTGTATGCTTGATAGAATTCCCCAGTGAAGCTATCCAGTCCTGGACTTTTGTTTGCAGGGAACTTTAAAATTACAGATTCTCTTTTACTTCTAGTGATCAGTCTGTTCAAATCATCTATTTCTTCTTGATTCAGTTTTGGTGGGCTGTATGTTTCTAGAAGCTTGTCCATTTCTCCTAGGTTGTTCAATTTGTTGGCATATAATTGTTCATAGTATTGTTATAATTTTTTGTATTTCTGCAGTATTGGCTGTTATTTCTCCTCTTTCATTTCTTATTTTGTTTATTTGGGTCCTCTCTCTTTTCTTCTTGGTGAGCCTGTCTAGAGGTTTGTTGATTTTTTTATCCTTCCAAAATACGAAATCTTGGTTTTATTGATTTTTTTCTATTTTTTATTTCTATTTATTTCCTCTCTGATCTTTATTATTTCCTTCTTCTGATGGAAGGAAATAATAGCTTTGTTTGTTCTTCTTTTTCTAATTCTTTTTGGTGGTAGGTTAAGTTGTTTATTTGATATTTTTCTTGTTTTTTTGAGGAAGGCCTGTATTGCTATGAACTTCCATCTTAGGATTGCTTTTCCTGCATCCCATAGATTTTTGTATGGCCGTGTTTTCATTGTGATTTGTCTCAGTATTTTAAAATTTCTGCCTTGATTCCATCATTGACCCACTGGTTTTTTAGTAGCATGTTATTTAGCCTCCATGTAATCTTTTTTTTTTTCCTCATTTTTTTTTTTGTGGTTGATTTCCAGCTTCATGCTGTTTTGGTCAGAAAGGATGCTTGAAATCATTTCTACCCTCTTATATTTGTTGAGGCTTGTTTTGTGTCCTCGTATGTGGTCTATCCTAAAGAATGTTCCATGTGTGCTTTTTTAAAAACATCTTTATTGGAGTATAATTGCTTTACAATGGTGTGTTAGTTTCTGCTTTATAACAAAGTGAATCAGTTACACATATACATATGTTCCCATATCTCTTCCCTCTTGCATCCCATGTGTGCTTTTAAAGAATGTGTATTCTGGTTTTTTGGACGTAATGCCCTGAAGGTATAAATTAAGTCTAACTGTTCTATTTTGTCATTAGGATCTCTGTTGTCTTATTGATTTTCTGTCTGGAAGATCTGTCCATTGATCTCAGTGGGGTGTTAAAGTCTCCTACTATTATTGTATTCCCATCAGTTTCCCCCTTTATGTTTGTTGATATTTGTTTTATGTATTTAGGTGCTCCTATATTGGGTGCATATATGTTAATGAGTGTAATATCCTGTTTTGTATTGATCCTTTTATAATTATGTAGTGTCCTTCTTTATCTTCCTTTACGTCCTTTGTTTTAAAGTCTATTTGTCTGATATGAGTGTTGTTACCCCTGCTTTCTTGTCATTTCCATTTGCATGAAATATCCTTTTCCATCCCCTCACTTTCAATCTATATGTGTCCTTCACTCTAAAATGGGCCTCTTGTAGGCAGCATATTGTAGGTTCTTGTTTTATTATCCAGTCTACCACTCTGTCTTTTGATCAGAGCACTTAGTCCATTGACATTTAAGGTAATTATTGATAGATATGTATTTACTGCCATTTTAAACCTTGTTTCCTGTTGATTTCATACTTCTTTGTTCCTTTTTATTTTTGTTTTTCCTTTTGTGGTTTGATTAGTTTACTTTTGTATTACGCTTGAGTTCCCTTCTTTTTGTTTTTTGTGAATCTATTGTATGTTTTTGATTTGTGGTTACCCTGGTTTTCAAGTATGTTAGCCCATTACTATATCTACTTACTTGAGACTGGTAGTCATATAAGCTCAAACACATTATTAAAAAAAATCTACATTTTCTCACTCCCCTCCCCCACACTTTATCATTTTGATGTCCTATTTTACATCTTCATGTTTATCCTTTTGCTATTCATTGTAGTTAAAACTGCTTTCACAAATTTTTTTTTTAAATCTATACACCTGCTTATATAAGTGATCTATAATCCTCTTATACATTTGCTTTTCCTACTGTGATTTTCCCTTTCCTACAGATTCTTGCTTCATTTCTATTTAGAGATGAAAATAAATATTACAATATTTCTTTTTCTTTGCAGTACACGGGCCTCTCACCACTGTGGCCCCTCCTGCCGCAGAGCACAGGCTCCGGACACGCAGGCCCAGCGGCCATGGCCCACGGGCCCAGCCGCTCCACGGCATGTGGGATCCCCCTGGACTGGGGCACAAACCCATGCCCCCCGCATCGGCAGGCGGACTCCCAACCACTGTGCCACCAGGGAAGCCCTCAATATTTCTTTTAGGATAGGTTTAGTATTGCTATATTCTTTTAGTTTTTGCTTGTCTGAGAAATTCTTTCTCTTCTATTCTAAATGATAATCTTGGTGGGTAAAGTATCCTAGCTTGCAGGTTTTTCCCCCTTCAGGACTTTGGATTCATCTTGCCACTCCCTTCTGCAAAGTTTCTGTAGAGAAACCAGGTGATAGCTTTATGAGGGTTCCCTTGTAACTAACACTTTGTTTTTCTCTTGCTGCCTTTAGAATCCTGATATCCCTTGGTTTAGGTCTGTTTGGGTTCATCTTGTTTGGGACCCTCTGTGTTTCCTGTACCTGGATATGTTTCTTTCTTTAGGTTTGGGAAGTTTTCAGCTATAATTTATTCAAGCACATTTTTGATCCCCTTTTCTCTTCCTTCTCCCTTGGGGATCCCTATTGGCATGCTTTATATTATCCCATAAGTCTCATATGTTGCTTTTATTTTTTTTCATTTGTCTTTCTGTCTGCTGTTCTGATCAGATGATTTCCATTCTTCTTTCAGATCACTTATTTGTTCTTCTGTATTATTTACCGTGCTATTTATTGCTTTAGCTCAGTTTTCATCTTGGCAATTGAGTTGTCTAGTTTTGATTGACTTATCTTTAAAGTTTTTAGTTCCTTGTTACAGTGATCTGCATTTCTATTGATAGCCTATCTTAATTCCTTCAGCATTTTTATTACCTACTTATTGAACAAAGGGTCTGGTAGACTGAAGGTCTGTTTCATTGTTTGTTCTTTCAGGGGATTTCTCTTGTTCTTTTAATTGGGAGTGGTTCCTCTGCTTCTTCATTTTACTTATATTTCTCTGACGCTATGAATTTAGGAGAAACAGTTATCTACTGTTGTCTTGAAGGCCTGTTTTTATGTGGGGTCATCCCTGTGTAGCCTGCACAAGTCTAATATTTTTGGTGCAAGGGCTGTTTTTGGTATGGATGCCTGCCATATCTTTCCTCAGGATGTGTTCGTCATTATCCCCTTGATAGGGGGCATGATAAGTGCTGTGGTGACCAGAGTCTGCACTGGATGTTAGACAGGGCCTCCTCTTTGCTCCATGGTTGTCACAGCCCTTTTGGGGACAGGGTCTGCTCTCCAGTTTTTGGAGTACAAGTCCCCAGATCCAGTTTTAAGCTGAGGTGTGAGGTAGGTGGAATTGGAGTGCTCCTGCTGGGAAAGGAGTCACTGTGTGTTCCTCTCCAAGAGCTGTCCTCCAAGACTTGTACTCTGTGATGTTGCCTGTCACCCATTGTGTGTGCTCACAAAGTACACTGTTGTTGGCACTACACTTGGGTCCACCTCTGCTGTGGAAGCACTTGGAAATCAGCTCAGATTTCAGCCCCACCTCTGTGTGTGTGCACCCATAAAGCCTGCTGCTGCTGGTGCTGGACCCACCTCAGCTACGGGAGCACCGGTAAACACCTTGGATGTCCCCCAGGTGCTGCGCTCACAAAACTGCCAGAATGAATCTGCCAAAGTTGCGCACCCCCTGGGAGTCAGCTCAGAGTTCAGCCCTCTTGCCCCCCAGAGCTTGCGTGCTCCCAGAACTCATAGCAGTGGAGCTAGGCCCATTGTGAGCAAGCTAAGAATGGGGCTGCTATGGCGGGGCCACACCCCTCCCTTCAGGCAGGCATTGATAATGGGGCTCTTATTGTGGACCTGAACTCCATCCTGCTCACACCACCAGTTGTGGCTCAGACCACACTCCAGGTCCTTTGGGCTGTCTCCACAGAGCCAAACTGAGTCCTGTCCCTGGGTCTGTCCACTGAAGCCTGGATTTCAGCACCCAGCCGATGCATACACTGGCAGGTACACGTGTCAGGCTGGGGTGTTCAGTGAGGTGGCCAGGTGGCCTTCTGTGCAGGTCTCTCTTTGTCCTGCCTGCTGCAAGCAGGCTGCTGCACTCTCCTCTGAGCCTCTGAAGCTCTCTATCTGTCCAGCTAATCTCCCAGCCAGTGAAGGGGGTTCCCAGGATGAGGGCACCTTTCCCCTTTCAGGGTTCCCTCCCTGGGGCATAGGTTCTGTCCTGATTCCTTTTTTTTTTTTTTGCCCTTTCGTCCTATCCAGTTATGTGGTGATCTTGCAGCTCTGGTTGTATGATATCATCTGCCAGTGTTCAGCAGGTATTCTGTGAGAATTATTCCACATGTAACTATTTTTTATACATTTGTGGGAGGAGGTGACCTCCATGTCCTTCTATTCCATCTTGATCTCCTGTCTGCTCTCAATTGCTTTGCTCCATTATCTACATCGTAGGCTTCGTCCCACACACTCTGTTCTATATATAGCCTGTCCCTTTAGGGATAGCTTTAGAGCCTTCTATCTCTTGCCTCTCTCCCTGGGTGGAATATCTAAGGCACTTCTCTGGAGCTAGGGACAGGAACCCACTTCCCTCAAAGTGATACCTGTGCTTTCTGACAGGGTGCTGAGCTGGAGTGGCAGCCTGTTTGCCTTGGCACAGAATCTGTACTCTACAATTGACCTGGGGTGAGGGAGATTGGAGCCCCAGTATTTTCATCATGCTGCACCTGAGGTGGACCCTCTGCCCTATGAAGGGGTACTAGGTGGAGGAAGGGAGCCTTGATTCTTGGCTGCACTGACCTAGGATTGAGCCTCTGTAATGTGGAGCTGGGGACATAAGAAGGGCTGGCAGCCTGACACTCCTGGGGAGATTCCATATCTCTTGACTGGAGCTGGAAGAGGAGGGATACCTATCTTCTAGCCTCACTCCATCAAGCTTGAGTTTGGAGGGGAAGAGAGGGAGTGGGTCAGGGTTAAAGTGCCACAGAATCTCACTGTTCTTACCAAGATGTAGCAGACTTTCCTGATTTTTTTTCATGTGCTGACTGCCCTTATGTCAATTTCCAGGACTGCAATGGTTTTTTTTTTCTTTATAGTTTTCACCAGCGTTGCTTGTTTTACTGGTGTGTGGGTCAAAGTTGATCTTTGTGTGCTCAGTTTATTTACTTCAAAAGCCACATGGAGCCATCAGAGAAAAAGTGGCTTTCAGAAATGTTATCGCTAATCAGAAACCCAGTGTTCATTTTCCTCAGGATTGTTGTGTATGTTTTACCTGTAGCAAGTATTTGCAGACCATAAAGCAAATAATAAAATTAAAATTCATGCCTCTACATTGTAACCTTTAACATGTATTTATCTGTGCTTTATCTATTTATGCACAATGATGAGCAACTGAACTGCCCCTAACCCTGACCCCTACCCCTACTCCTGACAACTACCCCTGGCCCCTGATTCTGACCCTTACCCTGACCCCTATGGAGTCCTTAACCTGATCATAAACATGAACACTGGAAAATACTTGTAATTTTCTAACGGCACACATTTTTGGGATTGTAGTTATGCAGTAATATATAATTGATAAAGGTATACTTTTGATTTCTCATGTCTCACTGTATCTCCAGTCACAATTCTTTACTAGGGTTAGTTTCTAAGCAAGAATCTGAAGTACAAACCAACCTCTAGTATTTATTTTTTTTCCCATATTATAGGGCTGCAGTTAGAGGTGACCCCAAACCTATCCCCCAATATTAATCCCTATACCCCGACCCCCGATGAATTGACACATAAACTCCTTTATCCCTGGATACTCTTTGCTCTGAAATCTACTTCATCTGATATTACAATAGCCATTCCAATTTTCTTGATTGGTGTCAGCATGTATATTGTTCCATGTTTTTACTTTAACCCATTAATGTTTAAAGTGAGTTTCTTATAGGCGTTTAGAGTTGACTCTTCCTTTTTTAAAATTCATTTTGACATTTAACAATGTATTTAACTGGTATGTTTCATTTGGATAGTTTGTATTGCTGTCTTCAAGGTCAATAATCTTTTCTTCTGAAACGTCTATGCTGTCACTAATTCTATCCAGTGTATTTTTTATCTCAGAAAACCTAGCCTTCATCTCTAAAAATTCAATGGGCCTTTTCAAATTCCATATCTTTACTTACTTTTTGGAACATATGAAATATAATATTAACAACTTTTTATGTCTTTGGTAATTCTAACATCTGTATCAGTTCCACGTTTATTTTAATTGAATGGCTTTTCCCTTATTATTGGTCATATTTTCTGCTTCTTTGTGTGACTGGTCATTTTTTATTTGCTGCCCTGCCCAACACTCTTTTACCTTGTTTATATTCCCACAAATATATCCTTAAGCTTTGTTCTAGGACAGTTACTTGGAAACAGCTTCTAAGGTCTGGATTTTAAGATTTATTATCCTGGGTGAGACTGTTAAGTCTAGGCCAGTGGTTCTTTTTTCTTTTTTTTTTTTTTTGCGTTACGCAGGCCTCTCACTGTTGTGGCCTCTCCCATTGCAGAGCACAGGCTCCGGACACACAGGCTCAGCGGCCATGGCTCACAGGCCCAGCCGCTCCGTGGCATGTGGGATCTTCCCAGACCGGGGCACGAACCCGTGTCCCCTGCATCAGCGGGCGGACTCTCAACCACTGCGCCACCAGGGAAGCCCTAGGCCAGTGGTTCTTAACCAAGGTTGATTTTGTTCCCCACCCCAACTTTGCAGGAACATTTGGGACATTCTTAGTTGTCACAATTGGAGAGAGGGTGCTACAGTGGGTTGAGGTCAGGGATGCTGCTAAACATCCCACAATGCACAGGACAACCTCAAAGAACATCTGGCCCCAAAGGCCAACAGTGCCAAGATTGAGAAACCCTGGTCTATGCAAGACCCTTCTGAGTACTCTACCCAATACCCTGTGACTCATGAGGTTTTCCTGTCTATCTCCTGTCTGTAGGGTTATTCCTAGCCCTGTGTGGGTGTAGGATATTCTTCCTTCTAGTCTTTGGGTGGTTCTTTCCCTGCCATTGGGTAGTTTCCTCAGATCTCTAGAGTCCTCTCTCTGCAACTGTCTCATTTTTAGTACCATGCCCTGCCCTGCAAACATCTCTGGGTATCTGTCATGTGTCAACTTAGGGAATCTTCCAGGCTCTTCCTGGGTTCCTTCTCACTCCATTGTAGCCTGGATACTCTCTCAACATAATAAGCTGGAGCAATAATTGGGTTCACCTCTTTGAAATATCACTGCCCTTCATTGCCTGGAGTCCAGTGTCTTAAAAACAGTTGTTTCAAATATTTTGTCCTTTACTGGGTTATTTCAGGTGGGAGGGTAAATACAGTCACTGTTACTCTATCTTGGCCAGAAGTGAAGTCTGTAAGGGGTATTACTGAATTTAATGTTCTCTCTCTGTGCATGAGACTTTTAAACTTTTCTTTATGCTGGTTCAAATTGGAATGCAAATAAAAAACAAGTAAATCAGGGTGTCAACCTGTGCATATGAATTTTCTTTCACAGTTATTCTTTTTGGAAGAGATGTAAAAAGTCACAACATATTTTGAATTTAGACGTTTTGTTTTAGTAAACAACACACATCCAAAATAATTTTGTACAATGTACCTTGACCAAAAGAATGCTTTAACTTCCCAAATGGTCTTTCTCCATAAGATGAAGCAGTTGATCTTAAAAATGAATATAGGAAGAACTTGACTGTGCTAGACTGGCACCACTGTTCTTGCTAGAAGCTGGGAATTTCATTAAAATTCCCTTCCCTATATGCTTTTAGAATTGTTTTGCCAGTGAAATGAACTCACGTAAGACTTGGAAAGCAGAAGGAAAGTGGAGGCCAATACTCTTTCAAGGTCAGGGCAGTCAGACATGAAGACGCTAAGGTGCCTGACATACCCTAGCTTTTTCTCTATCTCCTCCACTCTGCATCCAGCTCATCCTCTTGACTACTGGTCCTGCTGACCAACTGGGGACACAATTGGGTACTTGGCATCAGGTTTACTGAGCCTGTGGCTTCTTTTCCACACAACTCTTGTCACACACCTATTTTGGCAAACAGACGTGTAGGGATTCTCAGGTTTTCCAACAAGCTCCAACCTGTTCAACAGCATTAGCACTTTAAGTGGAAATGCTTAGGACTGTTCCTCTGATCCCCTGGCACCTCCCTTCCAGACTTTATCTTCCTACTTTGTCATACACCTGTATAAGCTTGAAGACAGTATTAAACCCCTTGTTTCAGTAATACTTGTGTTGGCTCTGTTTTACTCATTGAATTCAAACTGAATCATAGGTTAACCACCACCACCACCACCACTCTACCCCATTTATTATTTTTTAAAAGATGGAGTAGTCAGAAACAGATCTGCTTCTAATGTAAAACACTGTAGGAGGGTCTAGGGCTGTTATTTCTGTTGTTATATCAATTTCATTAAGATATCCAGGGAAGCAACCCAATTTCTTCATCTATCTTGAGGCTGGGAAAGCAGAGTTAAGCAAGGAAGAATCATTATCTGATGGAAGCCATATCCATCTATTCTGAAGGAAACTTAGGGACTGTGACACTATTTGACCTTGTGGCCAAGGGTTCGAAGTAAAGAGAAATAATTAGCTTTTACCACTTCTTTCTTTGTTCATAACAACCAAATAGCCTTTTTTCCCCCTCTGTCTGGTTAGGGAATGCACACTTCAGTTGAAACCTGGATGAGGCCTGGGGAGAGTTAAATGGGCTGTTTTTGAGTTGCTCTATCATGTACAGAAACATATTCTACCATTCTTGACTTCAGTTACCTAGGTTCAAAGGCCCAAAGTGACAGATTATTGTTTCGTTGTGGCCCAGTTTTTGTACATTTCATCTTTGCCACTCTTATTTCTTTTTTTCTTTACCTAAACCTGTTTTGCTCCAACAAATTATTCTCTCTCACCCTCAAATGCCTTCCTTTGAGCCATCTATTTCAGAACCAGTCAGTTGTGTTGAACTGGATTACAATCCCTGGGGTTCTTTTCCTGTTCTGTCTCAACCATGGTCTCAGGATGATGGCTGTAGATGCTGTGTGGTCATTTCATGATCTTTCATTGTTTTTGGTATGCCTTACATACTTTTTTAACTTCTTTTGTGTCTTTTGGTTTTGAAGAAATTTTATACACCTGAGACAGTGCTATAGCTCTTTACTGTAAGGCTCCAGGTCACACTTTTAAATGTATTTTCAGCATAAGTAAAATACTTTTGTTCTGTAAACTATGGCAAAATGTCATCAGAAGAAATTAGACTACAGGAAGAAACTCTAAAACAAGCAACTCATTGTATTACTCTTAAATTTTATTAATGCCTTCAGTTTGTGCATCATTTAAAACAAGATATGTGCTTTAAAAAGCATTCTTATACATAAATAGATCAAGGGATGGTTAAGTAATTTATCCCTAAAACATGCACATCATTTTTATTCAGGTGTGTATAAGAAAGGGAAATAAGCTTTAAGTCTTTTTCTTTGGATTAAAGACATTTGGAAATTATTATTAAGGAATGCCAAATGTTTTCATGGAACAAATGTGTTTTCCAACAGGAAATGCTGATGTAATTAAAAGGCATTAGTGTTGATAAAGAGGACTGAAAAAACATTTTCACTATACATGTTCACCAGGAAAAGAGTCCCAAGGGGTTGAAAATATGTCAAATAAACAAATCAGCATGAATTGAAAGGTATATAGATGGAAGAACAGGTGGCAGGTGCTAGATTATGTGACACATAAATATTCAAGGCACATGATTAGGCTAAAAAGGTGACTAGGTTTTACAGACCAATTTGTTCTTTCATTGGGAAAATAGTCAAATGTGATATAATTTCCATTTACTGGCATTTATTGATAAATAAATGCAATTAGATCTACAGCAGCAAATGCTGTCCTTTCAGATACACACCAAAAGTACACACTAGCTAACAGATGCCAGAGTAGCCAAAGCAGTATGATTACACTCCAGTTATTTCACACTGCAGTTACATGGATGTTAGCTAAAATGTCTTGTACTGTTTCTATGTATCATACTGTCTACTCTCAAGTTTCCCAAAAGAATTCTTCAAAACTAGGCAGATTAAAGAACTTACTAAACCACAAAGGATGCTCAAACTACTATTCAACACCAGTCAAACCCAAACCCTGGAGTTGATTGCTGACTATATTCAGTTTGGGCTTTTCCACTGTGGTTCTCTTTTTTTTCTTTGGTGAGCCAGAGGAATGTGTCTCCCCACTCCCTCCACTACCCATTCTATTATCTACACAATTGCCCTAAATACCCACCAAAGAAAAAGGAATATGTAAAAAACCACAACCTTCAACAATATTTAAACCACCGTCTTCTCAAATCAACTGCAATGGGGAAACAGAGGCTATCAAGCTCTGCGAGGTTTGTGAATGATCAAAACTTTCTTCCTAAAAGTTAATAGGCAGACAAGGATAATTCTGTTTGCTTCTAACAGGCTAGCAAAACGTTCCCCATCTGACTAAGATAAAATGTTTAATACTTTACCTGCTTGGGCTCCTAGAAACACCAACAATTAATTACAATTCCCCAAATAACAACAATTTTCCATGTATTTTATTTTCAAGCACTTAAAACCCTTCAAAATCAAAAGACATTAAGACGAGATGTTAGCAATACTGTCTCTTAAACTTTTGTGTGCACAAAGGTCATCCATAATTTCAGTAGACAGCTCATAAGACAGGTGGTTTCTACCTTGGTGATAGCTTTGTGCAGTTATAAACAAAAATGTATCTATAAGTAGATGACACTAGTTAACAAACCAAAGAAACAAAATGCCTTTTTAAGGCTACTGCTGCAATAAATGGTTCAGTCTGAAGTGCACTGGAATAAACTGGTTGATAGGACAAAGATAAATCTGGAGGCATAGAAGAATATTAAAAAAAGAGAAAGAAGAGGGTTGAAGAGACTGGCAGACACCATCTGTCAGTATTAAAAGGCTTGAATCACACGCATTGCTTTTAACTCTTTGTTCTCTCGTATCCTTGGTTAATGATAACTTTTTTATTTCTTCACACAGCTTGGCCACGTAAATCCACCACAGAGTGGTGACACAATAATATAGATGAATACCTGGGGAGGGGCAGAGAAGGCAATTTTATTTTCTTGAATCCATCATAGGCTCCTAAATAATATATAAAGACTGATGAACAAATATTGGTTCCATTAGAGTAGGAGTTGTGTAATAATACAATACACTAATCAAGTATTTTCAAACACAGAAGTGGAATTAAAATGATCTTTTCTGATATAACCCACATCCACTTGAATTCCACTGTTTTCTTTTCTGGTAGGGAAAGCAGTGGGGTTGTTTCTCTTCACTGGGAAGTAGGCAGAATGGAATTATATAAGCAACTCTACTGATAACATCATTGTCATAAAGATCACAAATTAGCATGATTCCCTTAAGTATGATTTTATAATTAAGTATATTTTTAGGTTTTTGCACATGGATTAATTTTTCATTATCAGGATGATTAAAAATATTAAAAAAGCATGAGTAGACTCTACATCTATAACACCTATGAGCAAAAATGTTGCCATGAACCTTTCAGTGGATTACAATGATAATTATAATTACCCAATTATAAGTAACACAGCAAAAATACTAGTCCTGATAAAGATGTACTAGCGTTTTAGGACTCAAAAACAGGATACACTGTATGATTCTGTTACGTGAAGTCCTAGAAGAGGCAAAA
Source organism: Monodon monoceros (assembly GCF_005190385.1). Lineage (NCBI taxonomy): Eukaryota > Metazoa > Chordata > Mammalia > Artiodactyla > Monodontidae > Monodon > Monodon monoceros. The sequence continues at coordinate 922,589 of NW_021703780.1, read as the reverse complement.
GTAGTCCACAGCAAAAGAAATCAGAACAATGGTAGCCACTCAGCTGGGGGTGGGGGTTGACTGAGAAAGGACATGAACCATCTTTCTGGGGATGAAAATACTCTGTATCTTATAAAAGTATGGGTTACACAAATGTGTGAATCTGTCATTGAACTGTATGCTTAAGATATGTGCATTTTCCTTTAAGTATCTCAATTTTAAAAAGCTTTAAAAATTGAAAAAACAAAAAAGAGGTATTAGCTTTTTAATTATGGTATTATAATTTTAAATTATGATATTCTGCATGGCATATGCTTGCTCAGATTACTACATTCCAAAAATAGATTCATTGTAAAATTTAGGTTCGCATTAAATCAGTCATTTTGTTCTGATTTAAATTGCAACTTTCTAAGATCTCTAAGTGACTGATTTCATTACTCACACACTTAGAAAAAAATACATTATGAATTACATGCTCCCTACCTAAAGTCAGCAAAGTGTTTTTCCTTACTTCTCTACAAATGTTGGGGGTAGGGGTTATAGAAAATTCTGGTTATTAATAAATAGGCTAAACTACTCAACATATTCACATAAACACAGATATTCCAATTTGATAGAAAGTTGACTCTTTGCCACAGCTAAAATATAAGGATTTTTAAAGCTGAAGTACAATATGTTAGGTGACAACACCTTCTGATAAAGGGTTGGCAAGTTGGCACAGTACTCTGCATGTAATAAGTAATCAGTAAATATAATCTGAATTTAATAATAATCTACCTTTATAAATCAATCTAAATTCCTAGACCAAAGAAGGAGGAAGAAGCTAAGCTGAGAAGCCAAGAATGTGCCACCTGAGGATCCTGAACAAGGGAACAATCAAGGCACAATTTCCAGTACAACATTAATAGAGCTATAGCTGCCCTTCTCTGTTAGGCAAGTCCAGCTGTCTAAGGTGGAAGACCTTCAATAGGGGTCAAGGAGAAGTGGAGCTGAGTCAGAGATATCTGCTAGGACTTAACTTTGGGCATCTGTAAATGAAAAAAGGATGAGGAGGAAATGCTGCTTTGCCCAGGCACAAACTACCCCCAAAGCAAAGCATCCCTCCCCCACTCCTTAGAGCAGCAGCTCTCGAGCTTTTGGTTCAGGACTTCTTTACACTCTTAAAAATTAGTGAGGACTCCAAAGACCTCTTGTTTAGAGGTGGGTTATAACTATCAACACTTAACCATATTAGAAATAAAATTTAAAAAATATACCCATTACGTATAAACATAACTAACTACATTTCTGTGAGGTCAGTTTTGTGTGTCAACTTGGGGAGGCTACAAGTGCACTGGTATCCAATCAAACACTAATCAAGGTGTTGCTGTATTTTGTAGATGTGATTAAAGCTCATAAATCAGTTGACTTTAAGTAAGGCAGATTATCCTACATAATCTGAATAAGCCTGATCCAAGCAGTTAAAAGGCCTTAAGAGTGGAGCCAAGGTTTCCTTGAAGAAGATATTCTGCCTGTATATACAGGTTTGCTCCTGCCCCTCAGGTCCAGCCAGCCCTTCCTGACAGCCTGCTCTGTGGATTTTGGACTTGCCTAGCCAGCTCTTGCCATTGCAGAAACTAATTCCCTATGATATATCTCTGAATATATATCCAGACAAATTCAAGGAGAGAGTATATTTGTTAACAAGTACAACTTCTATGAAAAAATAATGTTAAAATAAGAATAATAAAAGTTCTTAGAAATTTAAAGCATGGCTTTAAAAAATAAACATTTAAAAATTAATTTTTAAAAAGAAGAACTGGATAGCAGAATGAACAGAGCTGGAAGAGTGAGCTGAACGATTCACCCAGAATGTGTTGCAAAAAGGAGTTTAAACATATTAAAAAGGTTACCAGACATGCAGGATAGTTCAAAGAGGTCCAATATCTTTTTATATTGGGGTTCCAAAAGGAGGACAGCATACAGACTACATTTTTTTTTGTTTATATTGATGTGGACCATTTTTAAAGTCTTTATTGAATTTGTTACAATGTTGCTTCCATTTTGTGTTTTGGATTTTTTGGCCACGAGGCATGTGGGATCTTAGCTCCCCAACCAGGGATTGAACCTGCACCAGCTGCATTGGAAGGCAAAGTCTTAACCACTAGACCACCAGGGAAGTCCCTAGACTACTTTATATTTATAGACAAGGGTAAGTAAGTAAGTATTAGGGAACTGAACTCACCATGCATTAAAAGAATACTAAAGGCTTCCCTGGTGGCGCAGTGGTTGAGAGTCCGCCTGCCGATGCAGGGGACACGGGTTTGTGCCCCGGTCCGGGAAGATCCCACATGCCGCGGAGTGGCTGGGCCCATGGGCCGTGGCCGCTGAGCCTGCGCGTCTGGAGCCTGTGCTCCGCAACGGGAGAGGCCACAACAGTGAGAGGCCCGCATACCACAAAAAAAAAAAAAAAAAAGGAATACTACATAATGACCTCTTAGTACTTATCCCAGAAATGAAAGAATAGTTAATTATTAGTGCTTTCATTAATGTCATTCAATATATTATTAAATGTTGTTATATTATCAATTCATTGGGTAGAGAAATACCATTTCTTAAAATGAAATGCCTATTCCTGATAAAAAAACTTTTAGCACTCTAGAAATAAAATGTTCTTTAACTTCACAATAAAAGTAACAAGAATTCATATTAAATATCACTCATAAATATTAGAAGCATTCCAATTAAAACCAGGAATTAAATAAAGATTCCTACTGATACCACAATTATTCAGCACTGCTTGTAAATGAAATGTGTGTGTGTGTGTATAAATAAATGATGAGGTTAAGATTATTAATAGACAGTATCATAATTTATCTATAGCAGGAGTCAACAAACTACAGCCATTGCCTGTGAGCTAAGAATGGTTTTTATATTTTTCAACAGTTGTTTAAAAAAATAATATGTGACAGAGACTGTATGTGAACTGCAAGGCCTAAAATATTTGCTATTTGGACCTCACAGAAAGTTTGCTGACTCCTGATCTACAGCACACAGAAGAATCAACTGACAAACTATTACAACTACTAAAAATTATGCAAGGTTGCCAGAAACAAAACAGATGAATTAGAAAAGAGAAAACAGAAACAAAGGAATAGAAAACAGAATTAACTAGAAAACAGAAATATAATTAGAAAATATTCACTCAATTAGAAAATGTAAGTTTAAAAGAGTCCCATTTCAGCAGTGAGAAAACCATTAAATAATCAGGAATATCTGGAATGCCTTAAACGACTACTTACATATAAGAATTCTCAGTAGGGAAACAGGGTTTAAGTAGGGACGCTATGACACAGTAACTTCATAGGAAAGCTAATCCCTGGTCATGTGTTTCACCGTTAAAATTTATACGTAGCTCATTTCAGAGTGCTAATCATTTTTTTTCAGAGTGCTAATCACTGAGAAAGAATTCCAGCACCTAATTTCTTAGAGATTGAAAAATAAAACCATATATTAAAAGGACAAAAACTTACGACTGATATGATGATGATGATGATAGTGAGCTTGAGATTCTTCATACACATGGCTCGGGCAAGATTTCTGCTGGTTGTTTTGAAGGTGACAGACTAGAAAAAAAAAAGCATGAATTGTTTGATCCCTGGCATTGACTACATGATTGATTTGCAATAATACCTGCAAAACTTTTACTTTCATTAAATTCTGTTTCAATGGTTTTTACCCCTTCCCTCTCCACAGGTAGAGACTGGCCATTCATAATCACTAGTTCCACAAAGCAGGACTCTGCCACATATATGGTAAGCAGTATGAGCCCACTGGAAAGGATTCCCTCCTTTTTCTTCTCCACCACAGCAATGCATGTGATGTTGAGCACTAGAAGTAGTTCTTCGTGATAGCAGAAAAGCCTTTTCATCTTCATGCTTCCAATAAGAAAGCATGAGCTAGTTGGCTGCAAACACATTTGCCTATTCTGCCCAGTATAATCCTGGCATTGTGAACCATAAGAACCTGTTCAATTTCCATAGGAAGATATGTATTTACTCGTATGAGGGCCCAAACCCAAAGAACTTCACTCCTTCAGTTATCCATTTTCTGTTGCAGCATCAATTTCTCAATATCTACTGAACGATTCCCACCAGGACACAAGCAGTTTAAAACAAACAAACAAACAAAAATCCCTAAGAGCCCAGCAATTCCACTCCTAGGTATATACCCAACAGAGATATATGTATAAGTTCATCTAAAGACATATACAAAAATGTTTCTAACTGCACTATTTGTCTAATCTCAAGACTGGAAACAACTCAAATGCCTACTAAGTGTACTGTATCATAAAGAATTTAACCTTGCCCAAACAGGGATCTGACCTTTGCTCTCAGCTCCTGGGAGGTAACCTTTTCTTTTCTGGGGGCCATGGGCTAGCCAAATAGTAACAATGTGATTTAGTGCAGGGACTACTCACTCTAGAAAGCCCAACTATATGATTTAGGATAGGGGCTCTGGGTCTCTAGAGGAGCTAGAGACTGGAGACTCAGATTAAGCAAGTAGGCAATCAGTCAATCATGCTTATGTAATGAAACCACAATAAAAACTGAAAAATGAAATAACAAGGTCCTACTGTATAGCACAGGGAACTATGTTCAGTATCCTATAATAAGCCATAAGGGAAAAGAATGTGAAAAAGAATACATACATACATATATATATATATATATATATATACATATATATGTATGTATAACTGAATCACTTTACTGTACACCAGAAACTAATGCAACATTGTAAATCAACTATACTTCAATAAAAACAACAACAAAACTGAACAATGAAGCTTGGGCAAGCTTCCTTGTTGTACAATGCTCTGTGTATTTTGTGAAATAAAATTCATATTTTATGGCAAGACAAAAATTTAAACATAAAAATTTTTCTCTGCCCTTTGGCCTCCTCTCTTCCCACAATGTGCACTGTGTATCTGCATTATGCATTGACCAAACCTTCCCCATCAGCAAAAACTCCTGCTCAACCATAAAGACCAACATTCTCCCAGCACCAACAAGACAACTTAAAGATAACATTCCTTCTTGATCTTGTAAGGGGTCACAGTGACACTTAGATCTGGATTGTGTAAGTGTCAATAATATGTCATTTAATGTCCAGTCCTCTGTCTCAAAAGCCTTATAGAACTGTGACTTGACTTCTAACAGGCGGAACAGTTCTCTGAGCTTTCTGAGATTCTCTTCCCTGGTTATAATTCTCAAATTTGGCTCAAATAAAATTTTCCATTTCTTTCTTAGATGGACTGATTAATTCGTTGTTGACAATGTCATCACACATCTATGCTGGGAGAGTAATGAGCCCATGGGGAGAGAACAACAGAAACTGTGGGTTTGTTACCTCTCCAACTCCACCCAATGTGCTGCTTCTTTTGGCTGAGCTTAATCTGTAACCTTTGCCTGTAAAAAACCATAACTATAATAGCTTTCATAGAGTTCTGTGAGTCCTTCTAGTGAGTTATCAAACCTTAGAATGGTTTGGGGAATGAACAAACTTGCAGCTGGTGTCAGAATTGAGGGAGGCTTGGGGACTGTGCCCTCTAAATCGTACATAGTTGGTGAACTTCTCAGTTGCCCAAACTCTTTTCAATTACTCACAAACTAAGTCACAATAAAGACTCCAAGAAGGAGGAAGATAATATGAATAAGAAAAAGTAGTGAGCAATGAAACTAATAAACCTAAATACAGTTATGTGATTCAACAGGTTGGGGTGAAGATTTCTCCACAATCCTCAGGTCAGTATTTGAACACTGACATATCACCTGTTTAAAACCAGTTCAACTATAAAGAACAATTGTTACACCTTACCAAAGCTTCCCTTGGGGATGGGTGGGGGTGGATGTAAGTAGAAAAGAAGAAAAAGATATAAAAACTCCTGTGAGAATGACAAGGGCAAGCTGACCAGCCTGATGGCCTCTCCACTTCATGTAGATGGTTTCACTAGCAGCTGATGATGCACTAAAAATGGGCAAAGGACTTGAATAATTTCTCCCAAGAAGATATACAAATTGTCAATAAGCACACGGAAAGATGATCAACATCATTAGTCCTTAGGGAAATGAAAATCAAAACCACAATGACATACCACTTCATACCCACCAGGATGGCTATAAGAAAAATATGGAAAATAACAAGTGCTGGTGAAGATGTGGAAAAACTGGTATACTTGCACATGTTGGGAATGTAAAATGGTGTGGCAGTTATGAAAAAATGTTTGGTAGTCCCTCAAAAAGCTAAACATAGGATTACCATATGACCCAGTAATTCCACTCCTAGGTAAATACCCAAAGGAACTAAAAGCAGGGACTTGAATGGATACTTGTATGCCAATGTTCATAGCAGAATTATTCACAAGCGCCCAAAGATGGAAATAACTCAGCGGTCCATCAACAGATGAATGGATAAATAAAATGTGGTATATCCCTATAATGGAATATTATTCAGCCATAAAAAGAAATGAAGTCCTGACACATGCTACAACATGGATGAAACTTGAAAATATGATGCAAAGTGAAATAAGCCAGACACAAAAGGACAAATTATTGTAGGATTCCAATTATAGATCTCCAGAATAGGCAAATTCATAGAGACAAAAAGTAGATAAGAGGTTACCAGGGGCTGGGGGGAGTGGGAATGGGAACTTATTGGTTAACAGTTACAGAATTTGTTTGGCATAATGACAAAGTTTTGGACATAGATAGTGATGATGGCTGCACAACACTGTGAATGTAATTAATGTCACTGAATTATACACTAAAATGGTTAAAATGGCAAATTTATTATATGTATATATTTCACCACAATTAAAAATTATAATGTAATATGCCAAAACCCATTGAACTGTACACTTTAAATGGGTCAACTGTATGGTCTGTGATTTATTGATCAATAAATAAATAATTAAATAAGGTTGTTAGAAAAACCAAGAGGTGATAAAATGAAACAATTTTTTAAACATTTGAATAAACAAAATAAAAAAGAGGAACAAAGAGGACAGAGCAAATAAAAACCAAAGAGCAACATAGCTTACTTAAACTCAAATCTATCAATATTTATATTACATGTAAGTGGAATAAACATTTCAATTATAAATATACTTTATATATTAAGCAATGTAGAGGAAAGCATGCAAATGTTAAGGAGACACACGAAAGACATAAAAAAGATCAAAATCAAACTTGTAGACATGAAAAATACACAAAATGGGAGTAACAGATTACAAACTGCAGCATAAAAAGATAAGTAAACTTGAAGACACTGTAACAGAAACTATCCTAAATGAAACACAGAAAGAAAAAAGACTGAAAAAAACGAACAGAGCATCAGTGAGTTGTGGGACAACTTCAAGTGCTTTAATGTACACATAACTGGAGTCCTGGAAGGAAAGAAGGACAGAAAAATATTTGAAGAAATAACAGCTGTTTTCATAATTTGATAAAAACTACAAACCCACAGCTCAACAAACCCAGAGCTGAAGAAACATAAAGAAAACTACACCAAAGTATATTATAATCAAATTTCTTAAAACCAATAATAGAAAAATCTTATAAGCACCCAGAGGAAAAAAAGACAAATTATATATGTAAAAACAACAGTGGAATTTTTGTCAGAAACAATATAAAAAACAGTGATGAAACATCTTTCAAATATTGAAAGAAAAAAATAATATAGAATTCTATTCTGTGAAAATATCTTTAAGAAAAGGAAATGAAATAAAGACTTTTCTGATATACAAGTACTGAAAGAATTCATTACTAGCAGACCTACACTACAAGAAATTTTAAAAGACATCCTACAGGCAGAAAGAAAATGTCACCAGATGGAAATCTGGATCCACACAAAAGAATGAAGAGTTACGAGAAATATTAACTATATGGATAAATAGAAAAGATGTTTTTCTTATTATTTAAATCTCTTTTGAAGGTTATATGTGTGTATAAAAGTATGACAAAAATAGCACCAAGGCCAGGTAAAAATTGGAGGTATACTATTATAAGGTTCTCATACTATTTGTGAAGTGGGATAATACCACTTGGAGGTAGACTATGATAAGTTAAAGCCTTATACTGTAAACCTTAAAGCAATCACAAAATAACAAAACAGAATAAAAATGGAATTTAAGACGTACTCATTAATGGAACAGAAGGCAGAAAAAGAGAGTGAAGGGAACAAAGAACAGATGGTTAAAAAAAAAAAAAAAGGAAACAAATAGTAAAATGGTAGATTTAAAACCTTCCCACAAAGAAAACTCCAGGCTGAGACTGCTTCACTGGTGAATCCTTCCAAAGAGCAAAGGAGCAAATAATATCGATACTACCTAAACTCTTTTGGAGGATAGAGAGAGAGAGGTAACACTTCCCAACCTGTTTGATGGGGCCAGTATATCCCTGATACCAAAGCCCAAAAAGAAAAATAAATTATAGACTAACATCCCTCATGAACACAGATACAAAATTTCTGAATAAATCAATAGCAAATCCAATAAGGTATTAGATAAAAAGGATACTGTATCATGATCTTGCAGGAATGCAAGGTTAGTTTAACATTCAGAAATAAATATTAGTTTAGTAAGTTAGGTTCAGTCATATTAACTGATTAAAGGAGAAAAACCATATAATCTTCTCAATATATAGAGAAAAAATATTTGATAAAATTCATGAATAAAACTCTGAAATGAGGAATTGAAGGAACGTCTTTCACCTGATAAAGGGTACCTATTAAAAAATCTACAGCTAACAACATAATTGTGAAAATACTGAATTTTTCCCCATAAGATGTGCTTCATTCAAGAATGTCCAGTCACAACTTGTCTTCACTATTGTGTAGAAGGTTCTAGCCAGTGCAATAATACAAGGAAAAGAAATAAAATGTAAGCACCTACAAATAAGCTCATAGAACTAATAAGTGAATTTTGGAAAGTTGAAGGATACAAACCAGGTCAATATACAAAAATTAATTTCATTTCTATATAATTAGCAATAAATATTGGAAAACAAAATTTAAAATAGAATGCAAAAGCATGAAATTCTCAAAGGTATATTTCACAAAATATGTGCAAGACTTGTACACCAAAAACTAAAAAGCACTGGTGAGAAAAATTAAAGAAATCCTATGCAAAAGCAGACATATGCCAAGTTTATGGATAGGAAGACTCAATGCTGTCAAGATTACCAATTCTCCTTAAGTTGACCTATCAGTTAAATGCAATCACAATCAAAGATACAAATTTTTTTTAAGGATGGAAAATAACAAGCTTATTCTGAAACACAAACGGAAATGCAAAGGACCTAAAATGGAGAAGACAGTCCTGGTGAAGAACAGAGTGAAGGACTTAGGGAATTCTATAAAGCTACAGTTAGCAATACAGTGTGGTAATGGCATAAAGATAGACAAAGAGAACAATGTAACAAAACAGAGAATCCAGAATTAAAGCCCCACAGAGGAGGATGGATAAATAGTGGTAGGTAGACTTATACAATGGAATATGTAGTACAAAACAATAAAAAATAATAAATTATTACTACATTCAACAACATGGATGAATCTCATAGGCATACTGGTGAGTGAAAGGGGACAGATGCAAATATATAACATACGTTTCCATTTTTCTATACATTTTAAGAACGGGAAAAACATTATCTAGGGTGATACAAGTCAGAAAAGTTACTTCTGTTGGGGATTATTAACTGGAAGGGGCTTGAGGCTGCCTTCTGAGGTGCTGATAGTGTTTTATATCTTGACCTAGGTGGTGGTTACATGGGTATAAACATATGTAAAAAAATAACTGAGCTGCACACTTATTAAAAGTAGCACATTTGCTGCACTTTATTGTATTCGTTATTCCTCCATAAAAAGAGGCAGCAGTTAATGAGTACCTTTTGTTAATCTGGGTGACGTAGTCAACAAAATTAAGAAAGCTTTTTTTGGAAAGTGCAGACTATACTAGTACTGGTCAAACACAGGCCACTCCAGCTAAATAAGGTCATCTTCAGGGACTGAGGATACCTAAGAGATAGACTGGAAGTACAAAAAAACTTGTCATCAGATTTACAATCAGACACCTGTCTCTCTTTGTCCCCAAGCAACGGGTTACAAAGTGAGCCATTATAGAACCCTGGTGTCTTAACTTCCTGTATGGTGCCACCCTTCCTCTAATTTCCATGTACTTTGGTGAAAAAACTATTATCCTCCTAAGACCTAAGACCTACCGTTAATAGATGTCTCTGTAAAACTAACAATAACAATAAACCTTTAAATAGCTCTTACTATGTATCAGACACTGTGTTAGGGATTTTGCATGCATTGTGTGCTTTAACCCTCAAAACACTATGAAAAAGATTCATCTTCATTTTCCAGATGATGACGACTGAGGCATAGAGAGTTTAAGTAACTTGCCTAAGGTCCCACAACTAGTGAGTGACAGAGCTGGGATTCAATCCCAGGCAACCAGACTCTAGAGCTTGTGCTCTTAACCACTACAATCTACCTGTCAGTAAGAATGAACAAGATCACTCACTGATATCTGTTTCAAGGGGTAAATTTCTACTCTTCATGTAAATTTGTAATTGTATAGACCCAAATTGTAACTGATCTCTGCCCTTCTTCTATTCACTGTATATGTATCATCTTCCCTGAAAACTCTCATCCACCAACCAGATGGAAAATGCAGAGACACACATAATTGTAGCATAAGTAGGTTACAGGGACACATCCTTCCCTATCAATCTCTGCCTCTTGCTTAATACAAAAAAAGCTCAAGCTGTCACGGTAAGCAAGAAAGTGACTGAACTGTCTGATTTTTAGGATCCACAATGGGTCACAACTGGCCCGCACTTTTGTTTTGTGTTTTACGAATATACAGAGAACAGACTGGTATATGTAGCTAAGGTGCTAAATTATGTAGGCATCAATCCAAAGCTTTAAAAAATTGTTTCTTTATATTGAGTATGTTTTCCAAATGAAAGCTTCCTTAATGGCTATTAATGGGTTGTGGCTTTTTTCTATGCCTCATTGATATCCTCATGATCACAACGTAGCCACATAATGGGGGTTAGAATGGAAAAAAAACCCCACTAAAGTATTGAATTTAAGACATTTCCCTATTATATTAGCCATCAACCACGGTTTCTCTAGTTTACATCCTGGAAAAATATTACCATACCCCATACTTACCGAATCCACGAGATTTTCTGTTTTATCTATCAATAATTCCAATCTTTCGCCTCGCTGAGCTACCAGATCTGAAAATGTTGGAAAAACAAAAAATATCATGTTTATATTACAAATCTACTAATTTTGCCTTTAAGCCAAATCTGATTTTAATTATTGTTGGTATTCTTGACGACTCATATTTACTATGGAAGCACTTATATCTTTAAGTAATGAAAGACTTTAGTAAAGCTTATCAACTAAAGTAGGTGTTGTCAGTTTTTTTGTAAAGGGCCAGACACTAAATATTTTAGGCTTTGTGGGCCAAATGGTCTCAATTGCAATTACTGAACTCTGTCAGCCATAAACAATACATAAACGAATGGGCATGACTGTGTTCCAATGAAACTTTATTTAGAAAAAGAGGCCAGATTTGATCCAAGGGCTGTAGTTTGCAAACACCTGAATTAAGGGTATGATCTGAGAGGAAAAACCAAAAAAGAACCTTCAAAATAAATGAGAGTTGGACATTTCCAGAATTGCAGTGTGAGGAGCTCCACAGAGCCTCTCTCCAATAAAACCACCATAACTGGTAAAAATTATAAAAACAAACAAAAACAAGTTAAAGTCTCTGAAAACTGTGAATGTTCTAAGGGCATACAGCAAATGAAGAAACATTTACACAAGAAAATCAATGAATTCTTAGTAAGAAAAGTGAGAGTCTATGGTATTTGAGACATGATCTACTCCATGCTTCAGTTCAGTGAGATGGAAGCTCTACTCCTGGCAAATAAAGCCTGGGAGTGCTCTTTCCCCTCAGGTCCCATTCAAAGGCTATGCTTTGCCCCCAGGAGGAGCAACTCATCAGCATTTCTCCTCCTACCTCACCCCATCCCCAGGTCCATAAGGCAGAAGCTCTATTCTAGCATGGCATGACTGGTAGGTGTGAGGCTTCCTCCATCTACCTAGTCCCCATGCACAGGGCAGAAGCTCTACCGCAGGTGGAGGCCAAGAATAGTGGGCTCTGAGTGCCCCTGCCCTGACGTAACTCATAGAGTAGAGGTTCCACACTGGGAGAGGCAAGCCAAGAAAACCAGGGTTACCCAGCACTCCACTGGTAGGGCAAGGGTGTCACTCCAAGAGAAGCAGTCCACTGTCCCTATCCATAGCTCCAGAACAGTGGTTCATAGATTGTTCCCAGGGGGAAAGGCAGGACTTAAGAACAGAGAGCTTTCCTAAGAGAACAGACTTTATTTGGAACAGAGTATGGAGAAGTTCAAGCCTAAGGGTGCTGTCAAAAACAATGGAGATTTGAGAGATGAGCAGTTACAGGAAGCTGGGAGCTTCATGAGAATAACAAGCTAAACCATGTGACAGCTAGAAGTTTAACAGAGAGTACCTGGGGGAAGAGTCAGCTAAGAAGAACCCTCCTGAGGTCCGAACAAATACCTAAGACTGGCCTCAAACACAAGGGAACCCAAATCTAATTAGATCACTGGAGGACTTTATGTATGGGAAACTGTCAGAAAAATAAAAATGGAACAATTAGTCTGCAATTAGTGGAGGCTAACAGCTGGGTGAGGTACCACAGAGGCAGGCTTAATAGGGAGATTAGGAAAAGAAACAAGAAAGCTGTGTCATTCCAGGGTGACTGTGTGCATGCCCAAGGCTCTTCCCTCTGAGAGGTGACATTAGAGGCTGCACACTGTGGGAGAAATAGACTTCAAAGAAAAAGTGCAGCCAAGTCACTAAACAAATAAACCAGCAAACAATACACCCTAGGGGTTGGGAATCAGTACCCAGAGTTGCTACATTATTGAAAATGTCCAATTTTCAAAAAAAGTTATGATATGAAAAGAAACAGGAAAGTGTGATCCATACACAGGAGAAAGAGCAGAAATTAGAAACTTGCTTGGGGGAGGGGGAGCTCAGCTGATTCACTCAACAATGAAATGAAATTAGAAATCAATAACAAGGAAAACTTATGGGATTAAGTAAAAGCAGTGAATAGAAGGAAATTTATAGCAGCAAACACCTACATTACAGAGAAGAAAAATGTTATAGACTGAATTGAGTCCCCACAAATTCATATATTGAAGCCCTAACCCCTAATGTGATAGTACTTGGAGATGGGGCCTTTGGGAGATCATTAGATTTAGATGAGGCCATGAAGGCTTATGATGGGATTAGTGGCCTTATAAGAAGAAACACCAGAGAGCTTGCTCCCTGTCTTACTTCCAGCCATGTGAGGACACAGTGATAAGGCACCATCTGCAAGCTGGGAAGAGAGTTCCCATCAGAGCCCAACCATACAGGCACCCTGACCTTAGAATTCCAGCCTCCAGAACCGTGAGAATATCAATTTCTGTTGTTTAAGCCACCCAGTCTATAGTAATTTTTTATAGTACTCTAAGTTGACTAAGACAAAAGATCCCAAATTAATAACCTATTGTTCTATCTTAAGGAACTGGAAAAAGAAGAGCAAACTAAATCCAAAGCTAACAGAGGGAAGTAGATAATAAACATTAGAGCAGAAAAAATATATAGATCATAAAAGAAAAATAGAGAAAATCAATGAAACCAAAAGTAGGTTTGAAAAGATCAACAAAATTGACAAATATTTGCATAAACAGACCAAAAAAAGAGAGAATACTCAAATTACTAAAATAATAACTATCAAATTCATAGAAATGAAAGGGATCCTAAGAGAACTATGAACAAGAGTATGTCAACATATTAGATAAATGAAATGGATAAATTCCTAGAAAGACACAAACCACCAAAACAGACTCAAGAAGAAACAGAATATCTGAATAGAGCTACAACAAATAAAGAGATTGAATCAGTAATTTTTAAACTTTGCAGAAAGAAAAGCACAAGCACAGATGGCTTCAAGGGTGAATTCTACCAAACATTTCAAGAAGAATTAATACCAATTTTTTACAAATTCTTTTAAAAATAGAAGAGAAAGGAATACTTGCAACTCATCCTATAAGGTCAGTATTACTCTGGTATCAAAACCAGATAAAGGTATCACAAGAAAATAATAGATCAATATCTCTTATGAATAAAGACATAAGAAGTCCTCAGTAAAGTACTGGCAAAATGAATCCAGCAATATATAAAAAGGATTATACACCATGATGAAGTGGCATTTGTTTCAGAAATGCAAGGTTGATTTAGTATTGAAAAGTCAATTATTGTAATGTTTTAATAAAATAAAGGACAAAAACCAATATGATCATTTCAATAGATACAAAAAAGGACTTGACAAAAACCAACACCTTTACATGATAACTCAACAAACAAGAAATAGAAGGGAACTTCCTGAACCTGACAAATGGCACCTATGAAAGAACCACAGCTAACATCATACGTAACTGTGAAAGTCTTCCTAAGATCAGGAATAAGACAAGGATGTCCACTCTTGCTACTTTCATTCAACACTGTACCGGAGGTTCTAGCCAGGGCAATTAGGCAGGAGAAAGAAATGAAAGTTATCCAGATTGGAAAGGAAGAATTAAAACTCTACTTTCAGATGGTATGATCCTATATACATAAAATCATAAGGAACTATTAAATGAGTTCAACAAGATTGTACAAGATCAAAATACAAAAACCAACTGTATTTCTATACATGAGCAATGAAAAATCCAAGAAAAAAAGAGAAAAGTTCAATTTACAATAGCATAAAAAAATGGGAACAAGGCAAGCAAGATGTTGGAAGAGAGATACTATTAAAAAGAAATTATTCTGGCACTTGTCAAAAATGATAAGAAAGACTTTATTCAAGACTATTGCAATAGGGGTCAAGATTATTGGAATAGGGGAAAGAGACTGAGCTCAACTCTGAATATAACAAGGACAAGTGATGTCAGCATCATAGTGGCATAAGATATTCCTTTTTGTCCCCCCTTTTAAACAACTAGTTAGGCATCCATCCATGAACAAAAGTCCCTCTGTTAGAGTTCTGGGATCCAGATATGCCAAGGGACCTGGGAGGAGTCTCATCCACCTGTGCATCAGTAATAGGCAGAAAGACCATTGTATGAGCTGTGGAATCAGCAGGACCGGTGAACCTGCCCCAATCCCTCTTGGCCATGGTTGGGCTGGGGAAAACCTGAAGAGTACAGACTTGAGCAGGCACCCAAGGACAAAACAGAATTTGTATAACTCCAGCCTTGCTGAGGGGAGATTCCAGCATGCTACTGGAGCAAAACAAAACAAAACAAATTTGAGGCTGGGACCTCCATGACTGGGGGAAGGGGGAAGGGAAGAAATCAGGAAAGAAGCAGGTAAGAATATCAATATTAAAGGGATATAGTTCCTGATGACTGTATTCAAGACTTCAGTGGAAAGTCCATCCGTGAGCTTCTGGGAAACCCTCACCCGATGATCCCCTCACCAGTCCCACAGTCACCCCCAATGCCCAGAGTGCAAGACTCACATCTCCCCCCACTCTCCGGCCAGCTCCTTATATGTGCTCCTGAGTTCAGTGGCAAGAGCAAGCTCCAATAAAAGAAGTGCTCTCAAAACATCTGACCAGGGTCTATGTGAAAGGGAGAAACCAAAAACTTGAACTGTAGTGCTACCTTCTGAAAAACAAAAGAGAGGTTTCTAGCAGACATCCTGGTGAGCTGTAAGACCAGACAAGACATAAAAGAATAATTATGCCACAAGAGGGAGCAAGAAGCATGGAGCAGGTATATCCACACAAGGTCAGAGAAAAGCCCCGATATAACAGGACATATGAACAATATTTCCCACCTGAAGGCAATTCGCAAAGTTTTGAGGAAGTGTCTGCTACTTCATGTGTGAAAGCAGTGACACAAAAACTCCAAGGAACATGAAGAATCAAGGAAACATGATATCACCAAAAGGTAATAATCAGGGCTTCCCTGGTGGCGCAGTGGTTGAGAGTCCGCCTGCCGATGCAGGGGATGCGGGTTCGTGCCCCGGTCCGGGAAGATCCCACATGCCACGAAGCGGCTGGGCCCGTGAGCCATGGCCGCTGAGCCTGCACGTCCGGAGCCTGTGCTCCGCAACGGGAGAGGCCACAACAGTGAGAGGCCCGCGTACCGCAAAAAAAAAAAAAAGGGTAATAATCACCAATAACCAAAGACATGAAATTTTAGGATCTAGCTGATAAAGAATTCAAAATAGCAGTTTTTTGTTTATTTATTTATTTTTAGCTGTGTTGGGTCTTCGTTTCTGTGTGTGGGCTTTCTCTAGTTGCGGCGAGCGGGGGCCACTCTTCATCGCGGTGCACGGGCCTCTCACTGTCACGGAGCACAAGCTCCAGACGCGCAGGCTCAGTAGTTGTGGCTTACGGGCCTAGTTGCTCCGCGGCATGTGGGATCTTCTCAGACCAGGGCTCGAACCCGTGTCCCCTGCATTGGCAGGAAGATTCTCAACCACTGCTGCCACCAGGGAAGCCCAAAATAGCAGTTTTGAGGAAACCAAAAGAGCAGCAAGAAAACACAGAAAGACAATTCAACAATATCAGGAAAACAGTACATGAACAAAATCTGAAATTTAATAAAGAGATATAAATCATGGAAAATAACCAAACAGAAATTCTGGAGCTGAAGAATTCAATGAGTAAAATGAAAAATGCAATAGAGAGCATCTATCTCAGAGTAGACTGAGTGGAAGATAGATTAAATGAGCTAAAGGATAGGAAATTTGAAATCAGAGGATAACAAAGAAAAAATAATGAAAAAGAGTGATTTAGAAAGCCTATGTGATCTATAGGACTCCATCAAACATACAAATATTATAATAACTGGGGTTCCAGAGGAAAAGAGAGGGATAAAAGGCAGAAAAGTTATTAAAGATATAATAGCTGAGAACTTCCCAAACTCAAGGAAAGACTAGGACATCCAAATTCATGACGCTAATCACCCTATTATCTCAATGCAAAAAGACCTTCTTAAGATAAATTACAATGAACCTGTCAAAAATCAAAGAGAAATTCCTAAAAGCAGCCAGAGGAAAAAGATTGTGACCTACAAAAGAACCCCCATTAGGTTATCAGCAGTTTTCTCAGCAGAAACCCTATGTGCCAGGAGAGAGTGGAATGACATATTCAAAATGTTGAAAGAAAAAAACTGTCAGCCAAGAATACTCTATATGGAAAAGTTATCCTTCAGATATGAAGGAGAAATAAAGATGTTCCCAGACAAACATAAGCTGAGGGATTTCATCACCACCAGACCTGCAATGCAAGAAATGCTGCACGGAAAAGACTCTAATTAGTGAAATGAAAACATATGAAAGTATATAATACACTGGTAAAGGTAAGTATGCAGATTTAGAACACTCCAGTTCTGTAATAGGATGGTGTGTTAAACACAACTACAGTATAAAGGTTAAAGCAAAAGAGTATTAAAAATAACTACAGCTACTGGAGAGGAGTCAAGATGGCGGAATAGGAGGACATGGAATTTGTCACTCCTCACAAGTACATCAAGAATACATCTATAATACAATACATCTCTCATAGAGCACCTGCTGAACATTAGCAGAGGACTTCAGACAACCTAAAAGGACAAGAAAAATCCCCTCACAACCAGGTAGGATGAAAGAAAGAAGAAAAAAAGAAAAGAGGAATCAAAACAGGGACCAGCAATCTGGTGGGAAGCTGAAGGTGAGGAGAGGTCCCCACACTCAGAAAAACTCCCTCACAGTGGGGAAATCAGCTGGGACAGAAAACGGATCTTTGGGGGATCAAAGGAGAATGCAGTGGACACTCTGTGGAAGGCAGGACAAAGACTGCATGCATGGTCTACACTGCAGCTCTGCACATTCTGGCCTGAGTCGTGAGTTGCCTGTTGCAGAGGGGGGCTGGGTGCTGGAAAGTGGAGTCTGGAGTGCAGACCCAGGGAGGGAGCAGCTGTTGGCTGTGAAAAGACAGTCTGAAGGGACAGGAGTAAGGAGCTCCACAACTGAGAAAGTCTGTGGAAAAAATCCAGGATACCATAGAATCAAGGTGTCATTGTTCAGTGGTGCGTGAGGGGTGGAGCCGCCATTACAACCCCTTTCCCCACCCGCCGGCTTCTTCAGCCTCTGCAGGCACTGAGAGGGGCTCCCATCAGAGCAGGCCCACTTGCCTCTCGAGCTGGGGTCTCTGCCCGTGGGCTCTGGGGGACTGAGCGCTGCACACCCCAAAACCTCCTTGGGAATCAGCTCTGGGCACCCCTGCCTGGTACAAAAGTCTGTCGATGCTGGTGGGGGCTGAGAACTGAAGTGTGGGGTTGCAAGAATGGGTCTGGGGAGAGGAGTGCTGTTGGCTGTGTGGATATAGCAGAGGGGACAGGAGTGAGGGGATGCGCGGCTGGGAATGCCCCTAGAGGAAGTGTGGTCTGCCTGGAAAATGAGGCACCATTGTTGAGAGACACGTGGGGGGCAGGGCCACCACCGCCCCCACATTCCAGCTCCTGCCTCCGCGGGCACTGGGAGGGACTCTCACCAGAGCGAGCATGCCAGTCTGTTGCAACTGCCTGCTGGTTCTGCCACCGCAGGCAATTTGCACACAGCCCAACTGTGGCCACTGTACCCCCCCCACCCGGCCTGAGTAAGTGGGCCGCAAGCAGCCACTGCTTTCGCTCCCTCTCGCCTGGGCAAGGAACAGATGCCTGAGGGTGGTGCACACGCAGAGGTGGGGTCAAAACCAAAGCTGAGGCCCAGGGGCAGTGCGACTGAGGAAGAGGAATGGAAATCTTTCTGTGCAGCTGTGCAAGCCGCGGATTAAATCCCTGAGGTTGGCTTGCTAAATCCTGTGTCTGTGGAATACCTGAGTAGACAACGAGTGTTCCACAACTGAGACCAGTATAGCCTTTGCAGCAGTGGACTCTGGGGGCAAGGAGTCTGGCCAGGTCAGAGTCTGAGCTGGCCCCACAGTACCCACAGCAGGTCCCGAGGCCTAACTAGAGGTATTGGAAGGCCTCCTGGGGAGACAGGGATTGGCTCTGGCTCACTGTGGGGGCAAGGACACTGACAGAGGAGGCCCCAGGAAAATATTCTTATTACTATTATTCATTTTTGGTTTGTTTCATTTTGTTCAGTTGTTGGTGCTGTTGCTTTTATTATTTTATTACTTTTTACCTTTCTATTCTTTTTTAATTTAAAAATAATTTTTAACATATATATATATATATATTTTTTTTTTTTTTTGCGGTACGCAGGCCACGTTGTGGCCTCTCCCGTTGCAGAGCACAGGCTCCGGATGCGCAGGCTCAGCAGCCATGGCTCATGGGCCCAGCCACTCCACAGCGTGTGGGATCTTCCCAGACCGGGACATGAACCCATGTCCCCTGCATCGGCAGGCAGACTCTCAACCACTGCGCCACCAGGGAAGCCCCTAACATATATATTTTTAAATTTTTACTTTACTTTTTTGTTGTTTTGTGGGTTTATTCTTGTTTTTGTTCTTTCCCTTTTACTTTTTTATTGTTTTTATGTCTCTATTTTGTTTTCTTCACTTTTTTTGCTGTTTGCTTTCTGTTTTAGTTTTATTTTTCATTTTTTTGTTTTTGTTAGTTTAGTCCTTATGGACTATTCTCATCTTTGAATTCCTTTGCTTGTGCTCTTGTTTTGTTTTTGTTTTATTTTTTCTGTGTGTGTGTTTGTTGCTGCTGCTGTCTCTTTGCTGTTGTTTTTTCTATTTGTCTTGGATTTTGTTTGTCTGTTTGTTTTCTTTTCTATTTTTCCTTTTTTCTCTGGCCGCTCTGTGAAGCTTGCGGGCTCTTGGCTCCCTGGCCAGGGGTCAGGCCTGGGCCTCTGGGCTGGGAGTGCCTACTCCAGGACACTGGACCGCCAGAGAATCCCTGGGCCCAGGGAATATTAATCGGTGCACGTGCTCCTGGAGGTATCCACATCAACACCAGGACTCAGCCCACACAACTGCCTGCTGGCTCCAGTGCTGGACACCTCACGCCAAACAACCAACAAGACAGGAACACAGCCCCACCCATCAGCAGACAGACTGCCTAAAGTTGTACTAAGCTCACAGAAACCCCAAAACACACCACCTGATGCGGCCCTGCCCTAAGAGGGAAAAGACTCAGTTCCACCCACCAGAGCACAGGCACCAGTCCCTTCCACCAGGAAGCCTACACAAGCCCCTGGACCAACTTCACTCACTAGGTGGCAGACAACAGAAGCAAGAGGAATTACGACCCTGCAGCCTGTGGAAAGGAGACCATAAACACAGCAGGTTAGACAAAATAAGAAGACAAAGAAATATGTTGCAGATGAAGAAGGTAAAAACCCACAAGACCAAATAAATGAAGAGGAGATTGGAAATCTACCTGAAAAATAATTCAGAGTAATGACAGTAAAGATGATCCAAGATCTTGAAAACAGAACGGAGGCAAGGATAGAGAAGATACAAGAAATGTTTAACAAGCACCTAGAAGAACTAAAGAACAAACAATCAGTGATGAACAACACAATAACTGAAATGAAAAATATACTAGAAGGAATTAACAGCAGAATAACTGAGGCAGAAGAACGGAGAAGTGAGCTGGAAGACAGAATGGTGGAAATAACTGCCATGGAGAAGAATAAAGAAAAAGGAATGAAAAGAAATGA
Organism: Monodon monoceros; assembly: GCF_005190385.1. NCBI lineage: Eukaryota > Metazoa > Chordata > Mammalia > Artiodactyla > Monodontidae > Monodon > Monodon monoceros. Next base: position 901,817 of record NW_021703780.1, on the reverse strand, counting down.
AGACACCCTAAGAGACCTCTGGAACAACATTAAACACACCAACATTTGAATTACAGGGGTCAAAGAAAAAGAGAAAGGGAAAGGTACTGAGAAAATATGTGAAGAGATTGTAGGTGAAAACTTCCCTAACGTGGGAAAGGAAATAGTCAATCAAGTCTAGGAAGTGTAGAGAGTCCCATACAGGATAAACCCAAGGAGAAAAAACACTGAGACACATATTAATCAAACTAACAAAAATTAAATACAAAGAAAAACTATTAAATGCAGCAAGGGAAAATCAACAAATAACCAACAAGGGAATCCCCATAAGGTTATCAGCTTATTTTTCAGCAGAAACTCTGCAGGCCAGAAGGGAGTGGCAGGACATATCTCAAGTGATGAAAGGGAAAAACCTACAACCAAGATTACTCTACTCAACGAGGATCACATTCAGATTCGATAGAGAAATCAAAAGCTTTACAGACAAGGAAAAAGCTAAGAGAATTCAGCACCACCAAACCAGCTTTTCAGCAAATGCTAAAGAAACTTCTCTAGGCAAGAAGCACAAGAGAAGGAAAAGACCCACAAGAACAAACCCAAAACAATTAAGAAGATGGTAATAGGAACATACATATCTATAATTACCTTAAGTGCAAATGGATTAAATCCTCCAACCAAAAGACACAGACTAGATGAATGCATTCAGAAACAAGACTCCTATATATGCTGTCTACAAGAGACTGACTTCAGACATAGAAACACATACACACAGAAAGTGAGGAGATGGAAAAAGATATTCCATACAAATGGGAATCAAAAGAAAGCTGGAGTAGCAATACTCGTATCAGAAAAGATAGACTTTAAAATAAAGACTATTATAAGAGATAATGAAGGACACTACATAATGATCAAGGGATCAATCCAGGAAAATATAACAATTGTAAATATTTATACACCCAACACAGGCCCATCTCAGTACATAAGGCAAATGTTAACAGCCAAAAAAGGGGAAACTGACAGTAACACAATAATAGTGGAGGACTTTAACACCTCACTTACACCAATGGACAGATCATCCAGACAGAAAATAAATAAGGAAACACAAGCTTTAAATGATACAACAGACCACATAGACTTAATTGATATTTATAGGACGTTCTACCCAAAAGTGGCAGAATACACTTTCTTCTCAAGTGCTCACGGAACATTTTCTCCAGGATAGATCACATCTTGGGTCACAATCAAGCCTCAGTAAATTTAAGAAAATTGAAATCATATCAAGCATGTTCTCTGACCACAATGCTATGAGATTGGAAATCAATTACAGGGGAAAAAAACTGTAAAAAGTACAAACACATGCAGGCTAAACAATATGTTACTAAATAACCAAGAGATCACTGAAGAAATCAAAGAGGAAATCAAAAAATACCTAGAGACAAATGACAATGAAAACACAGTGACCCAAAACTTATGGGATGCAGCAAAAGCAGTTCTAAGAAGGAAGTTTACAGCAATACAACCCTACCTCAAGAAACAAGAAAAATCTCAAATAAACAAGCTAACCTTACACCTAAAGCAACTAGAGAAAAAACAAACAAAACCCAAAGTTAGTAGAAGGAAAGAAATCATAAAGATCAGAGCAGAAATAAATGACATAGAAATGAAGAAAACAATAGCAAAGATCAATGAAACTAAAAGCTGCTCTTTGAGTAGATAAACAAAATTGATAAACCTTTAGCCAGACTCATCAAGTAAAAAAGGGAGAGGATCCAAATCAATAAAATTAGAAATGAAAACTGAGAAGACACAATTGACACCACAGAAATACAGAAGATCATAAGAGACTACTACAAGCAACTCTATGCCAATAAAATGGATAACCTGGAAAAATGGACAAATTCTTAGAAAAGTACAACCATCCAAGACTGAACCAGGAAAAAATAGAAAATATGACCAGACAAATCACAAATAATGAAATTGAAGCTGTGATTAAAAATCGTTCAACAAAAAGAAGTCCAGGACCAGATGGCTTGACAGGTGAATTCTATCAAACATTTAGAGAAGAGCTAACACCTATACTTCTCAAACTCTTCCAAAAAACTGCAGAGGCTGGAACACTCCCAAATTCACTCTGCGAGGCCACCATCACCCTGACACCAAAACCAGACAAAGATACAAAAAAGAAACTTACAGGCCAATATCACTGATGAACACAGACTCAAAAATCCTGAACAAAATACTAGCAAACAGAATCCAACAACACATTAAAAGGATCATACGCCATGACCAACAGGGATTTATACCAGGGATGCAAGGATTCTTCAACATACGAAAATCAATGTGATACACCATATTAACTAATTGAAGAATAAAAACCATATGAGCATCTCAATAGATGCAGAAAAAGCTTTTGACAAAATTTAACGCCCATTTACAATAAAAACTGTCCAGAAAGTGGGCATAGGGAGAACCTACCTCAATATAACAAAGGCCATATACGACAAACCCACAGCAAACATCATTCTCGATGGTGAAAAACTAAAAGCATTTCCTCTAAGATCAGGAACAAGACTAGGATGTCCACTCTCGCCACTATTATTCAGCATAGTTTTGGAAGTCCTAGCCATGGCAACCAGAGAAGAAAAAGAAATACAAGGAATCCAAATCAGAAAAGAAGAAGTAAAACTGTCACTGTTTGCAGCTGTACATAGAAAATCCTAAAGATGCCACCAGAAAACCACTAGAGCTAATCTATGAATTTGGTAAAGTAGCAGGATACAAAATTTATACGCAGAAATCTCTTGCATTCCTGTACACTAACAACAAAAGATCAGAAGGAGAAATCAAGGAAACACTCCCATTTACCACTGCAACAAAAAGAATAAAATACCTAGGATAAACCTACCCAAGGAGGCAAAAGACCTGTATGCAGAAAACTATAAGATACTGATGAAAGAAATCAAAGACGACAAAAACAGATGGAGAGATATACTGTGTTCTTAGACTGGAAGAATCAATATTTTGAAAATGACTATACTATGCAAAGCAATCCCTATCAAATTACCAATGGCATCTTTCACAGAACTAGAACAAAAAAGTTCACCATTTGTATGGAAACACAAAATACCCCAAATAACCAAAGCAATCTTGAGAAAGAAAAACGGAGCTGGAGGAATCAGGCTCCCGGACTTCAGACTATACTACAAAGCTACCGTAATCAAGACAGTATGGCAATGGCACAAAAATAGAAATATAGATCAATGGAACAGGATAGAAAGCCCAGAGATAAACTGACATACCTATGGTCACCTAATCTATGGCAAAGAGGCAAAAATATACAATGGAGAAAAGACAGCCTCTTCAATAAGTGGTGCTGGGAAAACTGGATAGCTACATGTAAAAGAATGAAATTAGAACACTCCCTAACACCATACACAAAAATAAATTCAAAATGGATTTAAGATCTAAATGTAAGGCCAGACACTAGAAAATTCCTAGAGGAAAACACAGGCAGAACACTCTTTGACATGAATCACAGCAAGATCCTTTTTGATCCACCTCCTAGAGTAATGAGAATAAAAACAAAAATAAACAAATGGGACCTAATGAAACTTCAAAGCTTTTGCACAGCAAAGGAAACCATAAACAAGACGAAAAGCCAGCCCTCAGAATGGGAGAAATATTTGCAAACAAAGCAACTGACAAAGGATTAATCTCCAAAATATACAAGCTGCTCATGGAGCTCAATATCAAAAAAACAAACAACCCAATCAAAAAATGGGTGGATGACCTAAATAGATATTTCTCCAAAGAAGACATACAGATGGCCAAGAGGCACATGAAAGGATGATCAACATCACTAATCATTAGAGAAATGCAAATCAAAACTACAATGAGGTATCACCTCACACCAGTTAGAATGGCCATCGTCAAAAAATCTACAAACAATAAATGCTGGAGGGGGTGTGGAGAAAAGGGAACCCTCATGCACTGTTGGTGGGAATGTAAATTGATACAACCACTATGGAAAACAGTATGGAGGTTCCTTAGAAAACTAAAAATAGAACTACCATATGACCCAGCAATCCCACTACTGGGCATATACCCTGAGAAAACCATAATTCAAAAAGAGACATGCACCCCAGTGTTCACTGCAGCACTATTTACAATAGCCAGCACATGAAAACAACCTAAATGTCTACTGACAGATAAAGAAGATGTGGTACATATATACAATGGAATATTACTCAGCCATTAAAAGGAATGAAACTGGGTCATTTGCAGAGATGTGGATGGACCTAGAGAATGTCACACAGAGTGAGTAAGTCAGAAAGAGAAAAACAAATATCATATATTAACACACATATGTGGAATCTACAAAAATGGTATAGATGATCTTATTTGTAAAGCAGAAACAGACACAGACATCGAGAACAAATGTATGGATACCAAGGGGGAAAGTGGGGCGGGGGTGAGGAAATTGAAATTGATACATATACATTAGTGATACTATGTATAAAATAGACAACAAATGAGAACATACTGTATAGCACAGGGACTCTACTTAATGCACTCTGGTGACCTAAATGGGAAGGAAATCCAAAAAGAGGCAATATATGTTTATGTATAACTGATTCATTTTGCTGTACAGCAGAAACTAATACAACATTGTAAAGCAACTATACTCCAATAAAAACTAATTAAAAAATAATTACAGCTACTATAATTTGTTAATGAATGCACAATATAAAAAGAGGTAAAGTGTGATGTCAAAAAGATAAAATAGGGATAGTAAATGGGTGGAGAGTTGTATGCAAAGTTAAGTTGCTATCAGCTTAAAACGGACTATTTTATCTATAAGAGCCTTTATGTAAGCCCAATGGAAACCACAAAACAAAAATCTATATTAGATTCACAAAAGACAAAGAAAGGGGAAATAGAGGACACAACCACAGAAAATCACCAATTTCAAAAGGTAAGCAGAAGTAGAGGGAAATAGGAACAATGAAACTATAAAACAGGCAGAAAGCAATGAATGAAATGTAATTAGTAAGTCCTTTCATAACAATAATTACTCAAACTGTAAATGGACTGAATTTACCAATCAAAAGGCACAGAGTGGTTGGACAGATTAAAAAACAAGACTCGGGCTTCCCTGGTGGCACAGTGGTTGAGAGTCCGCCTGCCGATGCAGGGGACATGGGTTCGTGCCCTGGTCCAGGAAGATCCCACATGCCGCAGAGCGGCTGCGCCCGTGAGCCATGGCCGCTGAGCCTGCGCGTCCGGAGCCTGTGCTCCGCAATGGGAGAGGCCACAACAGTGAGAGGCCCACGTACTGCAAAAAAAACAAAACCAAACAAAACAAACAAACAAAAAAAACAAGACTCAACTATATGCTGCCTACAAAGAGACTCACTCCAGATTTAAGTCCACACACAGGCTCAAAGTGAAGGGATAGAAAAAGATATTCCATGCAAGTAGAAACCAAAAGAAAGTGGGTATAACTATACTTATATTACACAAAATAAGACTGTACACCGAAAATGGTAACAAGAGACACATTAGGTCATTATAAAATAAAAAAGTGGTCAATTCATTAAGAAGATATAACAATCAATGATATGCTCACATGATATCAGAGCACCTAATTATCTTAGGCAAATACTAAAAGATATGAAGGGAGAAATAGACAATACAATAATATTAGGGGACTTCAATACCCCACTTTCAGCAATGGATAGATCATCCAGACAGAAAATCAAAAAAGAAACATTGGACTCAAAACACACATTAGACCAAGTGAACCTAACAGACATGTACAAAACAATTCATCCAACAGCAGCAGAATACACAGTCTTCTCAAGTGCACACAGAACATTCTCCAGGATAGATCATCTGATAGGACACAAAACAAGTCTTAACTAACTCAAGAAGATTGAAATCATACTATCTGTTTTGTCCACAATGGTATGAAACTAGATATCAACAATAAAAGGAAAGCTAGAAAATCTACAAATATGTGGAAATTAAATAACACACTCCTGAACAACCAATGGGTCAAAGAATAAATCAAAATGGAAATAAAAAATATCTTGAAACAAGTGAAAATGGAAAGACAACATACTAAAACCTATAGGATGCTGCAAAAGCAGTCTCAAAGGGAAATTTATAGTGATAAATGCATATATTAAGAAAACAGAAAGACCTCAAATAAACAACCTAACTTTACACTTCAAGGAACCAGAAAAAGAACAAAGCCCAAAGTTAGCAGAAGAAAGGAAATAACAAATATCATGGTGGAAATAACTGAAATAGAGACCAGAAAAACAATAGAAAATATCAGCAAAACTAAGAGCTGGTTTTCTGAAAAGATAAACAAAATTGACAAAGCTTTGGCTAGACTAAGAAAAAAAGAGGACCCAAATAAATAAAATCAGAAATGAAAGAGAAGATATCACAACTGATAGCTCGTATGATAGCTCAGAAATACAAAGGACCATAAGAGACTACTATGAAAAGTTATATGCCAACAAACTGGATAACCTAGAAGAAATGAATATATTCCTAGAAACATACAACCTACCAAGACTAAATCAGAAAGTAATAGAAACTCTGAAGATTCTAATAATGAACAAAGAGATTGAATCAGTAATCAAAAGCCTCCCAACAGAGAAAAGCCCAGTACCAAATGGCTTCACTGGTGAATTCTACCAAACGTTTAAAGGAAAGTTAATGCCAATTCATCTCAAACTCTTTGAAAAAAACTGAAGAGGAGGAAACACTTCCAAACGCATTTTACAAGGCCAGCATTACCCTGATACCAAAGCCAGATAAGGACACTATGAGAAAACAAAACTAGACCAATATTCCTGATGAATATAGGTGCAAAAATTCTCAAAAAAATATTAGCAAATTGAATTCAACAACACATCAAAACAATCAACTAGGTGGGATTTATCCCTGGGATGCAAGGATAGTTTGATATACACAAATCAATACATGTGATATACCACATTAATAGAATGAAAGATAAATATTTATGATCATCTCAATAAATGGGGAAAAGACATTTGACAAAATTCAGCATAATTTCATGACAAAAACTCTCAACAAATTGAACATTGAAGGGGTTTACTTCAACATAATAAAGGCCATTATGTCACACCCATAGCTTAACATCATACTCAATGATGAAAGATTGAAAGCTTTTCCTCTAAGATCAGGAACAAGACAAGGGTGCCCACTCTCATCACTATTATTCATAAAATACTAGAAATCCTAGCTAGAGCAATCAGGCAAGACAAAGAAATAAAAGGCATCCAAATTGGAAAGGAAGAAGTAAAATTGCCATTATTTAAGATGATATGATATTATACATAGAAAATCTTAAAAGATTCAAGCAAAAAAACTGTTAAACTAATCAATGAATTCAATCAAGTTGCAGGATATAAAATCAACATACAGAAATCAGTTGTTTCTATATAATAACAAAATATCAACAAAAGTAATAAAACTATCCCAATCAGAATACCATAAAAATAATAAAATATTTAGGAATAAACTTAACCAAGGAAGTGAAGATCTGTGTGATAAAAGCTACAAGACTTTGATGAAAGAAATTACAAACAAATGGAAATACATCCCATGTTCATGGATCAGAAAAGTTAATATTGTTAAAATATTCATAGTACCCAAAGTCATCTACAGATTCAATGCAATCTCTATCAAAATTCCAATGGCATTTTTGACGGAAATAGAAAAACCAATCCTAAAATATATATGAAACCACAGAAGATCCCAAATAGCCATAGTAATCCTGAGAAAGAAGAACAAGGCCAGAGGCATTACACTTCCTGATTTCAAACTATACTATAAAGCTATAGTAATTAAAACAGTATTGCTGGCAAAAATAGATACATGGACCATTGGAACAAAACAGAGAGACCAGAAATAAACCCCCACATATAGAGTCAACTAAGATTTGACAAGGGAGTCAAGAACACTCAATGGGGAAAGGATGGTCTCTTCAGCAAATGGTGTTGGGAAAACCACATGGATAGCCACATGCATAAAATTGAAATTGGACCCCTATATACATCACTCAAAAAATTAACTTGAAATGGATTAAAGACTTAAATGTAAGACCTGAAACCAATAAAACACCTAGAAGAAAATATAGGGAAGAAAGTTCTTGACATTGGTCTTTGCAATGATACTTAGCATACCAAAAGCACAAGCAATAAAAGCAAAATCAACAAGTTGGACTACATCAAACTACAGAGATTCTGGACATGAAAAGAAACAATCAACAAAATGAAAAGGCAACTTATAGAAAGGGAGAAAATATTTACAAACCATATATTGGATAAGGGGTTATCATCCAAAATATATAAAGAATTAATACAACTCAGTAACAAAAAAACAAACAATTGGATTAAAAAATGGGCAGAGGAACTGAATAGAATTTTTCCAAAGAAGATATACAAATGGCCAACAGGTACATTAAAAGATGCTCAACATCACAAGTCATCAGGAACATGCACATAAAAACCACAATGAAATATCAACCTCATACCAGTTAGAACGGCTATCATCAAGAAGAAAGAGATAAGTGTTGGTGAGCATATGGAGAAAAGGGAACCCTTATGCACTGCTGGTGGGAATATAAATTGGTTCAATCACTATGAAAAACAGTATGGAGTTTCCTTAAAAAAATTAAAAATACAACTACCATATATATCTAGCAATTCCATTTCTGAGTTTCTATCTGAAGGAAATGAAAGCAGGATATTGAAAGGATATCTGTACTCCCATGTTTATTGCAGCATTATTTCACAACAGCCAAGATATGGAAACAAGCTAAGTGTCTGTCAATGGATGCATGGATAAAGAAGATGTAGTGTACATATATAATGGAATATTATTGAGCCATGAGAAAAATGAAAATCCTGCCATTTGAAACAACAGGGATGGATCTTGAGGGCACCATGCTTAGTGAGATAAGCTAGTCAAAGAAAGACAAATATTGTATGATATTACTCATATGTGGAATCTAAAAATGTGACCCTTATAGAACCAGAGTAGAATGGTGGTTACCAGGGGCTGGGGGGTACAGGAATTGGGGAGATGTTGTAAAAGGATACAGACTTGCAACTAGAAGATTAGTAAGTTCTGAACATCTAGTGTACAGCACACTAATTGTAGTCAACAATACTGTATTATATACTTCAAAATTGCTAAGGCCACATTTTATATAACTCCATTTATATGAAATGTCTAGAACAAGCAAATCTATACAGACAGAAAGGAGATTAATTGTTGCTTAGGTCTGCAGGTTGAGGGGAAAAGAGGAGTGACTGTAAATGGGTAAAGAATTTCTTTGGGGGGTAGTGAAAATGTTCTAAAATTGATTGTGGTGATAGTCACACAACTCTGTGGACATAGTAAAAACCATTGGATTGTATACTTTAAATGGGTAAACTGTATGGTATGTGAATTATATGTCAATAAAGCTGTTAAAAAATCAAAGGGAGATGATTAGAAAGGTTTTTGCTACATTTTTAATTTGCTATTTCTGTAATTCTAAACATAAATGTCATTTAAGAGGAGTTGATTAAAAAGGTTCATTTTCTGGAAACATTATGCATCTGCAATAAATACTATTGTAGCAGTTGGCTGCTTCCACTTTTAGGCCAAATAAATATATTTGGTGACCAAAAAAAGAGAAAAATATTAGTAGTTTTTCAATAGGTATATTGAAAGATATATTTAAGAGTTCTCTAGTCTGCATCTAGACCTATATTTAAAACTAAAATCAATGAAAGGAAATCACTTCAAATAACCCAGAGACATACATATTAAGATAGGGCTTCCCTGGTGGGGCAGTGCTTGAGAGTCCACCTGCCGATGCAGGGGACATGGGTTCGTGCCCCGGTCCGGGAAGATCCCACTTGCCACAGAGCAGCTAGGCCCGTGAGCCATGGCCACTGAGCCTGTGCGTCCGGAGCCTGTGCTCCACAACGGGAGAGACCACAACAGTGAGAGGCCCGCGTACCACAAAAAAAAAAAAAAAGAAATATAAAAATGTTTCTGCCTTTTGATTATTAATCCCATTCCTGGGAACTAATCTCAACAAAATAAGAATAATATAATAGGCACAGAAACATTTATAACAGTACTGTTACTATAACACAAACTCTAAATCAGTGCTACCTAAGAGTGTTTGCTACTGCTCAACTAAGTTTCCAAGTATACTGTTCAGTCAAATTGACATTTTCATAGCAAGATGTTCTCAATGAAGGAAGCACAGCATTGACTTCTATTCTGGAGCAAGCTCCCTGCTGGTTGTAAAACAGCACTCTGAGTAATAATGCTCTAAAGACCCAAAGTGTCCAACATAAGGACATAATTGGTAACCTGTGATGTAACTCAAAGAAATACTGCATGAGCATAAAGTAGACTAACAGCTAACAATCATTCAGCTCTTACTATGTGCCAGGGACTGTACACAGTGTTTTACATACATTACCTCTTTTATCCTGGTAACCTCAGGCTCTATTACCTCCTTTTTGCAGATTAAGGAGTAAAGGTCAGAGAGGTTAGAGGACTGATCAAGGCTTAACAGCAGGTAGGAAGTGAAATCAGGACTCAAACTCAGGCATGTATGACTCCAAATCTTGATTACTCTATTATACTGCCTCCACAAAACTGAATATAAACTATGATTAACTATGTATACATGTAAGTAAAAATTTAAAGGAAAGAAAATGTAAATAAAACTTTAGGATGGTGAGACAAAGTAAATTTTTTAAAATGTCTTTTCATAACTTTTAAGAGTTCTAATAATAAATGTAAAATTCAAATAGTAAATTCAAAATTATAACTAAATGGACATTTATGAAATGACGTCTCAGTTAAATATCTTGTAAAGCATTTATATACTAATTTTTGTTCAATTTTATATTAAGAATTTATTCTCTGCAAGACATTCCTCTTAGAAGATATATTTAAGAGTGGTTCTATAACTTGCGTGTGCACTGGAATCCTCTGGAGGGCTTGTGAAAACACAGATTTCCCACTCCAAGAGTTTCTGATTCAGTAGGCTTGGGGTGGGGCCTGAAAATTTGCATTTGTAACAGGTTCCCAGGGGATGCTGATGCTGCTGGCCCAGGGACTATATTGTGAGAACTGGTGCTATTAAAAAATTAACATCATCCTAAATCTAAATACCACTGTTATAATCAATTAAAAAACAAACAGTGCATTTCTCTGGATTACTTTAATGTGGTAAATAGGTTCTTGACAAAACACAGGCCAATGGAATTCATGCCATAGTTCATTCTCTTGAAGAATACAACAGTTTTTTGGTCCAATTCTTTCTCAGTCAAGAGCTACAAACTTTCTAAGGAGGGCAAATAGTTATACTTTAAGTGTCTATACTGATGATATCAACTAACTGGGTATTTCCAGCCAAAACTGACTAAATTATTCTAAGTTGCTGAACTGTTTAAGGGTCTTGGAAATTAGTCTTGCTAAGCAAGCTAACAAATTTAGAATGAATAGTCATAAGTGCTAAAAAGAAACCATCATACGGTAGGCAGTATCATAGGTAAGTAATATCCATATCTCAGCTGACAATTAGCTTCCAATATTAAGAATAAGGAAGTGCTATTTCAGCCTCTCTAGAATGATTTGACCCCAATCAAGTAATCTATTATCATTTTTGCCCTCATGCATGCGGAGTATGCCATGAAACATACCTATGTTTCTGACCATGATTCCTTTAAGTTCATCCACTTGGGCTTGAGTCTCCATCACTTTATCTAGGCCCTTATTCTCGGAGTGATGCTTCTATAAAAGAATATGATTTAACTCATGATACCCAGACATTATTTACAATACAAAAACAAAAAGAAGAGGAATGACATTGAAGAATGCTATAAAACTGTCTTTATCTTTGGCACAAAAGATAGATGTCACTTCATTCAAAAATTGTTACCAAAAATATAGGCAAGCATAAAACTTGCTACCATATGAAATATAATTGTTATAGTATAAAAAGATCACCTTATTTTAAATGAAATAAAGCTAAACGTATTACATCAAATATACATCTGAGACTCCTGGGGCAGAAGTAGGGTGTTATATAATCTGTGCTCAGACAAGGAAGAAAGGAGAAAAGACTGTAGTGGGGGCAGGGGGAACAGGACAGGGAAAGGGTACTCTTAAATTTTTCCCCATTTCTTGGGTATGATGAGGTAGGGACTGGCCCAGCTTCTGAGCATCTGTTCTTGTTATCTGTTGGGATCAGAGTATGCATCCTATTTTCATTGGCTTCTTACAGGATCTAGAAATGTAAGACACTGAAGATAGTATATATATTTTGAAATTATCATCTATAGCAAACAATTGTGGACTGCTTAATACACAATATTCCAGTCACTTCACTGTGTTAAGTGCTTCAAATAAGGGATATTATTTAATCCATGCAAAAACTCTATGACGAAGATGCCATTTTTATTATCTCCATTTATAGTCAAGGATCCTGGCACAGATTTGTTTAGAGGTTCACACACACATCTGGAGCTAAAGACAAACCAGCTAAATTGAAAGTTTTGCTGCCAGCTAACCCTATTTACCTTTTTCCCCCCTTGTGATGAGAACTCTTAGGATTTACTCTCTTAACAATTTTCATACATAACATAAAGCATTATTAATTATATTTATCATGTTGTCCACTATATCCCCAGTATTTATTTATCTCATAACTGGAAGTCTGTACTTTTTGACTGCCTTCATCCAATTCCCCTCCTCACAACTCCGCCTCTCTGATCTATCTTTCTATGAGTTTGTTTTTAAAGTATGATTGACCTATAACACTATGTTATTTCCTGTTACACAACATAGTGATTTGATATTTCTACACATTTCAAAATGATCACAACAATAAGTTTAGCTATGATATGTCAAAATTCAAAGATATTACATAGTTATGACTATATTCCCAACACAGCACATTTCATACCTGTGACTCATTTATACTGCAGCTGGAAGTCTGTAACTCTTAATCTCCTTCACCTATTCTTTCCTACCCCCAACATTCTCCCCTCAGGCAACCTATTTGTTCTCTGTATCTATAACTCTGTTAACGTTTGGTTAAGTTTGTTCATTTGTTTTGTTTTTTAGATTCCACATATAAGTGAAATCATAGTGTTTGTCTTTCTCTGACTTATTTCACTTAGCATTATAGCCTCTAGATCCATCCATGTTGTTGCAAATGACAAGATTTCGTTCTTTTATATGGCTGAGTAACATTCCTGTGTGTGTCTGTCTGTGTGTCTGTGTGTGTGTGTATGCCACATCTTCTTTATCCATTTATCTCTTGATGGGCATTTAGGTTGCTTCTATATCTTGGCTGTTGTAAATAATGCTGCGATGAACATAGGGGTGTATGTACCTTTTCTAATTACTGTTTTTGTTTTCTTTGGATAAATACCCAGGAGTGGAATTGCTGGATAATACAATAGTTCTATTTTTAACGTTTGGAGTAATCTCCATATTGTTTTCCATAGTGGCTGCACCAATTTACAATCCCATCAACAGTGCAGGAGGGTTCCCTTTTCTCCACATCCTCACCAACACTTGTTATTTGTTGCCTTTTTTGAAAATAGCCATTCTGACACGTGTGAGGTAATATCTCATTGTGGTTTTGATTTGCATTTCCCTGACAATTAGTGATGTTGAGCATCTTTTCATGTGCCTGTTGGCCATCTGTATGTCTTCTTTGGAAAGACAGCTATCCAGCTCCTCTGCCCACTTTATAGTTGGTTTGTTTTTTATATGTTGAAGTTCTATCAGTTCTTTGCACATTGTAGATATTAAGCCCTTATCGGATATACTGTTTGCAAATATCTTCTCCCATTCAGTAGGCAGCCTTTTCATTTTGTTGGTAGTTTCCTTCACTGTGCAAAAGCTTTTCAATTTGATAAAGTCACATTTGTTTATTTTTGGTTTTGTTTCCCTTGCCTGAGACATATCCAAAAAAATATTATTAGTACCAATGTCAAGGAGCATACTGCCTATGTTTTCTTCTAGAAGTTTCATGGTTTCAGGTTTTATATTTAAGTCTTTAATCCATTTTGAATTTATTTTTGTGCATGGTGTAAGAAAGTAGTCCAGTTTGATTCTTTTGCTGTAGCTGTCCAGATTTCCCACACCATTTGGTGAAGAGGGAAAAAGACAGCTTTTTCCCCACTATATTCTTACCTCCTTTATCGTAGATTAATTGACCATATAAGCATGGGTTCATTTCTGGCCTCTCTGTTCTGTTCCATGGATCTATGTGTGTTTTTGTGACTGTACCATGCTGTTTTGACTATTGTAGCTTTGTAGTATAGTTTGAAATCTGGGCGTGTGATACCTCAAGCTTTGTTCTTCTTTCTCAAGATTGTTTTGGCTATTCTGCAACTTTTGCATCACCATACAAACTTTAGAATTGTTATAGTTCTGTAAAAAATGTCATTGGTATTTTGATAGGTATTGCATTGAATCTGTAGATTGCCTTGGGTAGTATGGTCATTTTTAACCATATAAATTCTTCAAATCCATGAGCACAGTATATCTTTTCATCCGTGTCTTCTTCAATATCTTTCATCAGGGTCTTATAGTTTTCAGAGTACAGGTCTTTTACCTCCCTAGTTAGATGTATTCCTAAGCATTTTATTCTTTTTGATGTGATGGTAAGGGGGATTGTTTTTTAATTTCTCTTTCTGATAGTTTGTTGTTAGTGTATACAAATGCAACAGATTTCTATATATTAATTTTGTATCCTGCAGTTTTACTGAATTTACTATTTCTAACAGTTTTTTTTGGCAGTATCTTTAGGATTTGCTATATATAGTATCACATCATCTACAAAGAGTGACAGTTTTACTTTCGAATTTGGATTCCTTTTCTTTCTTTTTCATGTCTGATTACTGTGGTTAGGACTTCCAAGACTATGTTGAATAAAAGTGGCAAGAGTGGGCACCCTTGTCTTGTTGCTGATCTTAGAGGGTTTTAGCTTTTCACCACTGAGTATGATGTTAACTGTGGGCTTGTCATATACAGCCTTTATTATTTGGGGGTATGTTCCCCCTTTGTTCAGAGGTTTTATCATAAATGGATGTTGAATTCTGTCAAGCTTTTTCTGCATCTATTTAGATGATCATATGGTTTTTATTCTTCAATTTGTTACTGTGGTATATCACATTGATTTCCAGATACTGAACCATCCTTGCATCTCTGGAATAAATCCCACCTGATCATGGTGTATGATCCTTTTCATGTATTGTTGAATTCAGTTTGTTAATATTTTGTTGAGGATTTCTGAATCTATGTTCATTAGTGATACTGGCCTGTAATTTTATTTGTGATATCTTTGTCTGGTTTTGGTGTCAGGGTGATGCTGACCTGTAGAATGAGTTTGGAAGTGTTCCTTGCTCTGCAATTTTTTGGAATAGTTTATGAAGGACAGGTGTTAACTCTTCTTTAAATGTTTGGTAGAATTCACCTGTGAAGCCATCTGGTCATAGACTTTTGTTTGTTGGAAGTTTTAAAATTACTGACTCAATTTCATTATTGGTAGTTGTTCTGTTCATGTTTTCTATTTCTTCCTGGTTCAGTCTTGTGAGATTGTACATTTCTAGGAATTTGTCCATTTCTCCTAGGTTGTCCATTTTATTGGCATATAATTGTTCATAGCAGTCTATTACGATCCTTTGTATGTCAGTGGTATCTGTTGTAACTTCTCCTTTTTCATTTCTGATTTTATTGATTTGAGACCTCTCTTTTCTTTCTTGATGAGTCTGGCTAAAGGTTTATCAGTTTTGTTTATCTTATCAAAGAACTAGCTCTTAGTTTCATTGATCCTTTCTATTGTTTTCTTAGTCTCAGTTTCATTTATTTCTGCTCTGATATTTATGATTTCTTTCCTTCTACTAACTTTGGGTTTTGCTTGTTCTTCTTCTGGCTCCTTTAGGTGTAATGTTAGGTTGAGATTTTTCTTGTTTCCTGAGGTAAGCTTGCATTGCTATAAATGTCCCTCTTAGAACTGCTTTTGCTGGATCCTACAGATATTGAATCATTGTGTTTTCATTTTCATTTGTCTCCAGGTACTTTTTTAATTTCCTCTTTGATTTCTTCAGTGATCCATTGGTTGTTTAGTAGCATACTGTTTAGCCTCCATGTGTTTGTGTCTTTTGCAGTTATTTTTCTTATAGTTGATTTCTAGCCTCATAGCATTGTGATCAGAAAAAATGCTTGATATGATTTCAATTTTCTTAAATTTGCTGAGGCTTGTTTTGTGGCCTAGCATGTGATCTATCTTGGAGACTGTGCCATGTGCACTTGAAAAGAATGTGTATTCTGCTGATTTTGGATGGAATGTTGTATATATGTCAATTAAGCCCATTTAGGTCTAATGTGTTGTTTAAGGCCAGTGTTTCCTCATTGATTTTCTATCTGGATGACCTGTCCATTGAGGTAAGTGTGGTGTTAAAGTCTCCTACTGGGCTTCCCAGGTGGCACAGTGGTTAAGAATCCGCCTGCCAATGCGGGGGACATGGGTTCGAGCCCTGGTCCGGGAAGATCCCACATGCTGGGGAGCAACTAAGCCCGTGTGCTACAACTGAGCCTGTGCTCTAGAGCCCGAGAGCCATAACTACTAAAGCCCTCAAGCCTAGAGCCCGTACTCCACAACAAGAGAAGCCACTGCAATGAGAAGCCCGCGCAACCCAACGAAGACCCAATGCAGCCAAAAGTAAAAAAATAAATTAATTTTTTTTAAAGTCTCCTACTATTATTGTGTTGCTGTCAATTTCTCACTTTATGTCTATTAATATTTGCTTTGTGTATTTAGGTGCTCCTATGTTGGGTGCATATATATTTACAATTGTTATATCTTCTTGGATTGATTCCTTTATCATTAAGTAGTCCTTCTCTGTCTCTTGTTACAGACTTTGTTTTAAAGTCTATTTTCTCTGATATAAATATTGCTATCCCAGCTTCCCTTTCATTTCCATTTGCATGGTATACCTTTTTCTATCCCTTCACTTTCTGTTTTCGTCTTCAGATATGAACTGAGTCTCCTGTAGGCAGTATATACATGGGTCTTGTTTTTGTATCCATTCAGCCACTCTATGTCTTTTGATTGGAGCATTTAATCCATTTACATTTAATTATTGACAGGTATGTACTTATTGTCATTTTGTTAACTGCTTTTCAGTTGTTTTTATACTTCTTTTTTGTTCTTCTTTTGCTCTCTTCCCTTGTGATTTGATGAGTATCTTAGTGTTATGTTCAGATTCCTTTCCCTTTTTTGTGTGTGTATCTAGTATAGATTTTTGGTTTGTGGTTACCATAACGTTTATATGTAACAATCTATACATACATAGGTGATTATTATAAGTTGCTCATATCTTAAGTTCAAATGCATTTTAACAACCCTGCATTTTTATGCCCCCTCCCACCACATTGACATATTTTACATCTTTTTTGTTTTGTGTATCCTTTATTGTGGTTATAGGTGATTTTACTCCTTTTTCTTGTAATCTTCCTCCTAGCTTTATATGTGGTTGGTTTACTACCTTTACTGTATATTTGCCTTTACCAATGAGATTTTTCCTTTCATAATTTTCATATTTCTTCTTGCAGCCTTTTCTTTTTTGCTTGGAGAAGCCCCTTTAACATTTCCTGTAAAGCTGGTTTGATGGTGCTGAACTCTTAGCTTTTGCTTATCTGTAAAACTTTTGATTTCTCCACCAAAACTGAATGAAAGCCTTGCTGAGCATTCTTGGTTGTAGGTTTTTCCCTTTTATCACTTTAAATATATTGTGCCACTTCATTCTGGCCTGCAGGGTTTCTGCAGCAAAGTCAGTTGATAGCCTTATGGGAATTCCCTTGTATGTGACACTTTGCTTTTCCCTAGCTGCTTTTAATATTCTTTCTTTAATTTTTGCCATTTTAATTACAATGTCTTGGTGTGGTCCTCTTTGGATTGATCCTGTTTGGGACTCTCTGTGCTTCCTGGACCTAGATATCTGTTTCTTTCCCCAGGTTAAGGAAGTTTTCAGCTATTATGTTTTCAAATATGTTCTCTGCCCCTTTTTCTCTCTCTTCTCCTTCTGGGACCCCTATTACGCAAATGTTAGTACATTTGATGTTGTTTTAGAGGTTTCTTAAACAGTCCTCATTTCTTTTTATTCTTTTTTCTGTTCCACCTCAGTGATTTCAACTACTCTGTCTTCCTGCTCACTGATCCGTTCCTCTGTATCATCTAATCCACTGTTGATTCCTTCTAGTGTATTTACTTCAGTTATTGTATTCATCTTTGTTTGGTCATTGTTTACACTTTCTCTTTGTTAAAAAATTCTAACTTCTCACTCTGTTAATCCAATCATCTCCTGGGTTCTTTGATCATCTTTACAATCACTACCTTGAACTCTTTATTCGGTAGATTGCTTATCTCCACTTCACTTAGCTCTTCTTCTGGGATTTTATCTTGTTTCTTCGTTTGGAACACGTTCCTCTGTGCCTTCATTTTTCCTAATTTCCTTTTTTTATTTCTATGTATTTTGTAAGTTGATTACATTTTCTGACCTTGAAGAAGTTGGCCTTTTCTAGGAGACGTCCTTCGAGTCCCAGCAGTGCACTTCCCTCTGGTCACCAGAGCTGTATGCTATAAGGATACCTCCTACATGGGCTGTGTGGGTCCTTCTGTTGTGGCTGGCTGACTACTGTGGATAATCTGGTAGGCATGGCTGGTCCCCAGTCTGGCTGGTTACCAGATCCTGCCTTGTGTGGAGGCTGTCAGCCTCTGGTGGGCAGGGCCAGGTCACAAGGCAGCTGGCTGTAGAGGTCCAGGGGATCCTGGGGTCTCTGGTTGCAGGGCCCTGGGGATCCCAGAGCTGGTGTTGGCCTGCTGATGGGCAGAGCTAGTTTCTGAGATGGCTGGCTGTGGAGTGTGGGGTGTCCCGAAGTTGGTGTTGGTCTGCTGGTAGGCAGGGCCAGTGCCCAGCGGGTCCTAGGGCTAGTGCAGGCACACTGCTATTCAGGGTCAGGTCCTGGGCCCTTTGTTGGGCAGAGCCAGGACCTGGAGTAGCTGTAGGCTCAAGGGTTCTTAAGGCAACCAGCCTGCTGGTGGGTGAAGGTGTGTCCCTGCCTGGCTAGTTGCTTGGCTTGAGGTGTCCCAGTACTGATGCAGATACGCTGATGGGCAGGGCCAGGTCCTGGCATTAATACGCTAGAGGGAAGATTCTAAAATGGTGCTTGCAAGCTCCATTAGTAAAGGATGGTAGAACAAGCTCCCAAAAAAGGTTGCCACCAGTGTCTATGTCCCCAGAGTGAGCTCCAGGTACCTCCTGCCTCTCCAGGAGACTCTCCAAGATCAGCAGGTGGGTCTGATCCAGGCTCCTTTCAAATTACTGCTTCTTCTCTGGTTTCCAGAGCATGTGAGATTTTATACATGCCCTTTAAGAGTGGAGTCTATTTCCCACAGCCCTCTGGCACTCCTGAAATTAAGTCCCGCTGGCCTTTGAAGCCAAATGTTCTGGGAGCTCATCTTCCCAATGGAGGACCCCAGGGCTGGGGAGCCTCATGTGGGGCTTGGACACCTCGCTCCTTGGGGAGAACCTCTGCAATTGTAATTATCCATTTGTGGGTCACCCACCCAGAGGTATGGATCTTGATTATACTGTGTCTCTGCCCCTCTGTCTTACTGTGGTTCCTTCTTTATATCTTCAGTTGTATAAGATCTTTTCTACTAGTCTTCTGTTCTTTCTCATCAATAGTTGCTCTGTAAATAGTTGTAATAGTTGTAATTTTGGAGTGCCCATGGAAGGAGGTGAGCTGAGGGTCTTCCTATTCCACCATCTTGGCCACCAACCTGACCCCATTTACTTTCAAGTGGGCACTGGTATATATTTTGCTGGTGATGTTTTACATAGCTTCACATATATGAATGTTTCCTAGTGGAAGTATGAAACAAACCAACTGATTGAATAATAAAGATTTATAACTATTTAAAGGAACTTCATCCCTACAGGATGCATATTTAGAAGTGTAATCCTCAAAAAGGGTATTAAAAAGGAGAAGTGAAAAGGAACGTATTCAATTACAGTAAGTCTCTTTTTCTCATTCACGACACCATCACAGATAAAACTTATGTCTTTGCACTCAAATAGTTTCATGGATAAAAGGTAACTAAGCATTTTTTTAAGGTCTCCACATCCTTAGTCATCAGGGAAATGCAAATTAAGACCACAATGAGATATCATTACACACCCACAAGGACGAATTACATTAAAAATGCAGACCATAACAAGTGTTGGCAAGTATGCAGAAACACTGCAAGTGCTAGTGGGAATATAAATGGTACAACCACTTTGGAAAAACGTTTGACAATTCATTATAAAATTAAACATCATTCACCATATGACCCAGCAATTCCATTCCTAGGTATTTACCAAGGAGAAATAAAAACACGTCTGCACAAAGATTTGTACATGGATGTTCATAACAGCTTTGTTTGTGATAGCTGAAAACTGGAAGTAACTCAAATATCCAGCAACAGGTGAATGGAGAAACAAACTGTGGTGTATGCATACAATACTACTCAGCAAAAAAGGAAACTACTGATTTATACAACATGGATGAATATCAAAAAGCTTACACTGACAAAACAAGGAAGACACAAAAGAGTATATAATGTATGATTCCATTTATAGGAAATTCTAGAAAAAATAAAACTAATTTATGGTGACAGAAAATAGAGCAGTGGTGGCCTCAGGCAGAGTGATGGGGAGGGAACTGACTGCAAAGGGATATGAGGAATCCTTTAGGGTCATGGAGATGTGCTGTATCTTGAAAAGGGTGGTATTTCACGGGTGTATACATATGTACAACTTTACTGAGCGGATAATTAAGTATTCATACAGATGAACAGACTTTCAAATGACTGACTGAGCTGTTCAAAAATTAAATTTGCCTCGTGGGAGGGTAGAGGTTAATGTACAGGTTAAGAGGCCATTTGGCATGTTGAGTGGATTTACACATTAAATGGGTAGTTGAAGTAGATGATCTTTGATCTCTTTCCCAACCCTGAGATACTCTGAGCACCATTTATAGAGAATATCACCAATTACTCACTTTCCATCCTAAAATGGCCCCTGTATATATTTTTTTAATCAGGGAAGTTTTACTATCTTGGCATATAATAACACAATCAGAAAAATACACTGCAGGTCAGAGTCCCCTATATTCATGGTGCTTTAAGGTAATAAAGAAGATATGAATCAAATACTATATCCTGAGAAAGATCTTACCAGCTGTGCAGCCAAGACACTTGAGAACTCACTATTCATGGCATATGGGAGCGCTGTTTGTGCTCTTGAACCATATGTAGTCTGGAACCTCTTTTTTATCTCATTCAGAAAATTAAAGGCTCTGGAACGCTCAAAATCCTGAAAGGAGATCAACACAGAGTTTACATTACAGTAAACAAAGACGATATGGATGATTAACAACAACCAGAAGAACAGCTAACATTTACTAACAATGATTCTATGAGGAGGAACTGACCTCATTTTACTAATAAAGAAACAAAAGCTCTGAAAAGGTAACTAACTTGCCAAAGGTGAAACAACTAGTAAATGAAAGAGCTGAGAGTCTAATCCAAATATGTTTGATTACTGCCAACTAAGATAACAGTACCTAGGTTAGCTTCTTGAGAGCAGGAATTGGGTTTTACTCCATCTATATCTTTCACAGGATCTATCAGAAAGCCCAGCACAAGAAGATGCTTAAGAAATCCATAATAGTACAGTCTTTCACATACAAAGATAACACTATTGACATAAAGTTTGAATTGATTTTTTTCAATAGTGGTGGTACATTTGAAAAGATCAAGGGATGTACTCTTATCTAGTCCCAGTCAAAAAGTGTGTGTGTGTGTGTGTGTGTGTAACATATATACAAAAATATAATTATAGCTCAAGAAATATAAGACTCAACTCTGACCATCCCAAATTTAGTGATATTTCTCACCTACTCCAAGCACTTTCACAGTCATTTCAGATATAGCTGTATTTTAAAAATAATTTTAGAAAATACTGTGAAATCAGGGAATATAAATCATTGTGATGATCACTGTGGTTGACACTCATCTCCATTTCACCTAAGATGATTAGTCTAAGCCAAGAGTTCTTAAAGTGTGGTCAATGGTCCAAATTCAAGGAGCTGATGTACTTGGATAGAAAAAAAAATCTCATCATTATTTTCACCAATCTTTAACTCAAATTTCAATTGTGAATGTGGTAACAAACCGGAGAAGTATTTAACAGTACCTGTGACTTTGTCACCAAGAGAAGTCTTTTTTTCATATACCATCAGTTATAAACATCTCTCAAAATATTATTTATACTCATCACCACATCAAAATAATTTTTATTTATTAGACCCATGAGTAGAACTTGTTATTTAATGAATTCATAAAGAAGCATATACATTACTATATCAATATTTAAAATATTTTGAATACTGTATTTCAATATAATTGGTTTTGTTTATAATCACACATTTAAAAAAATTCTGGGAGGGGCCCATGAGTGCCAAAGGGGTCTGTGACACAATAAACGTAAGAACCCTGACCTATGGCAATCATGCCAATTCCATGCCTCTTGTCAGTGATCAATTTAGAAATAAATACGTAACCTAGTCCTAGCCAATAAGTCATGAAAAGAAGTCTACTTTGAAAGTGCGGGGAGGGGAGGGTGTGCATCTGGGAAGTTTCCTCATTCATACAGTAAGAGACTTGAGAAGACATAGTCCGTCTTTTTTGGACACAAATAAATAAGCATGTGGCTCCATGCAACCATAAGGGGAATGTGTCCAGGAAGAAGCTAACACTAGGATTGCAGAGAGGAGAAAGGACCTTGATGACCACCGTTAAGTTATTGAGCATTTTCCATCTAGAAGCTACAAATACTCAAAAACAACCTACCAATGTGAACTACAGGTTTACAAAGCTGATCATAATGTATTGTGATTTTGTTTTCCCAAAGTCCCCATACATTAAAAGAAATTCACTATTGACTGGAGGAGTGAAATAATCTATTTACTATTTCAGATAAATAAATTTTGAGGGGGTCTGATACCAAAGAATCATAATTATGAACACCAATTCTCACTACACAATAAAATAAACGTAGAAATTACAAGAGGTTAAGCTAAAACTCTACAAAACCAAGTTGATTTGCATATACCCAGATATCAACTTTTATTTTGTTTTGCTGCTCTATATGATAAATACAAAGTATAGAAAAAAATTTCCAGCTACAGACATTATATTCACATCACCTTTACCCACCACAGATACAGATAATTAAGAACCGGCTCTATTAACATTACACATACTTAAATAGCAACATGTCTTCAAGTTACTTACATCATCAGTGATACAAAGATATACAATCCTGTCTTGGCAGATGTAATGAAACAAATAACTGTAGAATAAAAGATATAAAACTTACTGTGGTTATGAGTAATATCTCTTTCACTTCTATCTATGTATAAGAAATTTTACTACTGCCAACGTGACCATATTATTTATAGATACTGTCTATTCTCCCTCTCCCCTATATACATGTTCCTCTGAAGTCAAACTGATAGAAATAAATAAGAAATTAAAACAAGCTACATAGTGCAATGTTATGCACATTACCCATTAAAATAATAACTGCAAAAGCATAATTGGACTTTTTTTTTTTTTTGGCTGTGCCACGTGCCTTGCAGGATCTTAGTTCCCTAACAGGGATTGAACCTGGGCCCTGGCAGTGAAAGCGCCAAGTGCTAACCACTGGACCGCCAGGGAATTCCCAGATACTTAAGGTTTGAACAAGAGATGACATCTGAGGGACACGTAATTAAGAATAACCCCCAAATGGGCCATACAGTCTTCTTTGCCTTCTCCTAAGATTTCATAGCAAACACTTTTTCTACTGAATACTCAACAGTAACATTTATTTGGCATCTACTTTGAACTAGTTACTGGGCTAGGTGCTGAGGATACAAATAAGCAAAACCATCAGTCCCTGCCTTTACAGAGATGAAAGTGCAGGCAATTGTGGAACAACATAGTAAGCAGGATGATAAGGAGTTAAGGGTAGTACATGGTGCTGTGAGGACATAGAGGTGACACCTAACAGAGTTTGTCAAAGGGTAACAGTTAAACATCCTGGAGCAAGTGATGCCTGAGCTGAGACCTGAAGACTAAGTAAGAGATGGCAAAAAGAACAAGCAAGAGTGTTCCAGAGTGAGAGACCAACAAGCTTAAGGGCTTTGAAATAAAAGAGCAAATACTGGGTTTAAAAGTAAAATTAGTTAATATGACTAGAGCAGTTGTCCCCAACCTTTTCGGCACCAGGGACCAGTTTCGTGGAAGACAATTTTTCCACGGGCGGGGAAGGGGCGATGGTTCAGGCGGTCATGCGAGCGATTGGGAGGATGGTTCAGGTGGTAATGAATGTGAGCGAGCAATAGTTCAAGCAGTAATGCGAGTGACGGGAGTGATGGGGAGCAACAGATGATGTTTTGCTTGGTCACACGCCACTCACCTCCTGCTGCGTGGCCCGGTTCCTAACAGGCCTTGGACCACCACCGGTCCACAGCCTGGGGCTTGAGGACCCCTGGACTAGAGTATAGAATGTAAGGAAAAAATAAACTGCTTGCACAAATGAGGTTGTAAGTAAGCAAATATCATGCTGTATAAGACTTTCAAACCTCACTATGCATTATCCTAAGAACAATGAACAAGCATCAAAGGGTTTTAGCCTGGGAGTGTGATCAGATTTGCCATATAAAAGGATGCTTAGGCTAAAGTGTGGAGAACTGACCGAAAGGAGGACCAGACAGACTATTGAAGTAGAACAGTGAGAGAAACAAACTAAAGTACTATGGGCAGTGAAGAAGAAGGGACTGAGAAGAAATAATAGAACTTGATGACTGGCTACTGGGGGTGAGGCAGAGGGATAAGTCTATTTTGCTTCCCAGATTTCTACCCTGGGCAAGTAGATAGACAAGAATACTTGTTGAATTGTATTATTAATGTTCACATAGAGGCTTGATATGAATTACAAGGAGGTATGGGAACTCAGGCAAAATGTCTTCCTCCACCACTGAAATTGTTGACATCAACTCCACCAATGATTTCCACACTGCATATTCAGTGGCTCTCTCTGACACATTTGATAGTGCTGATCACTTCCTTCCTCTAGAAAGTGTTTTCTCTCCACTAGATTTCTTAACACCAGGCTTGCCTGGTTTATATGGTAGTCTCTTTCGCTCTCTGTTGATGTCTTGCAGCATCCGGAGCCCCCTGCTTTTCTCACACACATTTTCCTGGAGGGTGGCATCCACTCTCTTGTTTTGCTGTCGATATCTGTTTTCAGCTACTACAATCATAATGATTCCCAAATCTAAATCTGACCTATCTCCCGAGCTCCAGGCCTGCATACGGAACTGTCTACTAGACATATCCAACAGGAGTACCATAGACAACTTAAACACTACAGGTGCGAAAATGAAAGTCATCATTTTCCCCACAAAATTTGCTTCTCCTAAACCACACTTGGGAGTACGTTGGTGCAAAGACCACAGGAGGTAATGAGATATGGTCCTTGCCATCAAGGAGCCTACAGTCAGAGGACAGAGACAAAAAATAAAGATAGCAATTATAACACTGCTTCATAAGTGTTACAATATGAATAAGCACAGGATGCTATGGAGATACACAAAAAGGGGGCACCTGGCCCAGTCTTGGAATTCAGGGGTTTCCAGAAGAGGAAACGTATAAGCTCAGGAAGACAAACTCAGGTTTTTAAAAAGTAATAGCTATTGCAAAGGCTAGGAAGAGAGAAAGAACCCAACACTGAAATGCACATAGCTGAGTATGGCTGGAGAACAAAACTGAGGGCTCAAGTAAAGAGAGATAAGGCCAGAGAGGGGAGCAGGGGCAGATCTTGAAGAATCTTTCAAGTAGTGTTAAGGAACTTTACCCTGAGTACCTGCTGAAGGAAGGGACATGATCAGAATTGCCCTTTAATCAGAAGGATTAAAGTGACAATTAAGAAAGTATTTCATTTGAAACCTGTAAAATGAGCAAAAATTTACCGGGGGCCTAGGAATGGAAGGACATTCCAAGACACAAAATCATGAAAAAAGTATACCAAAGCTTGAAATAACATAGATAGGTCAGGTAATGACAAAGATTTCTATAGAGATAAGGAAAGAAAAGTCAGGAATAGACAAAATTGTGAAGGCTGAGTTTGGGCTTTATTCTAAAAGCAATGGGTTTTAAGCAAGAAAGTATAATCATAGGAATGTGAAATACAGATTTAAGGAGGGATCAACTAGAAGCAGAAAAACCAGCTAGGAGGAGGTTATTAGAAATGCGAAACAATGAATGCCTGAACAGACACTATGACAAGCGAGGATAGAGGAGATTGAAATACCTCCTGGAGGAGAATGGCAAGGATTTGGTTAAGGAGTCAAATATGATTCTGAAGTTTTAGGCTTAGCCAACTGAATGACTGGTGATGCTATTAAAGAAAGAAAGAAATAGCAAAAGGAAGGTCAGATTTCAGGGAGAAATGATTTTCATACAGTAAAATGTACTTTTTTCTGTTGGTGTACAGTAATAAAAGATATTTTATTCCCAAGCTGATTGGGATGATGGAACATGATTATAGGAAAGAAACTAAGGCAGAAGGTTAAAAAGAAAAGACAACTCAGTGACAGAGACTTACTCCAAAGGATACCGGGTAGGACTGGGTCAGGATGCTGGTGGAAAGACACAGCAGATGGATAACATCACTTTCTTGCGCTATAACCACATTTTCATTGGATTACATAGTCTAGCTTCTCTTGTAGCTATAGATATGGCTAGTGACTACGTTCTGCCTGATAAAATATGAGTGGAAGAAACATGCCCTACTTCCCAGCCTTGCCTCTACAAAGATGACATGTGCTTTCCCTGAGCACTTTCCTGGGAACTGACTAGAAACACGATCGTTGAGCCCAATAAATTTTTGAAGAAACCCTAAAGCCATACTCACAAGAAACTGAGGTCATTTAACCCAGAGGTAACTTCTTCGTCCCTAAACTACACCAGGAAGTAACAGACTACAAAACCTATACAGTTCCCAAAGATGACACACTAACACCCATTCTGGATGTGGCCAGAGAGGATAATGGACCAGGAAGAGCCTCCTGGAGAAGAAAGGGAGAAAAGATGAAGAATTTCTTCCAAGAAAGCAGAACCACTAACCACTCCCAGGTCAGAATAAGAGTCTCTGAAATTGCTGTGGAGTAGTTATTTGAGTATTGCTAAGAAGCAGTGACATCTATGTGTTTCTTGTTCTTCCCTTTTCTAAATCGAGGTTTACAACTTCCACTTGGTGATGCTGTTCTTATTCCACCAATGTCTATTGGGTTGGTCTGATGAAACAGGGAGATCATATGACTTGTCTTTTAGTTTGTTGTTAATGGGCCACAGGAGCCACTCCTGGGCGTGATGGAGAGGACTGCGTATCACTCGGACTGTCTGGACCTGGAGCTGGACACAGCGATCAGATGAGTCTTTGGGGCCACCTCCTGCAGAGAGGAGGTATGCTCCATGTTTGGGAAGAAGAGTACATCCTAATATTTTGGTGGCCCAGAAGAGTAGACTGGAAGATTGCAAGTTGTCTCCTGATGTCCTATAACTTCCTCCAGAGTAACAGAGTTTTAGCTGAGCATATGGCTGCACAGCTAGAGATGACAAATTCTAGTCTCCACTCCAGCTAGGTTAGCTACATAACTATGCAGTCAACAATAAACTGTCAGGCCACTTCTGGGCTTTGCCTTTTAAAGTACTGGGCAAGCACAGGGAAGTAACAAGAACTGAAGAAGCTGCCTTGGCCAGAGTTGGAAGGCACTAATTAAAAATGGCAGAGCCACCCCACCAGTCCCGAAGTACTCATCTCTGGGCTATCTCATAAATTAATACTGTATTTTGGGTTCTCTCTCTTACAGCAGCTTAGACTAGATCCTAAATTATACAAGGAGTTGGCCCTGGAAACCAATAAGGACCTCCTTCTGAGATAGGGTCTAAGGAAATTAGGATGAGTTAGGTAACAAAAGATTGTTAAGTACTGAGGAGGAAGGTTGAGGCACTTTTTATGATTACTAAGATTTCCCACCTATGCCCCCTCCAATTCATTCTCCAACCAGCCACGACAGTGATCTTTCTAAAGCAAAAGCTTACCAAGTCACACCCCAGCTGAAAACTTTCAATGCCTTCCCATTGCCCATACGGTAAAGTACAACCCCGTAACATGGCCTATGAGGCCCTACAGGACTTCTCTTCTGTCGGTCTCTCTAGCTTTATTTTCACCATGTTGGGCACCAGTCACAGACAAACACCTGCAGTTCACTAAATATGCCTCCATACTTCTCTACCAGCTGTTCCCTCTACCTGGAATACCATCCCCCGTCCACTAGCTTCTACCCTCTACTGTGATTACCTATGGATTTGACTGTCTCCTTCATTAAACTATAACCTCCATGAGGGCAAATACTGAGTGATTTCTTGTATCCCCAGCACCAAGCAAAGCGTCTGGCGATAGTCAAGTGCTCAGTAAATATTTACAGAAAGAATGAAAGAAAAAAATATTCTTCTTAACTACATCAAGTTTCACATGTACTAGAGCTCTATAGCAAAGTCACTTTTACATCTAACATTTCCATATCTTTCTTTAAAATATTAATATCACTTTGATGACAGAATAAAATAATTTTTAGTTAAATTTAAAATTAATAGAACCAGACATTTTCTAAGCTGGTAAAGATTATTGTTCTGTCAGCTTATTCATATTATCTACTGAGAAGCTTGCTTTTCTAGTTTTCTACTTTTCTGATTATAATAATATAATTCACTTCTTTCACCCGCTGCCCACACAGAGCAGAACTCACTTGCCGTGTGAGTACGTTAGCTTGTTATTTTCAGAAGGTATCTTAGCCAGAATCTGCTCTGTCACCTCCAGGAAGTTGCCTCCACACCAAGCATGTTTGGCAAGGATAGTGGTTCCCCTGGCAACAACAGCGAAAAGAATGGCCATGGTTTCAATCTATCAAAAGGAAAAAAGACACATAAGACTTAGAATATGTCTTTGACATAATCTTTCAAAAGTAACTTACTATCGTTATCAACATCCATCTGGAGACAGTATTGACCAAGGCACTGTAACATTAAACAGAACAGACTTAACAACAGACTTAACAAAATCACAGTCTTCTACAAACTTATAATCTAAACCACACTGATATGCATTCATATTTAGAGAAAAACCAAATGCATACACATAATATATTTTTATGTGTGTGTGTATATACAATGTAATGTATATGTGATACACGCATACATACACATACATTACACTGATACATAGGTTGCATTTACAAATTACACAGCACAAACTGTTATCATCCTCTGAAAAGCAATGACCATAGATGGCAAAGGGACATAAAAATGTCTTCATCCTTTAATAAAGTAATCCCATCCTGAAAATTTATCCTAGGGAAATAGTTCAACAGCAGTTAGATTCTATATTCACTAATATACCTATTAACAATAATAATAGCCCATATTTATTAAGCACTTACTATGCACCAGGCACCATTTTAAACACTTAATTTAATCCTTACATCAATGAAATTAATACACTATCATGATACTTACATTAAAATGAGGAAAATGAAATATAAATGACTTAAATAATTTGTCCAGAATTACAGAGCTAGTAAGTGGTAAAAGATGGGATTTAAACCCAGGCAGTATGGTTCTAGAACTCACAATTTTATCCCTATACTATATTCTGCCTGCCCTATGAAGGCATTATCCATCACAGAAATAAACTGAAAATAACCCAAATCTTCTGCAAGAGAGGAATGGTTCTATAAATTATGGTAAGATCCTTTATAAACAAAATATTTCTAAAACAATACAGAATGAGTTTAAGATTACAGTAATACCTTGGAGGTATTGCAAGTTCAGTTCCAGACCACCGCAATAAAGCAAGTATCACAATAAAACAAGTAACGTGAATTTTTTGGTTTCCCAGTGCATATAAAAGTTATGTTTACACTATGCTGTAGTCTATTAAGTGTGCAATAGCATTATACCTAAAAAAACACAATGTACATGCCTTAATTTTAAAAAACTTAATTGCTAAAAAATGCTAACCATCATCTGAGCATTCAGGGAGTCACAGCAGTAACACCAGAGATCACTGATCACAGATCACCATAACAAACATACTGAAAAAGTTTGAAATATTGCAAGAATTATTAAAATGTGACACAGAGACATGAAGTACGCAAAATACTGTTGGAAAAATGGCACTGACAGACTTGTTCAATGCAGGGTTGCTACAAACCTTTGATTTGTTAAAAAAACAAAAACAACAACAAAAAACCCCAGCAATATCCGTGAAGCACAATAAAGCAAAGTGCAATAAGAAGAGGTATGCCTGTATTTTCCTCGTGTTTATGAATTTGTACTAATTTTTTCCCCACAGAATAGCCTGGTTTCTCTTATTTAATGGCATGAACTTATAAAAGAGATGAACAAATATCTTCCTATTCTTCAACTAACTCTTCAACCTAATGTTATTTGTTAACATGTTCAGTTTCATCCAATAAGCCAGAGTCATCTTGGGTGGCAAAGTGAGAGTCACTTATTAAAAATTCAAATCCTTGGTATAATTCCCTGAAATTCTGATTCAGTAGGCCTGAGGTGGGGCCCTGGAATATATACTTAAGAGCCAAGCCTGTCTGGATGCAGGTGATTCACATGACCACGTTTTGTGAAACACAGCAACTATAAAATGCTTGAGGTCAGGGAATCCACTGATTCCCTCTTGGAATGCCTTTGCTATGAAGGACAGCATACAGAACAGAAATGCTCATGTGTCTCTTGAGCTGAACTCCTCTTGGAGTCTCTTCATTGCAGTCTCTAAATGAAGGTGTTTCGCAGGGTTGTGTCCTCAGCCATCTTCTTTCTGGATTTCTCCACACACATATGTAGTAGCATGTTATAATTTCCAAATGACTTTCTCATACACTATATCCCTTGAACCTAAAAGCCTCAACTGACCATGTAACATGCTCCAGGTACTGTTCCATTTCTTAAAATTATCATCTACACATTATCTCTGCTTCTCTATCTTCTTTTAATTCTTCTCTTCTATAATCTGGCTTTTCCCCTCAACACTCCACAAAACCATGCTTGTCAAGATCACCAACAGCCTCTACATTGCAAACTTCTGTGGTCATTTCTCTATTCTCACCTTACTTGACCTCTCAGAAATAGTCAACACATCTGAATAACCCTCCTTCTGGGAACACTCCTAAATGTCTGGCTGTTCCTTCTGTCTTCTTGCTGAATCCTTCTCCTCTAGCTGACCTCTAAATGTTGACTTTCCATGGGTACTGGTTCTGCACTCTCTTATCCTAGATGAGCTCATCTAGACCTGCCATTTTAAACATGCTTTATTTGCTGAAGATACATTGCATACAGAAAAAACCAAAGGCACAACCAAAGTTGAGGGAAAAACCAAAGACAAGGCATACCAAATAGTTGAGGGAAAGGTAGATGAATAGAGACCCACAAAGAAGATGGAGGAGGACCAACCAGGAAAGTGAAAGGAAAGCCAGAAGAGTATGGTGGCCTTGAAGCCAAAGGAAAAGAAACCTTGAAGAAGGAACAAGTGTCACCTCCCAGCTCTGTTCACTGATACACAGTATTAAGACTATAAAACAGTCACTGAAATTTTATAAGGAAGTAGGTCATTGGTAAGGGTCAAAGAGACATGCAGTGGAGTGGGAAAAAAACACAAAGAGAAACAGAGATGAGAAATCATATGGTCCCTGAGACAAAGAGATGAAAAGGTAGCAGCCTCAGTCCTTTAGCAGCTTCAAGAAGAAAACTGAGTTTAGTAACAATACAAAAAGATCTAGTGTGCTAGCGGACCATAAGTTCGTTATGAAGTGTTATGATGTAATTGCTTAAAATGCTTATGTAATCTTAAATTACATTAAGAAACAGGGTGTCTTGATCTCTTTAAGTACTATTGCCATTATACTCTGCGCTATTTAGAACACATGTGTAATACTGAGTTCAATTCTAGGTACAGTATTCTAAGACTGGACAGAAGGGCAAAGTATGGTGAGAGACCTGGAGATTGTATCACTTGAAGAATGGCTAGAGGAACTAGAAATATTACACATGAAAAAGACAGCAATCTTCAAGTTTATATAAAGTATAGTCACCTAGAAGAGGGAGGACATTATTTGGAATATAACTAGGAACAGTGAATATAAGTTATAAGGATAGCTATGTAAGTTATGCATAGCAGTGTTTTATTCAATAAAAGCAGTCCTCAATTTTAAAAATGCCTATTAAACATTGGGTACATCACATCCGAAACTTTACTTTCCTCTCAGATGTCACTAATAAACATTTCTTGAGGGAACCTTCAAGATGGCACAGGAGTAAGATGTGAAAATCACCTTCCTCCCCACAAATATATCAAAAATACATCTACATGTGGAACAACTCCTACAGAACACCTACTGAACACTGGCAGAAGACCTCAGACTTCCCAAAAGGCAAGAAAATCCCCATGTAGCTGGGTAGGGCAAAAGAAAAAGGAAAAAACAGAGACAAAAGAATAGGGATGGGACCTGCACCTCTGGGAGGGAGCTGTGAAGGAGGAAAAGTTTCCACACCCTAGGAAGCCCCCTTCACTGGTGGAGATGGGTGGGGGAAGCTTCAGAGCCACGGAGGAGAGCGCAGCAACAGGGGTGCAGAGGGCAAAGCGGAGAGATTCCTGCACAGAGGATCGGTGCCGACCAGCCTCACCAGCCTGAGACGCTTGTCTGCTCACCCACTGGGGTGGGTGGGGGCTGGGAGCTGACTGGACCTGCCTAAGAGGCAAGAGACCACTGTTTTGGGGTGCGCAAGGAGAGGGGATTCAGAGTACCGCCTAAACGAGCTCCAGAGACGGGCGCAAGCCATGGCTATCAGCTCGGACACCAGAGACGGGCATGAGATGCTAAGGCTGCTACTGCTGCCGCCAAGAAGCCTGTGTGCAAGCACAGGTCACTATCCACACCTCCCCTCCCGGGAACCTGTGCAGCCCACCACTGCCAGGGTCCTGAGATCCAGGGACAACTTCCCTGGGAGAACACACGGCGTGCCTCAGGCTGTTGCAACGTCATACTGGCCTCTGCCTCCACAGGCTTGCCCCACATTCCGTAACCCTCCCTCCCCCCACTGGCCTGAGTGAGCCACAGTCCCCTAATGAGCTGCTGCTTTAACCCCGTCCTGTCTGGAAAGGAACAGATGCCTGAGGATGACCTACATGCAGAGGCGGGGCCAAACCCAAAGCTGAACCCCAGGAGCTGTGCGAACAAAGAAGAGAAAGGGAAATTTCTCCCAGCAGCCTCAGGAGCAGCAGATTAAATCTCCACAATCAACTCGATGTACCCTGCATCTGTGGAATACCTGAATAGAAAATGAATCATCTCAAAGTTGAGGCAGTGGACTTTGGGAGTAACTGACTTGGGGTCTGCTGTCTGGAACTGATTTCAGATTTTTATGTTTATCTTAGTATAGTTTTTAGCACTTATTATAATTAGTGGATTTGTTTATTGGTTTGGTTGCTCTCTTCTTATTTTCATTATTACCTTTTTATTTTAATAATTAAAATTTATTTTTATTTTAATTATTAAAAAATTTTTTTTTATTATTCTTTTTTTCTCTTTTTCTTCTGAGCCGTGTAGCTGACAGGGTTGTGGTGCTCTGGCCTGGTGTCATGCCTGAGCCTCTGAGGTGGGAGAGCTGAGTTCAGGACATTGGACCACCAGAGAACTTGTGGCCCCACGTAATATCAATCAGCGAGAGCTCTCCTAGGGATCTCCGTCTCAACGCTAAGACCCAGCTCCACCCAACAGCCAGCAAGCTCCAGTGCTGGATGCCCCATGCCAAACAACTAGCAAGACAGGAACACAACCCCACCCATTAGCAGAGGGGCTGCCTAAAGTCATACTAAGTTCACAGACACCCCAAAACACACCACTGGTTGCGTCCTGCCCACCAGAACAACAAGATCCAGCCCCGCCCACCAGAAAACAAGCACGTGTCCCCTCCACCAGGAAGCCTACACAATCCACTGAACCAACCTTACCCACTGGGGGCACACACCAAAAACAACGGAACTACGAAACTGCAGCCTGTGAAAAGGAGAACCCCAAACACAGTAAGTTAAGCAAAATGAGAAGACAGAGAACACAGCAGATGAATGAGCAAAGTAAAAACCCACCAGACCAAACAAATGAAGAGGAAATAGGCAGTCTATCTGAAAAAGAATTCAGAGTATGATAGTAAAGATCCAAAATCTTGAAAACAGAATGGAGAAAATACAAGATATTTAACAAGGGCCTAGAAGAACTAAAAAGCAAACAAACTATGATGAACAACACAATAAATGAAATTAAAAATTCTCTAGAAGGATTCAATAGAAGAATAACAGAAGAACAGATAAGTGACCTGGAAGATAAAATAGTGGAAATAACTACTACAGAGCAGAATAAAGAAAAAAGAATGAAAAAAAGTGAGAACAGTCTCAGAGACTGCTGGGACAACATTAACCACACCAAGACACAAATTATAGGGGTCCCCAGAAGGAGAAGAGAAAAAGAAAGGGGCTGAAAAAATATTTAAAGAGATTACAGTTGAAAACTTCCATAACATGTGAAAGGAAATAGTCAATCAAGACCAGGAAGCACAGAGAGTCCCATACAGGATAAATCCAAGGAGAAACACATCAAGACAGATATTAATCCAACTATCAAAAATTAAATACAAAGAAAAAATATTAAAAGCAGCAAGGAAAAAGCAACAAATAACACACAAGGGAATCCTCATAAGGTTAACAGCTGATCTTTCAGCAGAGACTCTGCAAGCCAGAGGGAGTGGCAGGACATATTTAAAGTGATGAAAGTGAAAAACCTACAACCAAGATTACTCTACCCAGCAAGGATCTCATTCAGATTAGACAGAGAAATCAAAAACTTTACAGACACACAAATTTAAGAGAATTCAGTACCACCAAACCAACTTTGCAACAAATGCTACAGGAACTTCTCTAGGCAGGAAACACAAGAGAAGGAAAAGACCTACAAAAACAAACCCAAAACAATTAAGAAAATGGTAATAGGAACATACGTATCAATAATTATCTTAAATGTAAATGGATTAAATGCTTCAACCAAAAGACATACACTGGCTGAATGGATACAAAAACAAGACCCGTATATATGCTGTATACAAGAGACCCACTTCAGACCTACGGACACATACAGACTGAAAGTGAGGGGATGGAAAAAGATATTCCATGCAAATGGAAATCAAAAGAAAGCTGAAGTAGCAATTCTCAGATCAGACAAAATTGACTTTAAAATAAAGACTAAAACAGGAGAAAAAACGGACACTACATAATGATCAAAGGATCAAACCAAGAAGAAAATATAACAATTGTAAATATTTATGCACCCAACCTAGGAGCACCTCAATACATAAGGCAAATGCTAACAGCCATAAAAGGGGAAATCGACACTAACACACTATTAGTAGGGGACTTTAACACCCCACTCTCACCAATGGACAGATCATCCAAAATGAAAATAAATAAGGAAACACTAGCTTTAAATGACACATTAAACAAGACAGACTTAATTAAAATGTATAGGACATTCCATCCAAAAACAACAGAATACACTTTCTTTGCAAGTGCTCATGAAAAATTCTCCAGGATAGATCATATCTTGGTTCACAAATCAAGCCTCAGTAAATTTAAGAAGATTGAAATCATACCAAGTATCTTTTCCGACCACAACTCTATAAGACTAGATATCAATTACAGGAAAAAACTGTAAAACATACAAACACATAGAGGCTAAACAATACGTAACTAAATAACCAAGAGATCACTGAAGAAATCAAAGAGGAAATCAAAAAGTACCTAGAAACAAATAACAATGAAAATACGATGACCCAAAACCTACAGGACACAGGAAAAGCAGCTCTAAGACGGAAGTATATAGCAATATGATCCTACATCAAGAAACAAGAAAAATCTCAAATAAACAACCTAACCTTACACCTAAAGCCATTAGAGAAAGAAGAACAAAAATACCCCAAAGTTAGCAGAAGGAAAGAAAATATAAAGATCAGCTCAGAAATAAATGAAAAAGAAACGAAGGAAACAATAGCAAAGACCAATGAAATGAAAAGCTGGTTCCTTGAGAAGATAAACAAAATTGATAAACCACTAGCCAGACTCATCAAGAAAAAAAGGGAGAAGACTCAATTCAACAGAATTAGAAATGAAGAAAGAGAAGAAACAACTGACCCTGCAGAAATACAAATGATCATGCGACAACTATGAGCAACTATATGCCAATAAAACGGACAACCTGGAAGAAATGGACAAATTCTTAGAAAAGTATAACCTTCCAAGACTGAACCGGAAGAAAGAGAAAATATGAACAGACCAATCATAAGCAATGAAATAGAAACTGTGATTAAAACTCTTCAACAAACAGAAGCCCAGGACCAGGTGGCTTCACAGGTGAATTCCATCAAACATTTAGAGAAGAGCTAACACCTATCCTTCTCAAACTCTTCCAAAAAATGCAGAGGAAGGAACACTCCCAAACCATTCTACAAGGCCACCATCACCCTGATACCAAAACCAGACAAAGATGCCACAAAAAAAGAAAACTACAGGCCAATATCACTGATGAACAAAGATGCAAAAATTCTCAACAATATACTAGCAGAATCCAACAGCACATTAAAAGGATCATACACCATGATCAAGTGGGGCTTATCCCAGGAATGCAATGATTCTTCAATATACGCAAATCAATCAATGTGATACACCATATTAACAAACTGAAGGATAAAAACCATATGATAATCTCAATAGATGTAGACAAATCTTTCAACAAAATTCAACACCCATTTATGATAAAAACTCTCCAGAAAGTGGGCATAGAGGGAACCTCCCTCAAAATAATAAAGGCCATATATGACAAGCCCAGAGCCACCATCATTCTCAATGGTGAAAAACTGAAAATATTTCCTGTAAGATCAGGAATATGACAAGGGTGCCCACTCACCACTATTATTCAACATAATTTTGGAAGTTTTAGCCACGGCAATCAGAGAAGAAAAAGAAATAAATGGAATCCAAATCGGAAAAGAAAAGTAAAACTGTCACTGTTTGCAGATGACATAATACTATACATAGAGAATCCTAAAGATGCTACCAGAAAACTACTAGAACTAATCAATGAATTTGGTAAAGTAGCAGGATACAAGACTAATGCACAGAAATCTCTGGCATTCCTATATACTAATGATGAAAAATCTGAAAGGGAAATTAAGGAAACACTTCCATTTACCATTGCAACAAAAAGAATAAAGTATCTAGGAATAAACCTACCTAAGGAGACAAAAGTCCTGTAT
The DNA here is from genome assembly GCF_005190385.1 of Monodon monoceros. NCBI lineage: Eukaryota > Metazoa > Chordata > Mammalia > Artiodactyla > Monodontidae > Monodon > Monodon monoceros. Next base: position 864,172 of record NW_021703780.1, on the reverse strand, counting down.
GCAGAAAACTATAAGCCACTGATGAAAGAAATTAAAGAGGATACAAACAGATGGAGAGATATAGCATGTTCTTGGATTGGAAGAGTCAACATTGTGAAAATGACTATACTATGCAAAGCAATCTACAGGTTCAATGCAATCCCCATCTAACTACCAATGGCATTTATCACAGAACTAGGACAAAAAATTTCACCATTTGTATGGAAACACAAAAGACACTGAAGAGCCAAAGTAATCTTGAGAAAGAAAAACAGAGCAGGAGGAATCAGGCTCCCTGACTTCAGACTTTACTACAAAGCTACAGTAATCAAGACAGTATGGTACTGGCACAAAAACAGAAATATAGATCAATGGAACAGGATGGAAAGCCCAGAGATAAACCCATGCACATATGGTCACCTTATCTTTGATACAGGAGGCAAGAATAGACAATGGACAAAAGACAGCCTCTTCAATAAGTGGTGCCAGGAAAACTGGAGAGCTACATGTAATAGAATGAAATTAGAACACTCCCTAACACCATACACAAAAATAAACTCAAAATGGATTAAAGACCTAAATGTAAGTCCAGACACTATAAAACTCTTACAGGGAAATATAGGCAGAACACCTTATGACATAAATCACAGCAAGATTCTCTTTGACCCACCTCCTAGAGAAATGGAAATAAAAACAAAAATAAACAAATGGGATCTAACGAAACTCAAAAGCTTTTGCACAGCAAAGGACACCATAAACAAGACTAAAAGACAATCCTCAGAATGGGAGAAAATAGCTGCAAATGAAGCAACTGACAAAGGATTAATCTCCAAAATACACAAGCAGCTCATGCAGCTCAATATCAAAAAAAAACAAACAGCCCAATCCAAAAATGGGCAGAAGATCTAAATAGACATTTCTCCAAAAATATACAGATTGCCAACAAACACATGAAAGGATGATCAACATCACTAATCATTAGAGAAATGCAAATGAAAACTACAATGAGGTATCACCTCACACCAGTCAGCATGGCCATCATCAAAAATCTACAAACAATAAATGCTGGAGAGGGTGTGGAGAAAACGGAATCCTCTTGCACTGTTGGTGGCAATGTAAATTGATACAGCCACTATGGAGAACAGTATGGAACTTCCTTTAAAAAACTACAAATAGAACTACCATATGCCCCAGCAATCCCACTACTGGGCATATACCCTGAGAAAACCATAATTCAAAGAGTCATGTACCACAGTGTTCACTGCAGCACTATTTACAATAGCCAGGAGATGGAAGCAACCTAAAGTGTCCATCAACGGATGAATGGATAAAGAAGATGTGGCACATATATACAATGGAATATTACTCAGCCATAAAAAGAAACTAAATTGAGTTATTTGTAGTGAGGTGGATGGACCTAGAGTCTGTCATACAGAGTGAAGTAAGTCAGAAAGAGAAAAACAAATACTGTATGCTAACACATATATATAGAATCTTAAAAAAAAATGGTTCTGAAGAACCTAGAGGCAGGACAGGAATAAAGACACAGACATAGAGAATGGATTTGAAGTCACAGGGAGGGGGAAGGGTAAGCTGGGATGAAGTGGGAGAGTAGCACTGACATATATACACCCCCAAATGTAAAACAGATAGCTAGTGGGAAGCAGCTGCATCGCACAGGGAGATCAGCTCGGTGCTTTGTGACCACCTAGAGCGGTGGGATAGGGAGGGTGGGAGGGAGATGCAAGAGGGAGGGGATATGGGGATATATGTATACATATAGCTGATTCACTTTGTTATACAGCAGAAACTAACACAACATTGTAAAGCAATTATACTCCAATAAAGATGTTAAAAACAAATAAGCATTTCTTACTCTTTCCTATACTGCTAAAAATCACACCTGTAATCAAGTCTCACATGGGCCCACTATTATTATCTTGCAATAGAATCTGTAATGTCTTAATGAATACTGGGACAATAGAAACAACTGTGGCCAAAAGAATACTGCATTTGAAGTCCGAAAACATGGCTCTGCTAATTATTAGCAGTATGTGAATGTCCGTTAAATGATAAAGTGCTATATAAGATCAGATTCAAGAAGAAAAAGAATTAAACTATAAACCAGAAAGAGAAGAAAAAAAAAGATAATGGAATATAAAAGAAAGTTGTCTTAACACTGTTCCTCCCTGTTCTCTTACTCACTCCTTGCTTGGTCCCATAGCCATCATCCCAATTCTACTACATTCCTGCTAAGAATCCTGTATGAGTTTCCTGTGGCTGCGTGACAAAGTACCAAAAGATGCAAGGCTTAAAATAACAGAAATTTATTGCCTCATAGTTTTGGAGGCCAGAAGCTCGAATTCAAGATGTTGGCAGGTCCATGCTCCTTCTGAAATCTGTAGGGGAGAATCTCTTCTAGAATCTCTTCCTAGCTTCTGGTGGTTTGCTGGCAATCCTTGGCGTTCCTTGGCTTGTAGCTGCAGCACTTCAATCTGTGCCTCCATAGTCACATGGCATTCTCCACGTGTGTCTATGTCTTCACATGGTAGTCTCTGTGTCTCTTCCCTTCTTATAAGGACACCTACTCCTGTATGACCTCACTTTAACTTACATCTTAATTACATCTGCAAAGACCCTATTTCCAAATATGGTCCCATTCACAGATAGCAGGGGTCAGGGTTCAACATCTTTTTTGAGGACACAACAAATCCCATCTTGGGAACTCACCAGTCCTCCCAAATCACTCCTACTCTCCCCTCTCCACATATTCGTATCACTCCAACTTGCCTTCCTCTCTTCTCCAAAACCTCTGTCTCACATCCTTCCATAATCATATTAGAGGCCTGTCCTTAGAATGATGGGCCAGAAGAGCAACCTCCAACAGCTTAGAGTTAGAAAGACCAGTTTCTACTGCCCAGAAAGTTTTAAGGAAAGAACATTTTTGTTTCAGTTGCTGGGATTCCAAAAAAAAGATATGCTACGGGGGAATCCGAGTGAGAATTCTGAATGTAGTTTTTTATAGAGGAATTATTAGAAATTGTGGTCAAGGTCTTTAAGTCCATTAAAGGTTATATATGATGCTATTCATTGGCTTAACAACCGAAATGTCATAAGTAGCATTATTTATAGAAAAAAATGCACCCAGATTTTCAAACAATAATCTTACAAAGGAAATTCTGGGATATATCCATTTGTAAGGGATTGCCTGCATTAAAAATATTGCTAACAAAATAGCACAGCAACAACATAAATGTCCCTCCTCAGTGGAGGCATCTTCAAATGGAAGTTGAAGATGGTTTCAGGGAACTGAGTAGGGTAAAAGGACAAGTCAGTGTTTCTCACACTCAAGTCTTTGTGTTCTGAGAAATTTTTTAATTCTGTATTTTTATTTTGATAACATTACAAATATATACGAATACCCGGATTATCTACATGTATACCATATAAATGAGTGATGGCAAACAATTCAGTGCTGCATTTGCATTACGAAGGCATAGGTGCCAAGAAATTCCCTAAAACAATGCTTAACTTTTAATGTATTGGAGGCATGTCTGGCTGCTCCTAGGCTGACACATCCTAAAATCATAATGACAATCATGACTCAAGCACTCTTGCATTCCTGTTGTGTTTTTTAATCAGTTATAAGGACAAAATTTATACTTTGCAGTAACGATTTACATCTGAAAGATATCTGCATGGAAAAAGGCTTTTATTTTTAAGAACTGAGACTTAGTTTTCTGACATTCTGAAAATGACAGTGTGGAAGAATAACTAACTCATAAATTATCTCAAGCTAAGCAAAAAATAATACTCAAAGGTGTTTGTACCAAATGGAACCCAAATGATACTATAATGTGCTATATGAATAAACACTGCGCAACTATTCAAACGGAAGAAAGAAATGGAAGAATTAACTCGTCACATAGCGCATGGCAATAGCCAATGCCAAATCAAAAGAAAGCATTTTGTATCATTATCTGTATTACTGCAAGGAAATGCATTATGTTTAATCCTTGCAACAGTTCATTAGCAGAATGTTTCACAGGAAATACATTATGGAAATTAAATTTTTTCCACCATTGTATCATGGGGCATACTATTAAATTGTCCCATTAAATTAAACGTGGGGGGCATGGAAGGTGCTCAGGAAAAAGATGGGAACTCATTTTAGGAGACAGCTATGAAACAAGAGAAGGCACAGAAGTGAGAACATGCTTGAGAAGGTAAATAAACTAGCCTGATGAGATGGAATGGTCCACATTTGGCAAATGAGAAGGTTTTGGGATAAGTCTAATGGCCATATGTAAAAAGAAGGCCTTGTATAAATTAAGTAACTTGTATTTCCTCAAATAGTTTTTCTATTTCAGTTCAACACATGTTCTAAGGCTTTACTATATGGCACCCAATATAGTAAACACTGGAGGTATGAAGACCAGCAAGAAAGGACATCTATACTCAAGGAAACCATAGTAAAATATGGAAGACAGACATAAACAAATAAATGCAATAAACTTTAAGGGTGAATAATCTAAGAATGCACCCAATTGTTTAGAAGATTTCTTAAAGTTTTGTGATTATCTCATCTTGGATGAAGAAAAAAAAATGCAGGTGTCAGCCTATGTATTGGGAATTCCCTCAGTATACAATTATTTCTTCTTGGAAGAGAGGTCAAAGTGTCTGTTTTATCCTTATTAGGTTCTCAATGTCCAGCACAGTGCCTGACATATAATAATCCCTCAAATATTTAATAAACACTGAGCATGCTTTGGTTTTAAATATACTATAAATGACAGATAACTTTATATTCAGTAGGACCTGGCAAGAACAATAGTTTGATTACCAAACTATCTCCCTAAGATAAAGGAGTCGAGCTGAGAATAATCCAATCCTCAACTCTTCTTAGGGAGGAACTAAGCAGACGACAGAAAAGCCACCAATTCTGATGTAATAACCTTGGAGGAGACAGAAGAATGAAGAACAAACATTGATATGAGAGAGAAAAAGAAGAAGTGTTTATGAAAATCCTGAAGTCTGGTCACAGATCAAGACTATTCTTGTTGGTATTACAAATATTCTTTTGGGGTGATGCTCTGAGACCCAACCCAACCCTTCTAACTTTCTCAGGACAGGAGACTACCCTGTCAAGTAAAACATTTGTTCTATTCTGCATTAACCACCACCACCATATAACATCACCTTGATTCTTGTTTGCCCCTTCCACACACACTCACAAATATGTAAGCTACTGAGAGTAGCGATCTTCTATGTCTTGTTTCCAGCTATATCCCTTGCACTTAGAAGAGTGTCTAGCACATATTAGCTGTTCAATAAATGTGTGTTAAACAAAACATATGAGTGGCTCTGCTCTCAGTCACAGCTTTTCAAAGGGAAAAAATGTCCGACACATGACAGTATACTCCGGGATCAAGGGTGGGACAATGGAGGTACAGGTAGTTGAGAGCAATTAATAAGACAAAAAGAAAAGGACTTGATAACTGATTGTTTGTGGGGGTTATGGAGGAGGGAGGTGTAAAGCATTTACTAAAGAATCTAGTACGTGGTCAGTTTGTTGCATATTGGCCAATAGTAATAAGAAGAACAACACTGTACAGGTCTGACGCTGAGGAAATAGGTCGGGGCAGAGATACAGAGCTCCTATCCGAACTGAGGAAGAGGAATTACAACACTGGGCCTTGGAGGAAGGGCACGCAGAGGGCTAGGAGCCTAGAAGTAGGAGGTTAAGCAGAAAGTGACGTCATCGAAACAAGGGCGTAGAGAGTTTTTAGAAGATTCAAGAAATCTCAAGATATTCAAATGGTACAAAGAGGTCTTGCAGAATGCAAACTGAGGGAAAGTTAACATTCTTTTTTCCTCTGTAACAACTTAAGTGACGCATTCTGACTCTTTCACTCGAGGCCCTGTTAGCGGCATAAAACGCACTTCACCAAAACTGGACCTGTCCGACAATTCGAACTGTCGACACCAGAGAAGCCCTAGTCAACCTTGCAGTGCCTCCTAATTCCACCTTCCCGTCGACACCTCTGCCCTCCCTCTGCCATCGTCTCCCCGCCTTCGGCCCAGCGCTCCCCGCTGCTTTTACCTGTCTGGACACCGTGTGAGAACTCGGGGATCGGGACAGAGCCGCGCCGGTTAGCGCGGGGTCGCCAACTGCCTGCTCCCGGAGGGGGCTGAACCGGACGCCGCCGGCTTCCGCAAAAGCGCCCCGCCCGCGCGCGGCTTCCTGGGAATATGAGCGCTCCTCCAATAGGAGCGAGAGGAGGGGAGGGGCCTGCTGCGTTCCCAACCTCCGCACTTCCCAGGAGCCGCACTGCATTCTGGGAGTGGTAGTTTCGGCTGGCCTATCGCCGATCGCCGAATCTGTCACTCGCTCCGTCAACAATTCTTGTCGTAAACAACATCAAGCGCTGTTCCTTAGAGAAAGCGAGAGAATGCCCGGCCACAAAAAGTCCACCGGCGGGATAAATGAAGAGCCGAGCTTTCCCCACCGTCTCCCTGCTTAGTCTCAGCAGGTAACGTCGCTTGTTACTTCACAGACAAGATAGAATTCATCTGACAGGAATTCCCTCTACTTTCGCCACGAAATTTTTTTAACCTCCTTGGATCCCTCAGCAATCCTTTCTCCCATTCTTTTGCAATAATAAAAATGGTAATAATAATAATAAACCAACTACTCTCCTTTGATGTAAACTCCCTCATCCCCTTTACATCCCTATTCCTTCTTACTTACTCAGTCGAGCTCCACTAATAAACTAGTCTGTCTCGTGTCTCAACGGCTCCCTGCTTATTTGCCCTTTATTATCAGCATTTAAAGATTGTCAAAGTTTCTCTCATCTAAAATATTCCAAAGTCACCTTTCTCAACCCCACACCACCCCAAACCTCTCACCACACACAGACTTAACTTCTCCTTTCCAGTCAAAATTCTCAACCGTGTTGCTAGAATAGACACTTTTTAACCATTACAATACTTCAACTCTGCAGGATTTTACATTGGTTATTCCCTCCTTCTTGAAACCCCCTTAGTTTGGGCTGCTTTAACAAAATACCTCAGACTGAATGGCTTAAGCAGAAATTAATTTTCCACAGTTCTGGAGACTGGCAAGGTTCAGACTAGGGTGCCACAGTATGGTGGGGTTCTGGTGAGGACCTGCTTCCTGGCTTGCAGACTGCTGCCTTCTTGTTGTGTCCTCATGTGGTGGAGAGATAGTATCTCTCACACATCCCTTATAAGGGCACTAATCCCATTCATGAGGACCCCACCCTCATGATCTAATTAACTCCCAAAGATCCACCTCCAAATACAATCACATTGAGGATCCAGTTGCGGAGCACAGGCTCCAGACGCGAAGGCTCAGTAGTTGTGGCTCACGGGCCTAGTTGCTCCACAGCATATGGGATCTTCCCAGACCAGGGCTCGAACCTGTGTCTCCTGCATTAGCAGGCAGATTCTCAACCACTGCGCCGCCAGGGAAGCCCGACAGCCTAGTATCTTAGAAAGAGAAGTTTTGGATCCTGACAGTCCTGAGTTAATAGCTATATGAACTCTAAATATTGCCTCAATTTAGAGGTTTTAGAGCTCTATCAAAGCCCCTCTTGTTACTCTATATTCTCTCCTAAAGTAATCTCAACTGTGCTTCAAAATTTGTATCTCTAGCACAAGCATTTATACTGGGAAATCAGGGAAAGTTCTCTCTGATGGGGTAATATTTAAGCTGAAATATAAATGTCAAGAAGGAATCAGCCATAAGAAGATCAGAGGGAACAGAAATAAAGCCATAGTGACTGGAGGGTAGTGGAAGTGAGGGGAGAGTAGTAGGAGAGGAGATCACACAGGCCTTTCTGCTCCTCAAATATGTCAAGCTCCTCCTCACTTTATATCTTTGCACCAGCTCTCTCTGCTTGGAGTTTGTTCCCTCTTATCTTTTTGTGGCCAGAGGGTCTTGCAAGGCTGCGTAAGCTAGAAGAAGGAGTTTGGACTTTATTCTAAGTGTAATGGGAAATAGAGAGGTTCAAGCAAAGGAGTGAAATGATGTATGGGTTTTAAAAACTTATCTGGCTTTATTTAGCATACCAATATACTGTCTACCCTGGTAATAAATTAATATGCACAGTTTTCAAAATATGTTGGGTAGTTTCCAAGAGGAGTGCTTCTGGATGTGTATACTACAGTGCATGCAGAACCATTTAAATAGGTGACTTTATAATTTGATAATTTTCAAATTTAGAAGTTCTGTTACCATTTCATCAGGTTACTGAAAAATGGATTCTCTTTTTTTATAATACATGATTTTAGATAGTATGAGCTTATGGAGTAAAGGTTTCAATTTCCATTTCAGTTCCTGCAGCTACCAAACCTGGAATTATAGAACTGATGGTTTAGATAACCTAATCCAGTCTCCCAATTATACACATGACAAAGATTACAAAGCTAAGAAGAGATGGAGCCTGGATTACAAACTAGCTTTCTTATAGTAGATGCTCCAGAACTGTCTGTTGTGCTAAAATAAGATACATATATCATACAGAACTCGAGTCATATCTGAGAGATCCTGGTTTTACATTCTGCTTAACAGGATTGGATCGTGATGTGTTATTTTGTAGTTCACAAACAAATCTAGTGACTGTTGTTTTGGCATCAACATCATTCACATTATTGCAATTTATCACTGATCACCAGTGCTATTTATGCTTCTTTTCTCCTGGATATTTGGACTTGGGCAAATTTTCTTCCTGTTCGTCTGTGCTCAAAATAGATCTACCTTGAGAATGCCTGTTCTCCTTTGAAATTCACAATCAGTAGAGGGAGCTAACACATTATCAATATCTACAAAATCATTGACATTTGAGTATGGGACAGTTTGTTTCTCTTTGTAGCTCATTCCAGTTAGTGTCATCACACTTCCCGCTCTGTTGGTCTGAGCCATCAATGGTTCCAACACCAGCTTTGGCAAAGCAGCTGTGGATTACTTCTGAGGTTTCTATCCCACATAGCAATGAAATTTCTCATCATACGAAGGACATGCCGTTTCTTTACATCTGCAATAGAACAGTGCTTCTCATAACATACCAAGCATTTCCATCATCCAACTTTTGATGATTTATTATTTCTCAGTCAAATGGCTACACGTAGCCATGGTGCTGGCAGGCAAAAATAAAAGACTACAAACGTTCTAATTTAAACCTCTTGTTTCCATGTGCAGCTAACAGTAATAGAATGTTCACATTCTGGTAAGCCATTTTACTTTCTAATTGCAGGATCCATTTCCCAAACAACCTGCCAGACGTCAGTGCATTTTTGTTAAGTTTATATACACGCAGGAAAGTTGTGTATAAAAGGGGAGTTTTCAAATTTCCATATTGATTCTAATTTCTTGCTCCTCTCAGCATTCTAATGGGGGAAAGCTGATGACCCAGCTTTCTTTATATATTTATTTTTCTCCAGGACAACATTCTTCTGTCAGAGTGTTCCTCTGGTTTGGTCACAGATTATAGAGGTGCATTAGATATGCCCCCAAGGACACATCTATTCAGATTTGGCTTCTCATTTTCAAGACAATCATCAGCAAACAGAGTTATTGTAGGTGCTTCACTGTTTAGGTTAAGTAAAATGATACTGTGATAGTGCTGAAAGCATTGTTGCCAGTCATAAAGACTTGACATCAACTCCCATCTGAAGAGCAATTTCATTAGCCTACTCTAAAAACAAGTGAGCATACAGATATAGAAATATCTGCCCTGGTCTGGCAAAATTATTCAAGTGTTCCACTTACTAAGTTGGCATATTTTGCTCCTCTCATTCTGTTATGAATTTTACCTCCCTCAGCTCCTTGACTTTTTCCAGTTTTCAAAAAAAATACAGAATATTCATGAGGAAATTCCAAATTTTGTGACCATTTAACTTTTTGACTTTTCTTTTTTATCCACGAACATTTAGTCCTGGAGAAATTGGGAGCTCACTATATTTTCACTTTAATGGCATGACAAACACTGCATGGAGTGTAACAGAAAAGGCCTGCTTCATAGAACATGAACATTCTCAAAAGGGCAAGACCAAGGGCAAGCCTGAGGCTTGGTGCAGGAGATGAAAGTGCAGCACTGACAAGGCAACTAAGTGTCTTAAGTTCCAAAGTTTCCAAAGCAAAGATGATGTCAAACTGTAAAATGGGCTACTTTGAATTATTTTTATAACCAAGTCAAAAATAAGGGATACTAATGACTTTGGGGTAGATACTGCTGCTATCAGACAGCAAGTAATTAGGTTTAAGACATTAAAATGATGAAACAGAGGGAAAGAAAGCACTGACTTGAAATTATCCTCCTTTACAATTCTGATGAAAAATTGAGAACACTTAGAGTTCAAAGCTCTAAGCATAAAATCCATATTTTGGCTTACTTATAATCTGATGTAAAGAATCCACAATCTAACGCAATAACAAACCACAAAACTGGTGTCCCTATGGGAGAGGCCTGTAACTTGACATTTGTTTTTTCCACCTTGCCTCATTTCCAATTGTTTAGAATTTTTGACTCCTCAAGCCTTCAGCCTTTAACCAATTATTTGCTGGTGGAAGGGGCTGGGATTGTTTCTCCACACATAAACTGATCTTTGTCATCAATCACTTTCATAATGAGAGAACATCCAGGACACATAGCAATGTCTTCCCCATTCTCCAACTCTTCCTTGGTAGGGATGAAGATGCCTATATAAGTTATCCCCACATGCACAGGGGTAGAAATACATCTCTAAGGCGTGATCATATTGCACGTCCATGATTTCTATCTTGGAACAGAGCTGGTATGTTCCTACCTTTGAGTTTTTGCATCAGCTGTTTACTCAGCACTGAACGCTGAACCTCCATATCTGTGCACATGTCTTTCTCTGGTATCAAATAGTATTCTAAGATAAATATATATTACTGCATTTAATCATTGGTGTAATGGTAGGAAGTCATTATTATTGTCATCAACCTTTTTTTCCAGATAAGAAAACCGTGGCTCCAAGTTGCACAGAAACTGAAGGGGCCAAGGTTTGCCTCCCGAGGTCTTGGCTTCCTAACCCACCCCGTCTTTCATAAGTTTCAGAAGTTCCTTAAGCGGGAATGCAAGGAAGGATAGGCAATCAGTGTTGGTTGACTAAATCCAACAGTCCTAGATCGACCTGTTTGCTTCCATTTGTCCCCTCCATTTCTGTTCCTGTGTCCTGGGCCTTCCTGTCACTTTGAAAAGGGACGATTACAACGCAGAAGCCGCAGAGGTGGGGGAGGGAGCAGAAATCTCACATTTCTCAGCAAAATGGTTGTAAGACAGTCCGTAAGTGCTACCGAAGGGTGAAGTATTTCAGAGTACACAGCCCAGGGACCTTGGCAGAAAGGGCCCAAGGGGCCCAGAGCTTGAAACAGAGCCGGGAACAAGGTCAGGGGACAGAGACCAGGAAGGCCTGGTGTTGTGTCACTGCCTGTGGCAGCTTCTCTGCTAAGGGTGCAGCGCTCCAGTGAGGAATGGAAGGGTAGGAGGGCCGCTACCTTTCCATACTGAACATGGCCGCTGAATGCGGGCTCGTGACCCCGGTTCGGGAAAGCAGCGGGAAACCGACCAAACCTGTGACCTTCTTCAAGGGGCAAGGGAACAGAACAGTCATGAAGAGCAGGTTAGCTTTGGTTTTCTTTTGTTTCTTTTATTGCTTCTCAAAAACACAGTGAGCAGGATTTCATCTCCCTCCCCACTCGGCTCGGGATTTACCTGGAGCACTTCTCTGACAGGGTGGGGGGTCGGGGTAGGGACCACCGATGGAGTCCAGTCCTAGAGTCTAAAATAGTAAGGCTCACAGGGGTTGCTCTAAATCATCCCGGGGTTAGAGACTGTGGATCTGGGACTAGAACCCAAGGCGGCTGCCACCCACACCTTTGGCGTCCCCAAGGCATCACAAGCCTTTTTTTTTCCCCTCCCACTACAGCCTTCAACTTTATTTCAAATCTGCGGCCGCGGTAGTTCCCTGTAAGGAAAAGAAATTTAAAAAAGCTTCAGAGGGCTTCCCCGGTGGCGCAGTGGTTGAGAGTCCGCCTGCCGATGAAGGGGACACGGGTTCGTGCCCCAGTCCGGGAAGATCCCACATGCCGTGGAGCGGCTGGGCCCGTGAGCCATGGCCGCTGAGCCTGTGCGTCGGAGCCTGTGCTCCGCAACGGGAGAGGCCGCAACAGTAAGAGGCCCGCATACCGCAAAAAAAAAAAAAAAAAAAGGCTTCAGATAGCTTACATGTAAAGATAATGGTTTTCATGCTATGTTTTAAGAGTATCTGAAAGCTGTGAGTCCATATGTAACACAATGGAAATCAAGGGATATATGTTTTTAATTTGTGTATCTTACTTCCTTCTGGGAAGTAATTGCAGAGTGTTTTGGAAGCTGTGTAAAAAAAAAGTGGCTGGAATTCATTCACGTATCCTGTGGCTCACAAGATCTCTAGGATACACTCTTGCTCAACTCTGCATTCTATCTTCACACAGCTGTGCAGATAATTAGCTTTGTTGAGAGATGGAAATATTTTTGTAAGAAGACAGTAAGTTTCTAAGTATAATGGAAAGTCATATAGAAATTTAAGAGGATTGAATCAACATTCAGGCTAATGGCTTCTATTTAGCAAACATTTATTGGAGCCTGCTGAAGACCAAGAACTGGGAGACTACAAACAAGGATAAAACCATACGTTCACAATCTGGGTCAAGGTACTTAGCATGGTAGAACAATAATTGATATGAGAGAGATTTTATGAACAAAGTAGGCAGAGGAAAGGAAACATTAACATTTTATTTATTGAACATATATTTAATGAGTCCCTGCTATGTCCGAGATACTAATGCAACAGTACACAAAACACAGTTCCTGCTCTCTTGGAGACTGCAGTGGTTGAGTTCCTACTAAGTGTCAGGCACGTTCTTACATTCACTTTTTTAGATATATGTGGTCTCAGTTAATATTCCAACAACCCTGGGTAGTATCTTCTTGAGGTCCATATCTTAAAATTTCAGTAACAACTAGAATTTTACAAACAATCCGTAAACATCTCTTTATGTAGATATATAAAAGAACATGGTGAAAATGGTGAGAAATCTTGGGCTTAACTCTTGTTAAATGTTAATAGCAAATCAGAAATTCAAATCCAATGTCTCTTTTTACTCCACAGTCCCCATATACCTTTATACAATGCAGCTTCCTGTGGGGCCAAGCCCAATCTGACTTCACAGTCAAACTGCATCTTAAAGGATGAGTGGGACAGGAGCATAATAGAGACAAAGGTTACTGCTTATGTAATAAATCCCACAGAAAGAACTTCTTTTCTTCAGTCATTAAGATAACATGATTTAGTTATCCAGACTTACTGAGTTATTCATACAATTTTAGCCTGCCAAATTAGGAAGGCCAACATTCTAGGAAATTTTTTTAGAAGTTATTGCCATGACTTTGATTACCTGCAATTAAACAGAGCAGTTCAGTTCAACAGACTTTACTGAGTCATCATGTGCCAAGAAGTATGCTAAGTACTAGAGATACATGCTCTGAAAACACTTAAATAATATATGCAATTGAGACATTTTTGTCCTGGATTTTGTTACAATTCTGATTTCAATACAATTCATATGTCTTCATCTTTCTGACTCTCTATAAATTATGAGGTTGTATTAGCTGGTCATTAAGAAAAATTTTTATAATTTAGCTGTATTAGAATCTGGTAAAAAGCTTTCTTTAAGTGGTTACTTTTCTCTTTCAAATTTTGCTGCATTCTATGGTCTGGTACTTGATACTGAGGAATAACAATAATCTTTCACTGTATCTTGGTAGGCAGGTGCTTCCAGTTGATGCATATAGAAGTTGTATCACATTTTTATTGCCCAAGGAGGACCCTAAGAAACTCTCATTATATGATCACGAAGAAGTGAATGTAAATGTCCATTCACCAAGAGTTTGGTGGTTTCTTCCTAGAACCATTGGACTAAAACATTGATCCTTTAACACCAGTGTATGCATAGGCTACACAAGAATCACCTGGGGTGTTAGCTGTTAACATAGATTCCTGGCCTACAAAGTCACATTTTTGAGGGTGTAAGATGAGTATCTGTATTTGTAGCAAGGAACACAAGTGATGCTGATAAGTTTAGAAAATACTGCAAAAGCAGAGACTATGGAAACCTATTTAATTCCCCAATTCCAAAATAGGATCAGATTTAATCCTAAACTGGGATCAGATTTTTCAATTTGCAGTAGTGCCTACCAGAGTTAACAACACAAACAGAATGTCGTTTAGTAGATATAACCAAAATCTATCATCCTGTAGTTTCAAGTCCATTTACTGTCCATAGTCTCTAGGATACACTGCTACCGAGGCCTAATTTCAGCTGCCACTTTGTAAAACAAATGCAAACGAAATCTGTCACTAGACAGACTATAAGCCTCATTATTTTCCAACCTTATTCAAAACCTACTTTCATTTGATAAGTCATAAAAGTTTTTTAAGTAATGCATGATCAGTAATAGAAAAATCTGAAAATGCAAGTAGGTAATAAGGAAAATATAAAAATCAACCTTAATCCTACCATTTAGGGTATATATCTCACAAGAATTTACATGTATATAGACGTGTGTATGTGTGTGTAAAAAATTACTTTAATTTGTTTCTGAGTGTGTATGATTTATGACATTGTATAGGAAAGCAAAATTCATTATACCATGGAAAAGGCCACCGATAAATTGATCACATAAAATTAGTCTGCCTCAAAAACCTAAACAATAGCATCTATACTCTTCATCATATCATTGGTCCTTCGTTGACTGTTGAATGCTAACAATGCAAAAATTACAAATTAATGGGAATTCCCTGGTGGTTCAGTGGTTAAGACTCTGCTCTTCCACTGCAGGGGGCGCAAGTTCAATCCCTGGTTGGGGAACTAAGATCCCGTGCATGCTGCGTGGCATGGCCAAAATAAAAAATTACAAATTAATTGCAAGGTAAAATTATAAATCATGCAAAAGATACAGGATTTCATAAATTTGAAAGTAGTGTTGGATACTTGCTTCAATACACCAAAGCCACTGACACATGAATTAGATCAGTTAACAACTGAAGTGAAGAAAATCTACATGGAGGATGATTGATAGGTATTTTGATACCAAATTAATGAGGAGTCTTTAGAAGAAACAATGAATTGTTCAAATGTTTGGGCAAAAATCACCTTTTTATGCTAGGAGAACAATAAATGGGGTGAAGGATACTGTATAATGTGATACTTTTATTGGAAAAATGCCCCAAATCCCCTAAACAATTCTTATTTCATTCTTTGTCCAATCTAAAAATTAGTGCATAGCTGCAATTAAAACCTAAATTCTTTTAAATATGAGATTAAGCAAGCTTATTTTCATAATCTTAGGTTTTATTTTTCTGGATGAAGTCCCAAACAAACCTTTTATCCATCATTTGTGATGAAATTTTTTTCCCCTTTTAGGTTGATACCCTTCAGGTTGCATTTTAAGTACCAGTTGTCCTTGGATAATGAGGACTTTCTATGTGTGTGCATGACATTGTTTTTGTTTTTATTTTAATCGAGATATAATTGACATATAACATTATACTAGTTTTAGGTGGAACCTAATGGTCCAATATTTGTATATATTGTGAAATGATCACCACAATAAGTCTAGTTAACATCCATCACCACACATAGTTACACCTTTTTTTCTTGTGATGAGAACTTTGAAGATCTACTCTCTTAGCAACTTTCAATTATATAATGCAGCATTATTAACTATAGCCACTGGGTTGTATATTATATCCCCAGGATTTATTTGTTTTACAGCTGGAAGTTTATACCTTTTGACCACCTTCACCTATTTTGCCCACCCTCCCGAATCTCCCACCTCTGGCAACCACCATTCTATTCTCTGTATTTTTGAGTTCAGTTTTTTCCCCAAGATTCCACATATGAGATCATACAGTATTTGTCTTTCTCTGTCTGACTCATTTCATTTAGAATAAAGCCCTCAAGGTCTATCGATGTTATTGCACATGGTAAGATTTTCTTCCTTTTTATGAATGAATACTATCCCATTGTGTGTGTGTGTGTGTGTGTGTGTGTGTGTGTGTGTAAAACATTTTCTTTTCCATTCACCCATTGATAGGAACAGCTTGCTTCCATGTCTTGGCTATTGTAAATAATGTGGCAATGAACATGGGGGGTGGATATATCTTTTTGAGTTAGTGATTTTGTTTTCTTTGGATAAATACCTGGAAAAGGAATTGCTAGATCATATGGTAGTTCTACTTTTATTTTTTGCGGAACCTCCATATTGTTTTCCACAGTGGCTGCACCAATTTACATTCCCACCAAGAGCTCACAAGAGTTGCCTTTTCTCCTCATCCTTGCCAACACTTGTTATTTCTTGTCTTTTGAAAATAACCATTCTAACAGGTTTGAGGTGAAATCTCATTGTGGTTTTTTCTTTTATGTACTTTTTTTTACATTTTATGAGAGTACAATTGCTTTACAATGTTGTGTTAGTTTCCACTGTATCACAAAGTGGATCAGCTATATGTATACATATATCCCCATATCCCCTCCCTCTTGTGTCTCCTTCCCACCCTCCCTATCCCACCCCTCTAGGTGGCCAAAAAGCATCGAGATGATCTCCCTGTGCTACGTGGCTGCTTCTCACTAGCTATCTATTTTACATTTGGTAGTGTATATATGTCCATGCCACTCTCCCACTTCATCCCAGCTTACCCTTCCCCCCATACTGTATCCTCAAGTCCATTCTCTATGTCTGTGCCTTTATTCCTGTCCTACCGCTAGGTTCACCAGAACCATTTTTTTATAGTCCATATAGATGTGTTAGCATACGGTATTTGTTTCTCTCTTTCTGACCTACTTCACTCTATATGACAGACTCTAGGCCCAACCACCTCACTACAAAACTCAATTTCGCTTCTTTTTATGGCTTAGTAATATTCCATTGTATATATGTGCCACATCTTCTTTATCCCTTCATCTATCAATGGACATTTAGGTTGCTTCCATGTCCTGGCTATTGTAGATAGTGCTGCAGTGAACATTGTGGTACGTGACTCTTTTTGAATTATGGTCTTCTCAGGGTATATGCCCAGTAGTGGGGTTGCTAAGGCATATGGTAGTTCTAATTTTGGTTTTTTAAGGAACTTCCATACTGTTTTCCATAGTGGCTGTATCAATTTACATTCCCACCAACAGTGCAAGAGGGTTCCATTTTCTCCACACTCTCTCCAGTATTTGTTATTTGTAGACTTTTTGATGATGGCCATTCTGACTGGTGTGAGATGATATCTCATTGTACTTTTGATTTGCATTTCTCTTATGATCAGTGATGTTGAGCATCCTTTCATGTGTTTGTTGGCAATCTGTATATCTTCTTTGGAGAAATGTCTGTTTAGGTCTTCTGCCGATTTTTGGATTGGGTTGTTTGTTTTTTAATATTGAGCTGCTTGTATATTTTGGAGATTAATCCTTTGTCAGTTGCTTCATTTGCAAATATTTTCTCCCATTCTGAGGATTGTCTTTTTTTCTTGTTTATGGTTTCCCTTGCTGTGAAAAAGCTTTGGAGTTTCATTAGGTCCCATTTGTTTATTTTTGGTTTTATTTCCATTTCTCTAGGAGGTGGGTCAAAACGGATCTTGCTGTGATTTATGTCATAGAGGGTTCTGCCTATGTTTTCCACTAAGAGTTTTAGAGTGTCTGGCCTTACATTTAGGCCTTTAATCCATTTTGAGTTTATTTTGTGCATGGTGTTAGGAAGTGTTCTCATTTCACTCTTTTACATGTAGCTGTCCAGTTTTCCCAGCACCCCTTATTGAAGAGGCTGTCTTTTCTCCACTGTATATTCTTGCCTCCTTTATCAAAGATAAGGTGACCATATGTGCATGGGTTTACCTCTGGGATTTCTATCCTGTTCCATTGATCTATATTTCTGTTTTTTTGCCATTACCATAGTGTCTTGATTACTGTAGCTATGTAGTATAGTCTGAAGTCAGGGAGCCTGATTCCTCCACCTCTGTTTCTCTTTCTCAAGGTTGCTTTGGCTATTCGGGGTCTTTTGTGTTTCCACACAGATTTTTAAATTTTTCATTCGAGTGAAAATGCCATTGGTAGTCTGATGGGGATTGCATTGAATCTGTTGATTGCTTTGCGTAGTATAGTCATTTTCACAATGTTGATTCTTCCCATCCAAGAACATGCTATATCTCTCCATCTGTTTGTATCATCTTTAATTTCTTTCATCAGTGGCTTATAGTTTTCTGCATACAGGACTTTTGTCTCCTTAGGTAGGTTTATTCCTAGATACTTTATTCTTTTTGTTGCAGTGGTAAATGGGAGTGTTTTCTTGATTTCGCTTTAAGATTTTTCATCATTAGTGTATAGGAATGCCAGAGATTTCTGTGCATTAATTTTGTATCCTGCTACTTTACCAAATTCATTGATTAGCTCTAGTAGTTTTCTGGTGGCATCTTTAGGATTCTCTGTGTATAGTATCACATCATCTGCAAACAGTGACAGCTTTACTTTTCTTTTCCGATTTGGATTCCATTTATTTCTTTTTCTTCTCTGATTGCCGTGGCTAAAATTTCCAAAACTATGTTGAATAACAGCGGTGAGAGTGGGCACCCTTGTCATGTTCCTGATCTTACAGGAAATGGTTTTAGTTTTTCACCACTGAGAATGATGGTGGCTGTGGGCTTGTCATATATGGCCTTTATTATGTTGAGGGAGGTTCCCTCTATGCCCACTTTCTGGAGAGTTTTTATCATAAATGGGTGTTGAATTTTGTTGAAAGATTTGTCTACATCTATTGAGATTATCATATGGTTCTTATCCTTCAATTTGTTAATAGGGTGTATCACATTGATTGATTTGCGTATATTGAAGAATCATTGCATTCCTGGGATAAGTCCCACTTGATCATGGTGTATGATTCTTTTAATGTGCTGTTGGATTCTGTTTGCTACTATTTTGTTCAGGATTTTTGCATCTATGTTCATCCGTGATATTGGCCTGTAGTTTTCATTTTTTGTGACATCTTTGTCTTGTTTTGGTATCGGGGTGATGGTGGCCTCGTATAATGAGTTTGGGAGTGTTCCTCCCTCTGCATTTTTTGAAGAGTTTGAGAAGGATAGGTGTTAGCTCTTCTCTAAATGTTTGATAGAATTCGCCTGTGAAGCCATCTGGTCCTGGCCTTTGTTGGAAGATTTCTAATCACAGTTTCAATTTCAGTGCTTGTGACTGGTCTGTGCATATTTTCTATTTCTTCCTGATTCAGTCTTGGCAGGTTGTGCATTTCTAAGAATTTGTCCATTTCTTCCAGGTTGTCCATTTTATTGGCATATGGTTGCTTGTAGTAGTCTCTCATGATCATTTGTATTTCTGCAGTGTCAGTTGTTACTTCTCCTTTTTCATTTCTAATTCTGTTCAATTGTGTCTTCTCCCTTTTTCTCTTGATGAGTCTGGCTAATGGTTTTTGTTTTCAATTTTCAAAATGCTTTCAATTTTGTTTATCTTCTCAAGGAACCAGCTTTTAGTTTTATTGATCTTTGCTCTTGTTTCCTTCATTTCTTTTTCATTTATTTCTGATCTAATCTTTATGATTTCTTTCCTTCTGCTAACTTTGGGGTTTTTTTTTTTTTGTTCTTCTTTCTCTAGTTGCTTTAGGTGTAAGGTTAGGCTGTTTATTTGAGATATTTCTAGTTTATTGAAGTAGGATTGTATTGCTATAAACTTCCCTCTTAGAGCTGCTGTTGCTCTCTCCCATAGGCTTTGGATCATCGTGTTTTCATCGTCATTTGTTTCTAGGTATTTTTTAATTTCCTCTTTGATTTCTTCAGTGATCTCTTGGTTATTTAGTAGTGTCTTGTTTAGCCTCCATGTGTTTGTATTTTTTACAGTTTTTTTTCCTGTAATTGATACCTGGTATCATAGCATTGTGGTCGGAAAAGATACTTGATACGATTTCAATTTTCTTAAATTTACCGAGGCCTGATTTGTGACGCAAGATATGATCTATCCTGGAGAATGTTCCATGAGCACTTGAGAAGAAAGTGTATTCTGTTGTTTTGGGATGGAATGTCCTATAAATATCAATTAATTTCATCTGGTCTAATGTGTCATTTAAAGCTTGTGTTTCCTTATTTATTTTCATTTTGGATGCTCTGTCCAATGGTGAAAGTGGGGTGTTAAAGTCCCCTAGTATGATTGTGTTACTGTCGATTTCCCCTTTTATGGCTGTTTGCATTTGCCTTATGTGTTGAGGTGCTCCTATGTTGGGTGCATAAATATTTACAATTGCTATATCTTCTTGGATCAATCCCTTGATCATTATCAAGGATCGATAGTGTCCTTCTTTGTCTCTTGCAATAGTCTTTATTTTAAAGTCTATTTTGTCTGATATGAGAATTGCTACTCCAGCTTTCTTTTGATTTCCATTTGCATGGAATATCTTTTTCCATCCCCTCACTTTCAGTCTGTATGTGTGCCTAGGTCTGAAGTCGGTCTCTTATAGACAGCATATATACGTATACATTCAGCCAGTCTATGTCTTTTGGTTGGAGCATTTAATCCATTTACATTTAAGGTAATTATCAATATATGTATTCCTATTACCATTTTCTTAATTGTTTTGGTTTGTTTTTGTAGGTCTTTTCCTTCCCTTGTGTTTCCTCCCTAGAGAAGTTCCTTTAGCATTTGTTGTAAAGCTGGTTTGGTGGTGCTGAATTCTCTTAACTTTTGCTTATCTGTAAAGATTTTGATTTCTCCATTGAATCTGAATGAGATCCTTGCTGTGTAGAGTAATCTTGGTTGTAGGCTCTTCCCTTTCATCACGTTAAATATGTTTTTCCACTCCCTTCTGGCTTGCAGAGCTTCTGCTGAACGATCAGCCGTTAATCTCATGGATCCCTTTGTATGTTATTTACTGCTTTTTCCTTGCTGCTTTTAATATTTTTTCTTTGTACTTAATTTTTGATAGTTTGATTAATATGTCTCTTGGCATTTTTCTCCTTGGATTTATCCTGTATGGGACTTTCTGTGCTTTCTGAACTTGACTGACTATTTCCTTTCCCATGTTAGGGAAGTTTATAATCTCTTCAAATATTTTCTCAGCCCCTTTCTTTCTCTCTTCTTCTTCTGGGACATCTATAATTCAAGTGTTGGTACGTTTAATGTTGTCCCAGAGGTCTCTGAGACTGTCCTCAATTCTTTTCCTTCTGTTTACTTTTTTCTGCTCCGAGGAAGTTATTTCCACCATTCTATCTTCCAGGTCACTTATCTGTTCTTCTGCCTCCGTTTTTCTGCTATTGATTCCTTCTAGAGTATTTTAAATTTCATTTATTGTGCTGTTCAGCATTGTTTGTTTGGTCTTTAGTTCTTCTAGGTCTTTGTTAAACGTTTCTTGTATTTTCTCCATTCTATTTCCAAGATTTTGGATATCTTTACTATCATTACTCTGAATTCTTTTTCAGGTAGACTGCCTATTTCCTCTTCATTTGTTTGGTCTGGTGGGTTTTTACCTTGCTCCTTCATCTGCTGCATACTTCTCTGTCTTCTCATTTTGCTTAACTTACTGTGTTTGGGGTAAGCCTCCTTTTCGCAAGCTGCAGGTTTGTAGCTCCAATTGTTTTTGGTGTCTGCCCCCAGTGGGTGAGGATGGTTCAGTGACCTGTGTAAGCTTCCTGGTTTGGGGGACTGGTGCCTGTGTTCTGGTGGGTGGGGTGGATCTTGTCCTTCTGGTGGGCAGGGCCACATCCAGTGGTGTGTTTTTGGGTGTCTGTGAACTTAGTATGACTTTTGGCTGCCTCTCTGCTAATGGGTGGGGTTATGCTCCTGTCTTGCTAGTTGTTTGGCATGGGGCATTCATCACTAGAGCTTGCTGGCCGTTGGGTGCAACTGGGTCTTAGTGTTGAGAGGCAGATCTCTGGGAGAGCTCTCATTGATTGATATTACATGGGGCCAGGAGGTCTCTGGTGGTCTAATCTCCTGGACTCGGCTCTCCCATCATGGAGGCTCAGACCCAACACCTGGCTGGACCACCAAGACCCTGCTAGCCACACGGCTCGGAAGTAAAAAAAGAAAGAGAAACTGAGCAGAGAGAACTGCAAAACAAATGGTAAAAGCAAAACTAAACTGACAAAGTCACACAAAGAAATATACACACACACAGTCATAAAAAGAAAAAACAAAAAGCCCCACAAAAAAACAAAACCAAACAAACAAAAAAACCAAACAGACAGAACCCTAGGACAAATGGTAAAAGCAAACCTAAACAGACAAAATCACCCAAAGAAACATACACACATACACTCTCAAAAAGAGAAGAAAAAAAAAAGGAGGAGAGCAACCAAAGCAATAAACAAATCCACCAATGATAACAAGCACTAAAAACTAAGCTAAGATGAACATAAAACCAAAAACAAATCAAATGCAGAAAGCAAACCCTAAGTCTACAGTTGCTCCCAAAGTCCACTGCTTCAATTTTGGGAACATTCATTGTCTATTCAGGTATTCCACAGATGCAGGGTACATCAAGTTGACTGTGGAGATTCAATCCGCTGCTCCTGAGGCTGCTGGGAGAGATTTCCCTTCCTCTTCTTTGTTCGCACAGCTCTTGGGGTCCAGCTTTGGATTTGGCCCCACCTCTGCATGTAAGCCACCCTCAGGCCTCTGTTCCCCACCCAGACAGGAGGGGGTTAAAGCAGCGGCTGATTAGGGCTCTCTTGCTCACTCAGGCCAGGGAAAGGGAGGGATATGGTAGTCATAATTGGAATGTGGGGTGAGCCCATGGCAGCAGAGGCTGGCATGACATTACAACAGCCTGATGCATGCTGTGTGTTCTCCCAGGGAAGTTGTCCCTGGATCATGGGACTCTGGAATTGGCGAGCGGCACAGGCTCCTGGGGGGAGGTGGGTAGTGAACTGCACTTGCACACAGGATTCTTGGTGGCAGTGGTGGCAGCGTTAGTGGTCCATGCCTGCCTGTGGGGTCCTAGATGATAGCTGTGGCTCACGCCTGTCTCTGAAGCTCACTTAGGTGGTGCTCTGCTATCTGTGGGCACATGGAGCAGGAAGCCCCTCTCCTCGTGCACCCCGAAACAATGGTCTCCTTCCTCTCCGTCAGGTCCAGAGTTTTTCTTGGACTCCCTCCCAGCTAGCTGTGGCACACACTAGCCCCTTTCAGGCTGTGTTCACGCAGCCAACCCCAGTCCTCTCCCTGGGGTCTGACCTCCGAAGCCCGAGCCTCAGCTCCCAGCCCCCACCTGCCCCAGCGGGTGAGCAGACAAGCCTCTCGGGCTGGTGAGTGCCAGTCGGCACCGACCCTCTGTGCGGGAATCTGTCCGCTTTGCCCTCTGCGCCTCTGGTGCTGCGCTCTACTCTGTAGCTCCGAAGCTCCCACCCCACCCCACCCCCATTCCCACCAGTGAAGGGGCTTCCTAGTGTGTGGAAACTTTTCCTCCTTCACAGCTCCCTCCCAGAGGTTCAGTTCCCATCCTTATTCTTTTGTCTCTGTTTTTTTCTTTTTTCTTTTGCCCTACCCAGGTACATGGGGAGCTTCTTGCCTTTTGGGAAGTCTGAGATCTTCTGCCAGCCTTCAGTAGGTGTTCTGTAGGAGTTGTTCCACATGTAGTTGTATTTTTGATGTATTTGTGGGGAGGAAGGTGATCTCCACATCTTACTCCTCCACCATCTTGAAGGTCCACCCCCATTGTGGTTTTGATTTGCATTTTCTCTGATGATTAGTGATGTTGAGAACCTTTTCATGTGAATACCCATTTGAAAACCTTTGGGAAAATGTCCATTCAGGTAATTTGCCCATTTTTTACTTGGATTATTTGTGGGTTTTTCTGACACTGAATTGAATGGGTTCCTCATATATTTTGGATATTAACCTCTTATCAGATATGTGGTTTGCAAATAATTTTCCCCATTCTGTAGGTTTCCTTTTCATTTTGTTCATCATTCCTTTTGCTATGCAGAAGCTGTTTAGTTTGATGCAGTCCTACTTGCTTACTTTATTTTGTTGCTTGTCGTTTAGATGTTATATCTAAAAACTCATTGCCAAGACCAATGTCAGAAAGGTTTTTTCCGTTTGTTTTCTTGGAAGAGTTGTACGGTTTCAGGTCTTGCATTTGTCTTTAATCCATTTTTTTTTTTTTTTTTGTGGTACGCGGGCCTCTCACTGTTGTGGCCTCTCCTGCTGTGGAGCACAGGCTCCGGATGTGCAGGCTCAGCAGCCATGGCTCACGGGCCCAGCCGCTCCACGGCATGTGGGATCCTCCCAGACCAGGGCACAAACCCGCGTCCCCTGCATCAACAGGCAGACTCTCAACCACTGTGCCACCAGGGAAGCCCAAGTCTTGAATCCATTTTGAATTACGTTTTGTGACTGTTGTCAGATAGGAGTCTTAGTTTCATTCTTTTGCATGTCAATATCCAATTTTCCTAGCACTATTATTGAAAAGACTGAATTTTCTCCATTGAGTATTCTTGGTTCCCTTGTCAAATATTAGTTGGCCATGTATGCATGGGTTTATTTCTGGGCTCTTGGTTCTGTTCCATTGGTCTATGTATCTGTTTCTATGTGTTTGTTTCTATTTATGTTTTAAACATAAATCAATTTTTTTATTATATTAGCTCTATAATATTGTTTGAAATCAAGAAGTGCAATGCCTCCTCCAGCTTTGTTCATCTTTCTCAGGATTTCTTTGGCTATTTGGGGTCTTTTGTGGTTCCAAACAAATTTTAGGATTGTGTGTTTGACTTCTGGTATTTTTCCATTGGAATCTTGATAGGGATTGCATTTAATCTATAGATGGCTTTGGGAAGTATGGACATTTTAACAATATTAATTCATTTCTTTATAAGATTTTTTTTGATGTGGACCATTTTTAAAAGTCTTTAGTGAATTTGTTACAATATTGCTTCTGTTTTATGTTGTGGTTTTTTGGCCATGAGGCATGTGGGACCTTAGCTCCCCAACAAGGGATCGAACCCACACGCCCTGCATTGGAAGGCGAAATCTTAACAACTGGACCACTAGGGAAGTCCCAATATTAATTCTTTTAATCCATGAACACTGGATATCTTTCCATTTTTTTGTGTCTTCTTCAGTTTCTTTCATCTGTGTCTTATAGTTTTCAGTGTAGAGATCTTTCACCTCTTGGTTAAATTTATTCCCAAGTATTTTGTTGTTTTTGATACTATGATAAATGGGATTGTTTTCTTTATTTCGTTTTTGGATAATTTTATTGTTAGTGTATACAAATGCTGCTGGTTTTTGTATGTTGATGTTATATCCTACAACTTTACTGAGTTTATTGATTAGATCTAACATTTTTTGGTGGAGTCTTTAGGATTTTGTATATATAAAATTATGTCACCTTCAAATAGAGACATTTTTACTTTTCCCTTTCCAATTTTGAACCTTTTATTTAGTTTTTTTGCCTGATTGCTCTGGCTAGGACTCGCAGTACAATAGTGGTATATATATATATATATATATATATATATATATATATATATACACACACACACACATATATATATATATTCACATTTTGCTTATCCATATATCCATTGATTGACACTTGGGTTATTTCCACATTTTAGTTATTGTAAATAATACTGCTATGGACATTGGTGTTCAACTATCTCTTCAAGACCCTGCTTCTAATTCTTTTGGGTATACCTCCAAAGTGGAATTGCTGGATAATATGGTAGTTTTATTTTTAATTTTTTGAGAAACTTCCATACTGCTTCCTCCAGTGATAGTACCATTTTACATTACCATCAACAGTGCACAAGGTCTCCAATTTCTGTACAGCCTTGCAACACATTATTTTCTGTTCTTTAGATATTATCCATCCTAATGGGTGTGAGTTTTGATTCGCATTCATCTGATGATTCATGATGTTGAGAATCCTTTCATCTGCTTATTGGCCATTTAGATTTCTCCATATCTTCTTTGGAGAAATGTCTGTTCAAGGGCTTTGTCCATTTTGAATCAGGTTGTTTGTTGTTGTTGAGTTTTAGGAGTTCACTATATATTCTGGATATTGATCCTTTATCCGATATATGATCTGAAAACATTTTTTCCCATACTGTGGGCTGCCTTTTTACTGTTTATACTGTCTTTTGATGCACAAAGTTTTAAAATTTTCATGAATTCCAATTTGTCTATTTTTTCCTTTTGTTTCTTGTGCCCTTGGTGTCATATCCAAGAAACCATTGCCAAATCCAATGTCATGAAGATTTTCCCTTATCTTTTTTCTAAGAGTTTTAGAGTCTTATGTCTTACATTTAGCTATCTGATCTATTTTGAGTTAATTTTTTTATATGGTGTTAGATTAGGGTCCAACTTCATTCTTTTGCATGTGGATATTTAGTTTTCCCAGCACCATTTGTTTAAAAGACTGCCCTTTCTCCCATTAAATGGTCTTGGTAACCTTGCAAAAATTATTTGACCATATGCATGAGAGCTTACCTCTGGGCTATCGTATTCCATTGATCAATATGTCTGTCTTTATTCCAGTACCACACTGGTTTTGATTTGCATTTTCTGATGATTAGTGATTATAAGTACCTATTCATATGCTTGGCCATTTGTGTATCTTCTTTGGAGAAATGTCTATTCATTTCCTTAGCCCACTTTTTGTTTGAGTTCCTTATATATTTTGGATATTAACCCCTTATTAGATGTATGGTTTGCAAATATTTTCTCTCATTCCATAGGTTGTTTCCTCACTCTGTTGATTGTTTCCTTGCTGTGCAGAAGCTTTTTGGTTTCATGCAATTCCATTTGTTTATTTTTCTTCTGTTGCCTTTGTTTTGGGTGTTTGTGATGCTTAATTTTATGTATTAACTTGATTGGGCTAAGGAATGCCCAGATAGCTGGCAGATCATTATTTCTGGTGTGTCTGTGAGGATGTTTCTAGAAGAGATAGCCATTTGATTCAATAGACTGAGTAAATAAATCTACCCTCAACAATGTGGGAGGGGAACATCGAATCTGTTGGGGGACCCGAATGGAGCAAAAAGTCAAAGGAGGGGCAAATTCTCTCTCTTTTTTTGAGCCGGGATGTCCATCTTTTCCTGTCATCAGACATCAGAGCTCCTGGTTCTTGGGACTTCAGACTTCAGGACTTACATCAGTGGTTTTTTGGTTCTCAGGTCTTTGGTGTTGGACTGAGAGTCATACCATTGGCTTCCCTGGTTCTCAGGCCTTCAGACATGGACTGAATTATACCATCAGAATTCCTGGTTCTCCAGCTTTCAGATAGCAGATTGTAGGACTTCTTGTCTCCATGACCACATGAGCCAATTCCTATAATAAATCTCATATCTATCTATCTATCTATCTATCTATCTATCTATCTATCTATCTCTGTCTCTATCTCTAAGGTTCTGTTTCACGGAAGATCCCTGACTAATACAGGGTCATATCCAAAAAAAATCATTGTGCAGACCCATGTCAAGAAGTTTTCCCCTATGATTTATTCTAGTAGTTTTACAGTTTCAGGTCTTATGTTTCAGTCTTTATTCCATTTGAGTTAATTTTCATATATGGTGTGAGATAAGGGTCCAAGTCCATTCTTAGATATTTACAAAAAGAAAAATTTCTTTTTGTAAATATCCAATTTTCCCAATACTATTTATTGAAGTGATTATTTTTCCTCATTGTATATTCTTGCACCCTTGTCAAGGATCAGTTGACTGTAGGGGTATAGATTTATTTCTGGACTTTCTATTCTGTTCCATTGGTATGTATGTATATTTTTATGCCCGTATCCTATTGTTTCAATTACTTTAGCTTTGTAATACATTTTGAAAACAGGAAGTGTGTTGTTTCCATCTTAGTTCTTGCAAAAGATTGCTTTGATTACTCAGAGTCTTTCGTGGTACCATATGAATTTTAGAATTGTTTTTTCTATTTCTGTATAAAATGCCATTGAAATTTTCATAGGAGTTGCATTGAATCTATAGATGACTTTGGACAGTATGGACATTTTAACAATATTAATTATTCCAACTCATGGACACGGGATATCTTTCCATTCATTTATGTCTTCTTCAATTTCTTTCATCAATGTTTTATAGTTTTTCAGTATACACATTGTTCTCTTCCTTTGTTAAATTTATTCCTAAGTATTTTATTCTTTTTGATGTTATTGTAAATGGCATTGTTTTCTTAATTTCTTTTTTGGATAGTTGGTTGATTGTATATAGAAATGAAACATTTTTTTGTGTGGATTTTGTATCCTGCAACTTTTTAAAATTCATTGATTAGTTCTAACAATGTTTATGTGACATCTTTAGGGTTTTCTGTGTATAAGATCATGTCATCTGCAAACAGACATTACTTCTTTTCTCATTTGGATGCCTTTTATTTCTTTTTCTTGCCTAATTGCTCTGGTTAGGACTTCCAATGCTATGTTGAATTGAAATGGTGAGAGTGGACATTCTTGTCTTGTTCCTGATCTTAGAGGAAAAGCTTTCAACTTTTTACCATTGACTATGATGTTAATTGTGGGATTATCATATATACCCTTTATTATGTGGAGGTAATTGTAGTTGGAAAAGATACTGATATGATTTTAGTCTCTTAAATTTGTTAAAACTTGTTTTGTGGCCCAACATATGATCTATTCTTGAGATGTTTCATGTGCACTTGAGAACAATGTGCATTCTGCTGCCATTGGATAGAACGTCCTGTATATATCTGTAGGTTCATTTGGTCTGTAGTGTTACTCAAGTGTTCTGTGTCCTTATTGATTTCCTGTCTGGATGATCTATTGTTGAAAGTGGGCTATTGAAGGCTCCTGCTATTATTTTATTGTTATCTATTTCTCCCGTCATTTCTGTTAATATTTGCCTTACATATTTAGGTGTTCCAGGGTTGGATGCTTATATATTTACAAAAGCTATATCCTCTTGATGAATTTACCCCTTTATAATTATATAATTACCTATTTTGTCTCTTCTGGCAGTTTTTGACTTAAAGTCTATTTTTCTGGTCTGACTATAGCTAACCCTGCTCTTTTGATTATTTGCATGAAGTATCTTTTTCCATCCCTTCACTTTCAGCTTATATGTGTCCTTAAAGTTAAGTGAGCTTCCTGTAGGCAACATATAGTTGGATCTTGTGTGTGTGTGCCTTTTTAAAAAAATCCATTCAACCTGACAGCTCAAGATGGCAAAGTAGAAGGATGTGTGCTGACCCCTTCTTACAAGAACACTGGAATCACAACTAACTGCTGAATAACAATCGACAAAAAAAATGCTGGAACCTACCAAAAAAGATACCCTACATCGAAAGACAATCAAGAAGCCACAGCAAGATGGTAGGAGGGGTGCAATTGCAATAAAATCAAATCTCATACCCATTGTGTGACCCAAAAACTGGAAAACAATTATACCACAAAATATTTCCCATTGGAGTGAAAGTTCTGGGCCCTACATCAGGCTTCCCAGCCTGGGGGTCTGGAAATGGGAGAAGGAGTCTCCAGAAAACCTGGCTTTGAAGGCCAGTGGGTTTGACTGCAATACTTCCTCAGGACTGGGGGAGATAGAAACTCCACTCTTGGAGGGCACACACAAAGTCTTGTGTGCACCAGGACCCAGGGCATAAAAGTGGTAACCCCATAAGAGACTGGGCCAAACCTACCTGCTAGTATTGGAGGGTCTCCTGCAGAGGTGGGGGGCAGCTTGGCTCACTGCAGGGATGAAGACACTGGCAGCAGCTGTGCTGGGAAGTACTCATTGGTGTGAGCCCTCCTGGAGGCCGCCATTAGCCCCACCAAACAGCTTGTAGGCGCCAGTGCTGGGTTGCCTCAGGCCAAACAACCAACAGGGAGGGAACACAGACCCATCCATCAGCAGACCAGTGGATTAAAGTTTTACTGAGCACAGCCCTGCCCACCAGAGGAACAAGACCCAGCTCTACCCACCACCAGTCCCTCTCATCAGGAAGCTTGCACAGGCCTCTTAGATAGCCTCATCCACCAGAGGGCAGACAGCAGAAGCAAGAAGAAGTACAATCCTGCAGCCTGCAGAACGAAAACCACAATCACAGAAAGTTAGACAAATGAAAAGGCAGAGGATTATGTCCCAGATGAAGGAACAAGGTAAAATCCCAGAAAAACAATTAAGTGAAGTGGAGCTAGGCAACCTTCTGGAAAAAGAGTTCAGAATAATGATAGTGAAGATGATCCAGGATCTTGGAAAAAGAATGGAGGCAAGGATTGAGAAGATGCAAGAAATGTTTAACAAAGACTTGAAGAACTAAAGGACAAACAAACAGAGATGAACAATACAATAACTGCAATGAAAAATACACTAGAAGGAATCAATAGCAGAATAACTGAGGCAGAAGAACGGATAAGTGACCTGGAAGACAGAACGGTGGAATTCACTGCTGCAGAACAGAATAAAGAAAAAAGAATGAAAAGAAATGAAAACAGCCTAAGAGACCTCTGGGACAACATTAAACACTCCAACATTTGCATTACAGGGGTCCCAGAGGGGAAGAGAGAGAGAAAGGACCTGAGAAAATATTTGAAGAGATAATAGCTGAAAACTTCCCTAACATGGGAAAAGAAACAGTCACCCAAATCCAAGAAGTGCAGAGAATCGCAGGCAAGATAAACTCAAGGAGGAACATGCTGAAATACATAGTAATCAAATTGACAGAAATTAAAGACAAAGAAAAAATATTAAAAGCAACAAGGGAAAAATGACAAATAACATACAAGGGAACTCCCATAGGGTTATCAGCTGATTTCTCAGCAGAAACTCTGCAGGCCAGAAGGGAGTGGCACAATATATTTAAAGTGATGAAAGGGAAGAACCTACAACCAAGAGTACTCTACCCAGCAAGGCTCTCATTCAGATTTGACAGAGAAATCAAAAGCTTTACAGACAATCAAAAGCTAAGAGAATTCAGCACCACCAGACCAACTTTGCAACAAATTCTAAAGGAACTCCTTGAGGCAGGAAAGAGATCAACAACTTAAAATAATCTCATACATATATAGACTGCCACATCAAAACCTCATGGGAACAGCAAACCCCAAAACTACAACAGATACACACACAAAAATGAAAAAGCAACCCAAACACAACACTAAAGATGGTCATCAAACCATAAGAGAATAGAACAAAAGAGGAAGAGTAGAAAAAAGAACTACAAAACAAACCCAAAACAATTAAGAAAATGGTAATAGGAACATACATATCGAGAATTACCTTAAATATAAATGGATTAATTGTTCCAACCAAAAGACATAGACTGGCTGAATGGATACAAAAACAAGACCCGTATATATGCTGTGTACAAGAGACCCACTTCAGAGTTAGGGACACATACAGACTGAAAGTGAGGGGATGGAAAAAGGTATTCCATGCAAATGAAAATCAAAAGAAAGCTGCAGTAGCAATAACATATCAGACAAAATAGACTTTAAAATAAAGACTGTTATAAGAGACAAAGAAGGACCCTACATAATGATCAAGGGATCAATCCAAGAAGAAGATATAACAATTATAAATATATATGCACCCAACATGGGAGTACTTCAATATATAAGGCAAATACTAAAAGCCATAAAGGGAGAAATCAATAGTAACACAATAATAGTGGGGGACTTTAACACCCCACTTTCATCAATGGACAGATCATCCAGACAGATCAATAAGGAAACTCAGGCCTTAAATTACACATTCTACCAGATGGACTTAATTGATATTTATAGAGCATTCCATCCAAAAGCAGCAGAATACACATCCTTCTCAAGTGCACATGGAGCATTCTCCAGGACTGACCACATGCTGGGCCACAAAGTGAGCCTCAGTAAATTTAAGAAAATAGAAATCATATCAAGCATCTTTTCCAACCACAATGCTATGAGATTAAAAATAAACTACTAGAAAAAAACTGTAAAAAACACAAACACGTGGCAGCTAAACGATATGTCATTAAAAACCAATGGATCACTGAAGAAATCAAAGAGGAAATCAAAAAATACCTAGAGACAATGAAAATGAAAGCACAATGATCCAAAACCTATGGGATGCAGCAAAAGCAGTTCAAAAAGGGAAGTTTATAGCAATACAATCTTACCTCAGGAAACAAGAAAAATCTCAAAAAAAAGCAACCTAAACTTACACCTAAAGCAACTAGAGAAAGAAGAACAAGCAAAACCCAAAGTTAGTAGAACAAAAGAAATCATAAAGATCAGAGCAGAAATACATGAAATAGAAAGGAAGAAAACAATAGCAAAGATCAATGAAACCAAAAGCTGGTTCTTTGAGAAGATAAACAAAATTGATAAACCTTTAGCCAGACTCACCAAGAAAAAAAGGGAGAGGACTCTAATCAATAAAATTAGAAATGAAAAAGGAGAAGTTACAATTGACACCACAGAAATACAAAGGATCATATGAGACTACTACAAGCAACTGTATCCAATAAAACGGACAACCTGGAAGAAATGGACAAATTCTTAGAAAGGTACAATCTCCCAAAACCGAACCAGGAAGAAATAGAAAATATGAACAGACCAATCATAAGTAATGAAATTGAAACTGTGTTTTAAAAACTCCCAAGAAACAAAAGTCCAGGACCTGATGGCTCCAAAGGCGAATTCTATCAAACATTTAGAGAAAAGCTAACACCTATCCTTCTCAAACTCTTCCAAAAAATTGTAGAGGGAGGAAAACCCCCAAACTCATTCTACGAGGCCACCATCACCCTGGTACCAAAACCAGAAAAAGATACCACAAAAAAAAGAAATAGCAGGCCAACATCACTGATTAACATAGACACAAAAATCTTCAGCAAAATACTAGCAATTCGAATCCAACAATACGTTGAAAAGGATCACACACCATGATCAAGTGGGATTTATCCCAGGGATGCAAGGATTTTTCAATATCCACAAATCAATCAGTGTGATATACCACATTAACAAACTGAAGAATAAAAACCATATGTCATCTAAATAGATGCAGAAAAAGCTTTTGACAAAATTCAGCACCCATTTATGATAAAAACGCTCCAGAAAGTGGGGATAGAGGGAGCATACCTCAACATAATAAAGGCCATATATGATAAACCTACAGCTAACATCATACTCAACAGTGAAAAGATGAAAGTATTTCCTCTAAGATCAGGTATAAGACAAGGATGTCCAGTCTCACCACTTTTATTCAACATAGTTTTTCAAGTCCTAGCCATGGCAATCAGAGACGAAAAAGAAATAATAGAATCCAAATTGGAAAAGAAGAAGTTAAACTGTCACTGTTTGCAGATGACATGATACTATACATAGAAAATCCTAAAGATGCTACCAGAAAACTACTAGAGCTCATCAACAAATCTGGTAAAGTTGCAGGTTACAAAATTAATATACAGAGATCTGTTGCATTTCTATACACTAACAAAAAAAGATCATAAAGAAAAATTAAAGTAACAGTCCCATTTACCATCACATCAAAAAGAATAAAATATCTAGGAATAAACCTACCTAAGGAGACAAAAGACCTCTACTCCAAAAACTATAAGACACTGATGATGAAAGGAATCGAAGATGACCCAGATGGAAAGATATACCATGTTCTTGGATTGGAAGAATCAATATTGTCAAAATGACTGTACTACCCAAGGCACTCTACAGATTCAATGGAATCTCTATCAAATTACCAAGGGCATTTTTCACATTACTAGAACAAAAATCTTAAAATTTGTATGGAGACACAAAAGACCTGAAATAGCCAAAGCAATCTTGAGAAAGAAAAACAGAGCTGGAAGAATGAGGAATCCTGACTTCAGACTATACCACAAAGCTATAGTCATCAAAAGAATATGGTAATGGCACAAAAATAGAAATATAGATCAATGGAACAGGATAGAAAACCCGGTAATAAACCCATGCACCTGGGGTCAATTAATCTACAACAAAAAAGGCAAGACTATGCAATGGTGGATAGACAGTCTTTTCAAAAAATGGTACTGGGAAAACTGGACAGCTACATGTAAAAAAACTGAAATTAGAACATTCCTTAACACCATACACAAAAATAAGCTCAAAATGGATTAAAAACCTAAATGTGATACCAGACACTATAAAATTCTTAGAGGAAAACAGGCAGAACACTCTCTGACATAAAATGCAGCAATATCTTTTTCACTCTGTCTCCCAGGGTAATGGAAATAAAAACAAAAAGAAATATATGGGACCGAATTAAACTCAAAAGCTTTTGCACAGCAAAGGAAACCATAAAAGAACAAAAAGACAACCCACAGATTGGGGGAAAATATTTGCAAATGATGTGACTGAAAAGGAATTAGGCTCCAAAATTTATAAACAGCTCATGTGGCTTAATATCATCAAAACATACAACCCAATTAAAAAATGGGTGGAAGGCCTAAATAGACATTTCTCCAAAGAAGATATACAGATGGCCAAAAGGCACATGAAAAGATGTTCAACATCACTAATTATTAGAGAAATGCAAATCAAAACTACAATGAGATATCATCTCACACCAGTCAAAATGGTTATCATCAAAAATCCACAAACAATAAATGCTGGAGAGGGTGTGGAGAGAAGGGAACCCTCCTACACTATTGGTGGGAGTGTAAATTGGTACAGCCACTATGGAGAACAGTATGGAGGTTCCTTAAAAAACTAAAACTAGAGCTACCATATGACCGTGCAATCCCACTCCTGGACATATACCTGGAGAAAATCATGGTCTGAAATGATACATACACCCCAATGTTCATTGCAGAGCTGTTTACAATAGCCAATACATGGAAGCAACCTAAATGTCCATTGACAGAATAATGGATAAAGAAGATGTGGCACATATATACAATGAAATATTACTCAGCTATTAAAAAGAATGAAATAATGCCATTTGCAGCAACATGGGTGGACCAAAAAATTGTCATACGAGTGAAGTAAGTTAGACAGAGAAAGAGAAATATTCTATGATATCCCTTATGTGTGGAATCTAAATATCAGTACCATTTTTTTTTTAGATTCCATATATATGTGTTAGCATACGGTATTTGTTTTTCTTTTTCTGGCTTACTTCACTCTGTATGACAGACTCTAGGTCCATCCACCTCACTACAAAATTCAATTTCATTTCCTTTTATGGCTGAGTAATATTCCATTGTATATATGTGCCACATCTTCTTTATCCATTCACCTGTTGATGGACACTTAGGTTGCTTCCATGTCCTGGCTATTGTAAATAGTGCTGCAATGAACATTGTGGTACACATGTCTCTTTTTGAATTATGGTTTTCTCAGGGTATATGTCCAGGAGTGGGACTGCTGGGTCATATGGTAGTTTTACTTTTAGTTTTTTAAGGAACCTCCATAATGTTCTCCATAGTGGTTGTATCAATTTACATTCTTACCAACAGTGCAGGAGGGTTTCGTTTTCACCACACTCTTTCCAGCATTTATTGTTTCTAGATTTTTTGATAATGGTCATTCTGACTGGTGTGAGGTGATACCTCATTGTAGTTTTGATTTGCATTTCTCTGATAATTAGTGACGTTGAGCATCTTTTCATGTGCCTCTTGACCATCTGTATGTCTTCTTTGGTGAAATGTCTATTTAGGCCTTCCACCCCTTTTTTAATTGGATTGCTTGTTTTTTTGACATTGAGCTCCATAAGCTGTGTGTATATTTTGGAGATTAATCCTTTGTCCGTTGTTTCATTTGCAAGTATTTTCTCCCATTCTGAGGGTTGTCTTTTCATCTTGTTTATGGTTTCCTTTGCTGTGCAAGGAATCTAAAGAAAAAAAAATGTACTTATGAACCTAGTGGCAGGGCAGGAATAAAGCCGTAGACATAGAGAATGGACTTGAGGACATTGGGGGGAGGGTGGGGGAAGCTGGGGCAAAGTGAGAGTAGCATCGACACATATATACACTACCAAATATAAAACAGTTAGCTAGTGGGAAGTAGCAGCATAGCACAGGGAGATCAGCTCCGTGCTTTTCAATGACCTAGAGGGGTGGGATAGGGAGGGTGGGAGGGTGGCTCAAGAGGAAGGGGATATAGAGATATACGTATGCATATGGCTGATTCACTTTGTTGTACAACAGAAACTAACACAGTATTGTGAAGCAATTATACTCCAAAAAATATCTATTAAAAAAAGAAAGAAATCAAGAATTAAAAATAAAATGATACAAATGAACTTATTTACAGAAACAGACTCACAGACTTAGAGAACGAACTTATGGTTACTGGGGGGAGGGTGGGGTAAGAGAAAGTTAGGGAGTTTGGGATTGACATGTACACACTGCTATATTAAAATGGATTACCAACAAGGACCTACTGTATAGCACAGGGAACTCTGCTCAATATTATGTACCAACCTAAATGGGAAAAGAATTTGAAAAAGAATAGATACATGTATATGTATAACTGAATCACTTTGCTGAACACCTGAAACTATCATAACATTGGTAATCAACTATACTCCAATACAAAATAAAAAGTTTTAAAAAGTCCATTCAACCACTCTGTGTCTTTTGATTGGAGAAATTTAATCCATTTAGAGTTAATCATTGATAGGTAAGGACTTACTATTGCCATTTTGTTCATTGTTTTGTGGTTTTAAAGTTCCTTTGTTTCTCTCTTGCTGTCTTCCTTTGTGATTTGATGACTTCTTGTAGTGCAATGCTTTGATTCCTTTCTCTTTATCTCTTGTGTATCTACTAGAGATTTTTTCCTTATAGCTACTATTAGGCTTACATAAAACAACTTATAGTTATAAAAGTCTATTTTAAGCTGGTAACAACTTAATTTCAATTGCATACAAATCTCTGTACTTTTACTCCCCAACCCACATTTTATGTTATTGATGACATGATTTACATCATTTTTATAACGTGTATCCATTATCAAATATTCTAACTATAGTTCTCTTTAATGCTTTTACCTTTTAACTTTTATGCTAGAGTTAAAAGTCATTTAAGCACCACTCTTACAGTATTAGAGTATTCTGAATTTGACTATATACTTAGCTTTACCACTTGAGTTTTATACTTTCATATGTATTCATGCTATTAATAGCATCCTCTAATTTCAGCTTGAAGAACTCCCTTTAGCATTTCTTGTCAGGCAGGTCTAGTGGTTATAAACTCCCTCAGCTTTATCTCTTCTTCATTTCTGAGGGACATCTTTGCCAGGTATACTACTCTTGGTTTGCAGGGTTTTTTTTTTTTCTTTCAGCACTTTGAATATATATCATCTCACTCTCTCCTGGTCTATAAGGTTTCTGCTGAGAAATCCAGTGATAGATTTATGGGATTTCTCTTGTATATGATGAGTTGCTTTTCTCTTGCTGCTTTCAAAATTCTCTGTCTTTGACTTTTGAGAATTTGATTATTATGTGCCTAGGTTTAATCTTCTTTTGGTTGATCTTGTTTGATGATCTGAGCTTCATATATCTGGATGTCCACATCCCTCCCATGATTTGAAAGTTTTCAGCAATTATACCTTTATTTTATTTATCTACTTTAAAAATATTTATTTGGCTGCACCAGGTCTTTGTTGCGGCATAGCATGTGGGATCTTCATTGCGGCATGCAGGATCTTTGTTGTGGCATGCAGGATCTTTAGTTGTGGCATGCGGGATCTTTTAGTTGTGCTGTGAGGAATCTAGTTCCCTCACCAGGGATCGAACCCAGGCCCCCTGCATTGGGAGTATAGAGTCTTAACTACTGTACCACCAGGAAAGT
This sequence comes from Monodon monoceros, assembly GCF_005190385.1. Classification (NCBI taxonomy): domain Eukaryota; kingdom Metazoa; phylum Chordata; class Mammalia; order Artiodactyla; family Monodontidae; genus Monodon; species Monodon monoceros. The sequence continues at coordinate 826,347 of NW_021703780.1, read as the reverse complement.
CCCAGCAATTATATCTTTAAATAAACCATCTGCCCTTTTTTCTCTCTCTTGTTCACAGTCCCATGTGTTTATTGGTTCATTTGATGAAGCCCCATGAATCACATAGGTTTTCTTCAGTCTTTTTTGTTCTTTTTCCCCTTGACTGGAAAATTTCAAGTGACCTGTATTTGAGTTCACAGATTCTCTCTTCCATTTGATCAGGTCTGCTGTTGAAGCTTTCTACTGCATTTCTCATTTCATGCATCATAATCTTCAGCTCCAGAATTTGTTTCATTCTCTTTTTATGATCTTTTCCTCTTTGCTGAAGTTCTCATTTTGTTCTTATGTTGTTTTTCTGACTTTGTTGAGTTGTATGTGTTCTCTTGTAGCTTTCTGAGCTTCCTTAAAACAATTATTTTCAATTATTTGTCAGGAAATTTGTAGATCTCCATTCCTTTGGGGTTCGTTACTGGGAAATTATGCATTCTTTTGGTAGTGTTATGCTTCCTTGATTTTTTTTTTTGTATTCCTTGAATTCTTGCATTGCCTTCTTTGCATTTGAAGAAACAGTCAGCTCCTCTGGTCTTTACTGACTGACTCTGGGAGAGAAAGACCTTCACAAGTCAGCTTAGCTAGGGACTCTGGGGGTCTCTCAGACCTTTCCTGTGGGTGTGCCCACTCCACTCCTCTTGTTCCCTCTTAGGGGTGGGGGAGTCAATTTTGTATGCACTCTCTCAATCCTGCAAAGCCAGACCAAGCACTGAGAGTCTCCCATTTCTTTTCCCTAGAGTAGTGCCCTGAAGCATTCAAGGTTATGTGCCTTCTCCCAACCCAGCAGAGACAAGCCAGCTGAATGCACGTGCTTGTGCATGATCTGCAGAGGCTTACATGTACCTTTTATGGAGGCATGCACAGGGCACTAGCTCCAGGGGGTTGAGGGATGCATGGAGTTCTGGGGGCACCTGTGGACCAGCTGGGGGAGCCTGCAGGTGATGTATCCTACAAGGTTTGTGTACAGACCTCTTGGTGGATTCCATGAGGTGAGTAGTAGAATCCATGACCCTTTGTTGAGTTCCACACACAAGTTGCTCTGAGTCCCCATCCATTTTCCCTGCTCCTCGCTGCCTCCTGACTACTCACTCTGCCAATATCCTAAGTGTTATGGGTGGAGTGAAAATAAAGTGGACCTCCAAAGCAGCTAGAGAAGCCAAGCACTCACTTTCCCCCATGGGAGAAATCACAGGCCAAGGGGATCTCTCTTGGCACTGAGCTGTGCCGCCTTTGGGGAGGGGTTACACAGGTAAAGTAAAGCTGTTCTTCTTATTCTCTTCAATGAGTTTATTCTTGGATTTTTTCTCCAGTGAGGTGCTGGAACCCCTCTATGGACTTCTGCATGCCCACAAAAGTATTCTCATCATTGATTGTTGTAAAAAATCTGTGTTTCTGTGGGGGGATGAGAGCTAAAACCCTTATTCCACTATCTTGCTGACATTACTTTCCTGAGCTAGGATTTTAAACCAGGTTTGTCTCAATAAAATGTCATGTTCTTTGCACTCTACAACACCACTTTCTTTGCTAATTATATCCATTTGGAATGTGTGTATGAAAATTAAACCTGCCTTTTCATTTTACAAGATCAGTAGCTTTCAACACAATTGACCCTTCCCTCCTTGAAGTTCTTTCCTACCTTGGCTTCCATTAAGCAACATTTTCCTGGTTTCCCTCCTATTATGTGGCCATTTCCAAGTCTCTTTCTCTAGGTCCCTCGCCTGTACCTGGCCTTTCAATGTTGGAATACCCAGGACTCTTCCTGGACACTTGGCTTTTCAATTCTACACACTTGTCATAAGAAATGCCATCCACTCTTGACTTCAACTACCATTGATATGCTTATGACTTCCACCTTTGATTTTCAGCATACACCATTTTCTAAGCTCAATACTATATCTAATTGCATACTCTACATCTGCATATTTCAAGTTCAATATGTTCAAAATTGAACTAATTATCTTTTTTTCCTCAAACCTGCTCATCTTCTGGGGTTCCCAAACTCAATAAATGGTAATACTATCTATTCAACTGCTCAAGCCATAAGCTTATGAATCAATCTTATTTTCTCCTTTTCCTTCACCCCATATATACAGTGAATCAAAAACGCCCTGTCAATTTTACTTTCTTAAAAAAATATCTTGGGACTTCCCTGGTGGAGCAGTAGTTAAGAATCTGCCTGCCAATGCAGGGGACACGGGTTCAAGCCCTGGTCTGGGAAGATCCCACATGCCGCGGAGCAACTAAGCCCGTGCACCACAACTATAGAGCCTGAGCTCTAGAGCCCACAAGCCACAACTACTGAGCCCGCGTGCCACAACTACTGAGCCTGCATGCCTAGAGCCCATGCTCCACAAGAGAATCCACCACAATGAGAAGCCCACGCACCACAACGAAGAGTAGCCCTGCTCACCACATCTAGAGAAAGCCCGCATGCAGAAATGAAGACCCAATGCAGCCATAAATAAATAAATAAATAAATTTATTTTTAAAAATCTCCAATTAATTTATTTTTCTACATCTCCACAATCATACCTACTAACCACAAAGCTATTAATAATGCTTAATTGTACTGCTCCAATACCTTCTTAACTAGTTTCTGCATAAAACTTTTGTCTCCACTCCAATATTTTCTTCACACAGCAAAGAGTAAAAAATTTTCATGCACATTTGATTATGTCATTACCTTGATTTCCATTGTTCTTTGCAGCCTCCTAATTACTAAAACAAACTTCTTAACATTGCCAGGTCACTGCCTAGTTCTTTCCTATCTCATATCCTACCTTATCCCCCTCACTTTATTCCAGGTATACTGGAATAAAGGGGGCTTTCTTTCATTTCCTTAAACATACCAAGTTTTCTCCTGCCTCAGGCATTTGCCCATGTTGGACTATCAAACCAGCCCTCTTCACATAGCTTACTCCTGCTCATTCTTTAGATATCTTAACTATAACCTTTGGTTCTGGTCCCTTGAAGACTAGATTATGTCCTCATTACATACACTTCTATAGCATTCAGTGCTCTCACTACTAGTAGTTATTTAATTACATGTAATTATTTAATTACATATTTCATTCTTTCTTCTGCTAAAATATAAACTTCATGAGGGCAGGAATAGTGACAGTGTTGTTAGTTGTTGTGTCCTAACTATCTGGTATATTGTAAAACTGCTAGAAAAAAGAACACATATCAATGTACTACAGTCTATTCCACTGACAAATAAAAATAAGTTTCAGATTATTTCTCATTAAAGGTCATTAATATCACTGCTCCCTTATACTAAGGCATAAAATTGAAAGCTATCTGTATTTCAATTGTGTCTATGACTTAGGCCTATACTTCATTCTCTATTGCAATCTTATAAAATGTGCCTGAGCTGTTGACTCAAAATTTTTAATTTGTATTATATGCTGCTTGAGAGTCATGCATTATTCATTCAATGTCAAAATATTGCCAGAAGTATTTTTAATTCTTCCTCATTTCTTACTGTGATTTTTTAAAATCCTGTTGGGTCAGGTGGCATTGACTCATCTTGGAAAATATACTCATTTGACTTCACTTACTTTGACTTTCAAATAGGAGTTCCTTACATTGCAAAAGAAAAGAAACATTTTCTCTTCTCCTCTCTTGGATACAAAACCAAGACCCAATTAAGAGACTCTATTATACAGACACAGAAAGGTAAAAAGGAAATATGTGGCAAGTGATACACAATGCAAAAATAATCTAAAGAAAGATGAAGTGGCTATATTAACATTATATAAAGTAGATTTCAGAATAAGAAATATTAGGAATAAAGACAGATATTTCACAATGATAAACAAGTTGATTCTCTAGTAAGACATAGCAATTCTAAATGTGTATGCACCTAACAACAGGGATTGAATGTATATGAAGTAAAAACTGACAGAAATGAAAGGCAAAATAGACAAAACATGATTATAGTTGGGTATTTCAACACATTTTTCTCTGTAACTGACATAACAAGTAGACAGAACATCAATAAGAGTATAAAATATTTGAAGAGTTAGATCAACCAACACGATTTAATTGGCATTTATAGAAAACTCCACACAACAACAAAATACACATTCTTTTCAACTGTACATGGAATAGTCACCAAAATAGCCATATTTGGAGCCATAAAACAAGTCTCAATAAATTTAAAAGGAGTGAAATCATACAAAGTATGTTCTCTGACCACAGTAGAATAAAATAGGACTCTATAACTATAAGATATCTCAAAATTACCTAAATATTTGGAATTGAAAACAAATTTGTATATAACACATGGGTCAAAGAAATCATAAATTAAATTAGAAAATATTTTTAACTGAATGAAAATGAAAATATGCCATACCAAAATTTGTGGGTTATAGCTAAAGCAGTGCTTATGGGTTATTTATGGTATTGATTATTAGAAAGGAAAGAAGTATTCAAGTAAATAATCTAAGCTTATACCTGAATAACTAGAAATAGAAGATCAAATTCAATCTAAGGTGTGGAAGGATGGAAATAATAAAGAAAGGGAATCAATGACATTAAAAGCAGAAAAACAATAGAGAAAATCAGTGAAACCAAGAGCTGGTTATTTGAAAAGATTCAATAGCCTTACTAACGTGGTCAAGAATAAAAGGGAGAAGAAACAAATTATGAATATCAGGAATAAAAGAGGGCTGTCACTACATATCCTACATATATTAAAAGGATAATAAGAAAGTATTATGGACAACTTTATGCCAAGACATTTCACAACTAGATGAAATTCACAAACTGATTGTAAGAAAATCAAATTTTTGAAATTGACTAAAAAATAGAAAATCAGAATAAGTTTATATTGTATAAAGACATTGAATTCATCATTTAAAACACTATAGGACCAGATGGACAAGATGAATTCTATGAAATATTTAAGGAAGAAGTAATATCAATCTTACACAAACTCTTCCAGAAATTAGAAGAGAGGACACTTTTCAAATAAATTTTAGGCCAGCATTACCCTGATATTAAAACTGGACTAAAATATCACAAGAATAGAAAGCTACAGAGCAACATCCCTTATGAGCAAAGATATAAAATTACTCAAAAAGATATTAGCAAATTGGATCCAGCAATATCTATCTAAAAATGCATCACAGGTAAGTTGGGTTTATTCTGTGAATGCAAGGTTGCATTAACATTTGAAAATACACTGTTGTTCACCATATCAACAGAATAAGGGAGAAAAACCATATGATCATCTTAATATGCAGAAAAAGCATTTGAAAAAAATCAAGACTAATTGATGATTTTTTTAAAATCTCTTAGCAAAAAGAAATTGAAGGGTACTTAACCTGATAAAGGTCATCTACAAAAAGGCCCTAATGTTTTACCCTTAAGATTGAGAACAAGGCAAGGATGTCCGCTCTTGCCATCTCTTTTCTACATTGTACTGGGGGTCCTAGCCACTATATAATGAGACCAGTACACGAAATAAAAGTCATAAAGATTGAAAAGGAAAAAAACAACACTATCTTTATTCACAGGTGACATTTTGTTTAATGGAAAATCCTAATGAATCTTCAGAAATGCTATTAAATACACAATTAAGCAAGGTCACAAAATATAAGATCAGCATACAAAAACTGATTGTTTTTTATAAACTAGCAAATAACAATTGAATACTGACATAAAAAAGCAATTACATTTGAAATAGTATCAAAAACATGAATTGCTTAAAGCTACATTTATCAAAATATGTGAAAACCTGCACATTTAACATTTCAAATTTTGCTGACAGAAATAGAAGAAAAGTTAAATAAATGGAGCAATACACTATATTCATAGATTGGAGGACTCAGTTGTGTTAAAGTTGTGTCAAATTCTCCTCATTAATTTATAGATTCAACTCAAGCTGATCAATATCCCAACAGGTTTTTAAGAGATATTTATAAGCTGTTACTAAAATTTGTGTGGAAATCTGAAGGATATAAATGCCAGAAAGAATTTTCTAAAATAACAAAGTGGGGGAGGTATGGTCAAAATGGTGGAATAGGAAGATTCTGAGATCATCTCCTCCCATGCGCACACCAAAATTACAGCTACTTACAGAGTAGCTATCTATGAGAATGACTTGAACACTAGCAGAAAAGACGTTCCACAACTAAAGATAGAAGGAAATACAACAAGATGGGTAGGACAGATGCAGTATAGTCAAGGCCCATTCCCATGGTAGGCAACCCACAAATGGGAGGATAATCATAATTGCAGAGGTTTTCCCCAAGGAGCAAGGAGTCTAAGCCCCACATTGGTCTGCCCAGCCTGGGTGTTCTGCACCAGGAAAACAAGACCCCAAATATCTGGCTTTGAAAGCAAGCAGAGCTTAAATATGAGAGACCTGGAGGTCTATAGGAAAAAGAGACTTCACTCTTAAAGATGTGTATAAAAATCTCACATGCTCTGGGTCCTAGCACAGAGGACTAATTTGAAAAGAGCCTGGGTCAGACCCACTTGCTGATCTTGGAGAGTTTCCTGGAGAGGCAGGAGGCAACTGGAGCTCATCCTGGGGACATAGACACTGGTGGCAGCCATTTTGGGGAGCTCACTCTACCACAAGGACACTGGTGCTGACAATTGCCATTTTGGAGTCCTCCCTCTAGCCTATTAGTCCTGGGAGCTTATCTGGTCACTAGCCGGTGGCACCATTATTTGGGACTCCCTAAGACAAGCAGCCAGTGATGTGGGGACAGGAACCCACCCACCATTAGGCAGGCACCAACCCTGGACACTACCAGCCCCACACCCAGGCAGCCTGCGACCCAGCACTGCCTACCAGCAGGCTGGCACCAGACCTGGTGACCCCAGGTGGCACAGCCAGATGCTCTGGGACAAGGCCTCATTCACCAGTGGGCCAGTACCAGACCCAGGTCTTTGAGGGCCCCACAGCCAGCCACCCCAGAACCTGTCCGTGCCTACCAGGGAGGCTGTAACAAGCCCAGACACCTTCAAGCCCTGCAACCAACCATGATGGGAACTGGACCTGCCTACCATTGGGGCAGCCACTGCATGAGGGAGGTCCTGGCAGCCAACTGGGCCAGGGGCCAGCCTCACCTACTAGCATTACCACAGTAGCTGGCTCCTCCACCAGAAGGGTGTGTGCAGCCCAAATAGGGGTGCTCCTAAAGCATATAACTCTGGTGACCAGAGGAAAGCATGCTGCTTAGGCCCATAGAATGTCTTCCACATAAGGCCATTTTTAAAGATTGGGAAGTGTAACTGACCTACCTAATCCATAGTAATAAGCACAGAGAATGAGGAAAAAGAGGAATATGTTCAAAATGAAGGAACAAGACAAACCCTCAGAAAAAGAACTACACAAAAGAGAGATAAGGAATTTACCCAATAAAGAGTTCAAGGTAATGATTATAAGGATGCTCAAAGAACTCGGGAGAAGAATGGATGAACACAGAGAGAATTTTAACAAAAAGTTACAAAATATAAAAAAGAACCAAACAGAGCCAAAGAATACAATAACTGAAATAAAAAATACACTGGAAGGAATCAACTGTAGATTACATGATACAGAGGAATTGATCAGTGAACTGGAAGACGGAGTAGTGGAATTACCCAAGCTGAATAGAAAAAAGAAAAAGAAAAAAGAATTTTTCAAAGCTGAGGATAGTTTTTTAAAAAATGAGGACAGTTTAAGAGACCTTTGGGATAACACCAAATATACTAACATTCACATTATAGGAGTCCCAAAGGACAAGTAAGAGAGAAAGGGGCAGAGAACTTATTTGAAGAAATAATAGCTGAAAACTTCACTAACTTTGGAAAGGAAACAAACAGCCAGGTCCAGGAAGCAAGGAGAGTCCCAAACAGGATTAACCCAAAGAGGACGATGCCGAGACACATTGTAATTAAAATGGCAAAAATTAAAGATAAAGTGGGAATACAAAAAGCAGTAAGAGAAAAGCAACTATTTATGTACAAAGGAACTCCCATAAGACTCTGAGCAGACTTTTCAGCAGAAACCCCACAGGCCAGAAGGGAGTGGCACTATATATTCAAAATGATGAAAGGGAAAAAATATATAATTAAGAATACTCTACCCAGCAAAGCTAGCATTCAGGTTTGAAGGAGAGATACAGACAAGCAAAAGCTAAAAGAGTTCAGCACAACCAAACCAGCTTTATAAGAAATGTTAAAGCCTGCATCAAAAAGAATAAAATACCTAGGAAAAAACCTACTAAGGAGACAGAGACAAAAGACCTGTACTCCAAAAACCATAAGGCACTGATGAAAGAAATCAAAGATGACCCAAAGAGATGGAAATATATACCATGTTCTTGGACTGGAAGAATCAACATTGTCAAAATGACTATCCTACTCAAGGCAATCTACAGATTCAATGCAATCCTTACCAAATTACCAATGGCATTTTTCACAGAACTAGAACAAAAAATTTTTTAATTTGTATGCAAAAACAAAAGACCCCAAATAGCCAAAGCAATCCTGAGGGAGGGAAAAAACCCACAGAGCTGGAGGAATCAGGCTCCCTGACTTCAGACTATACTACAAAGCTACAGTCATCAAAACAGTATGGTACTGGCACAAAAACAGAAATATAGATCAATGGAACAGGATAGAAAGCCCAGAAATAAACCCACGCACTTATGGTCAATTAATCTATGATAAAAGAAGCAAGAAGATACAATGGAGAAAAGACAATCTCTTCAATAAGTGGTGCTTGGATAACTGGACAGCTACATGTAAAAGAATGAAATTAGAACATTCTCTAACACCATACAGAAAAATAAACTCAAAATGGACTAAAGACCTAAATGTAAGACTGGATATTATAAAACTCTTAGAGCAAAACATAGGCAGAACACTCTTTGACATAAATCACAGCAATATCTTTTTGGATCCACCTCCTAGAGTAATGAAAATAAAAACAAAAATAAACAAATGGGACCTAATGAAACTTAAAAGCTTTTGCACAGCAAAGTAAACCATAAACAAAACAAGAAGAAACCCACAGAATGGGAGAAAATATTTGCAAATGAGGCAACCAACGAGGGGTTAATCTTCAAAATATACAAACAGCTCACGCAGTTCAATATAAAAAATACCAAACAGCCCAATCAAAAAATGGGCAGAAGATTTAAATAGACCTTTCTCCAAAGAAGACATACAGATGGCCAAAAAGCACATGAAAAATGCTCAACATTGCTAATTATTATAGAAATGCAAATCAAAACTCCAGTCACCACACACTGGTCAGAATGGCCATCATCAAAAAGTATGCAAATAATAAATGCTTGAGAGGGTATGGAGAAAAGGAAACCCTCCTACACTGTTGGTGGGAATGTAAATTGGTACAACCACTATAGAGAATAGTATGGAGGTTCCTTAAAAAAGTAAAAATAGAATCATATGATCCAGCAATCCCACTCTTGGGCATATATTTGGAGAAAACCATAATTCAAAAAGATACATGGGGCTTCCCTGGTGGTGCAGTGGTTGAGACTCTGCCTGCCGATGCAGGGGACATGGGTTCATGCCCCGATCTGGGAAGATCCCACATGCCGCGGAGCGGCTGGGCCCATGAGCCATGGCCACTGAGCCTGCGCGTCCAGAGCCTGTGCTCCGCAACAGGAGAGGCCACTACAGTGAGAGGCCCACGTACCGCAAAAAAAAAAAAAAAGATACATGTACCCCAATATTCATAGCAGCACTATTTATGATAGCCAAGACATGGAAGCAACCTACATGTCCATCGACAGAGGAGTAGATAAAGAAGATGTGTTACATATACATAATTACTCAGCCATAAAAAGTAACAAGATAATGCCATTTGCAGCAACATGGATGGACCTCGAGATTATCATACTAAGTAAAGTAAGTCAGACAAAGACAAATATCATATGATATCACGCGTGGATCTAAAAAATTGATACAAATGAACTTATTTACAAAACAGATACAGACTCACTGACTTTGAAAACAAACTTAAGGTTACCTAAGGTGAAACATCGGGGGCAGGGATAAATTAGGAGTTTGGGATTAACAGATACACGTTACTATATATAAAATAGATAATTAACAAGGACCTACTGTATAGCACAGGGAACTCTACTCAATATTCTGTAATAACATATATGGGAAAAGAATCTGAAAAAGAATGGATATATGTATATGTATAAGTGAATCACTTTACTGTACACTGGAAACTAACACAACATTGTATATCAACTATACTTCAATATAAAATAAAAATTAAATTAAAAAAAAGAAATGTTAAAGGAACTTCTCTTAACATAAAAGTCCACAACTAGAAATATGAAAATTATAGGAGGAAAGTTCTTATTAGGCAACTATACAGTAAAGGTAGTAGGTCAAGTACTAATAAAGCTAGTAGGGACGTTAAAAGAGAAAAGTAGGAAAATAATCTATATCCACAATAAGTAGTTAAGGGATACACAAAACAAAAAGATGTAAAATAAGATGTTAAAATCATTAAGCATGGGAAGGGAGTAAAAATGCAGAATTGTTAGAATGTGTTTGAGCTTAAGAAATTTTTACAAAACTAGAACAAATAACCCTAAAATTTGTATGGGGACACAAAATACCCCAAATAGCCAAAATAATCTTGAGAAAGAATAACAAACCTTGATATATCACATGCCCTTATTTCAAACTATACTATAAAGCTACAGTAATCAAAACAGTATGGTACTGGCACAAAAACAGACACATAGATCCATGGAACAGAATAGAGAGCCCAGAAATAAATCCATGCACATATGACCAAATGATCTATGACAGAGAAGGAAAGAATATACAATGGGGGAAAGAGTCTCTTCAATAAATGGATTTTGGGAAAACTGGGAAGCTACATGCAAAAGAATCTAACTGGATTACTTGCAACGTGCAGAAGTAAATTCAAAATGGATTAAAGACTTAAATATAAGACCTGAAACCATAAATCTCCTAGTATAAAACATAGGTAGTATACTCTTTGGATTGGCATTGTAATATATATTTTTTTGAATACATCTCTTCAGGTTAGGGAAATAAAAGCAAAAATGAAAAAATGGGACTACATCAAACTAAAAAGCTTTTGCACAGTGAAGGAAACTATCAACAAAATGAAAAATCCACCTACTAGATGGGAAAAGATATTTTCAAACAATACATCTGATAAAGGGCTATATTTATATTTTGGATAAAATATAAAAAGAACTCATACAACTAAATATCAAAAAACAAAGAACCCAATTTAAAAATGGGCAGAGGACCTGAGTAGACATTTTCCCAAAGAAGATATACACATGGCCAACAGGCACATGAAAAGATGTTCAACATCACTAATTATTAGAGAAATGCAAATGAAAATCACAGTGATATCACCTCACACCTGTCAGAATGGCTATTATCAAAAAGACAACAGGGCTTCCCTGGTGGCGCAGTGGTTAGAAATCCACCTGCCAATGCAGGGGACATGGGTTTGAGCCCTGGCCCAGGAAGATCCCACATGCCACGGAGCGGCTAAGTCCATGTGCCACAACTACTGAGCCCGCACACCTAGAGCCCATGCTCCACAACAACAGAAGCCACTGCAATGAGAAGCCTGCACACGGCAATGAAGAGTAGCCCCTACTCGCTGCAACTAGAGAAAGCCCACACGTAGCAAGGAAGACCCAACGCAGCCAAAAATAAATAAATAAATTAATTAATTAATTAAAAAGACAACAAATAAATGTTGGTGAGGATGTGGAAAAGAGGGAACCTTCATGCACTTTTGATGGGAATGTAAATTGACTCAACCTCTATGGGAAATAGTATGGAGGTTTCTCAAAAAACTAAAAATAGAACTACCATATAATCCAGCAATTCCATTCCTGGGTATATATCCAAAGAAAACAAAAGCACTAATTTGAAAAAAGACACCCCAACATTAATAGAAGCACTATTTACAAAAGCCAAGATATGAAATCCACCTAAGTGTCCATTGATAGATGAATGGATAAAGAAGATGTGGTGTGTATACATATATATACACACACACACACACACACACATATATACACAAATGGAATATTACTCAGCCATTAAAAGGAATGAAATAATGCCATTTGCAGCCACATGTATGGACCTAGAGATTGTCATACTGAGTGAAGTAAGTCAGAAAGAGAAAGAGAAATATCATGATATCCCTTATATGTGGAATCTAAAAAGAAATGATACAAATGAACTTATTTACAAAACAGAAACAGACTCACAGACTTAGAGAGCGAACTTATGGTTACCAGAGAGGAAGGGTGGGGGAAGGGATAGTTAGGCAGTTTGGGATCGACATGTACACACTGCCATATTTAAAATGGATAACCAACAAGGACCTACTGTGTAGCACAAGAACTCTGCTCAATGTTATGTGACAGCCTGGATGGGAGGGGAGTTTGGGGGAGAATGTATACATGTATATGTATGGCTGAGTCTCTTTGCTGTGCACCTGAAACTATCACAACATTGTTAATTGGCTATATTCCAATATAGAATAAAAAGTTAAAAAAAAACCCACTAATTCGAAAAGATATGTACACCCCAACATTCATAGAAGAACTATTTACAACAGCCAAGATATGGAAGCCATGTAAGTGTCCATTGATAGATGAATGGATATATATAAACTGGAATATTACTCAGCCATAAGAAAGAATGAAATCTTGCCATTTTCAACAACATGGATGGGCCTAGAGGGTATTGCACTGTGTGAAATAAGTCAGACAGAAAAAGAAAAATACTGTATGATTTCATTTATATGTGGAATCTAAAAATCAAAACAAATGAACAAATGTAACAAAACAGAAACAGACTCATATATATATAGAAAAAAAAAACTGTTGGTTTTCAGAGGGGAGGGGGGAGGAGGATGAGTGAAATAGGTTAGGGAAATTAAAAGGTATAAACTTAAAATTATAAAATAAATAAGTCATGGGATGTAATGTACAGTATAGGGAATATTGTCAGTAATATTGAAATAACTTTGTATAGTGACAGAGATAACTAGAATTATTGTGATGATTATTTTGCAATGTATGAAAATATCTAATCACTATGTTGAACACCTGAAACTAATATAATATTGTAATTCAATTAAGCCCAAAAAAGTGAAATAAAGTGGAAGTACTTACACTACCTGATTTCAACACTTACTATAAAGATGCAGAAATCAAGATAATTTGGTGTTCGCAAAAGGATAGTAATGTAGGTCAATAGAACAGAATAGAACATCCTGAAATAGATCCACATAGTTATGGTCAATTTATTTTTGATAAAGGTGCCAAGACAATTAAAGGGAGAAAAAGATAATCTTTATAGCAAGTGATGCTGAAACAACTGGATATCCATACACAAAGAAAGAAAAGAAAGAAAGAAAGAATTCAAATGCAAACTACAGTGACAGAAAGCAGATGGGCCTGAGGGTTGAGGGGGAGAGGCTTGAGAATACTTTTGTGGGTGATGGAAATATTCAACGTTTTGATATTGATGGTAGTTACATGATTATATACATTTGTCAAAACTCAAAAAATGATAATGGGTACACTTACTGTATATAATTATATTTCAGTGATTCAAAGTGATTAAAAACATTACAAAAAAGAACAAAGCAGAAATATTTAGTATTAAAAAAGAGTTCACTATCTGTGGTAAATAAAGAACTAAAGAGAACAATATCTGGGATAAATAGGAGAACGGATTAAGAAATTATAGAAGCAGATTGAAGAAACTTTTCAATCAAAAGGAAAATATAAAAGAAAACCTTGGGGATATGTATGTAATAGAAGTAGAGGTGCTAACATGTGGGTAATAGGAGTCTAAGAAATGGAGAAAAAATCTAAAATAGAGAAGAGGAAAATGTAAAGGAATAATGTAGATAAATTTTCCAGAATTAGAGACAAACAACTTCTTATTGGCAATACTCTTAAGGAGAATAAGGGAAAACCCACACCTAGCCATAGTGAAATTTCAGAATTTCTTGAGGAGAAAATTCTAAGAGCTTATAAAGAGAATGAGCAAATGGCCTAACAGTGGCATACTTAATGTATTTATCACCTGAAGTAGATAATTTTTTAATGCTCTCTTCCTTCATATGAAAAAAATATTTTCAATACTATGTAACAATATGCAAAAATCATTATCTTTTTGATTTCTTCTTTAGTTTTTAAATGACAATTAATTTTAAAATGCTAAATTTCAATTTTAAGCACATTAATCCAACTCAGTAAAATATTTCATGTGTGAACTAAAATTCTCACTTATGAAACAAAAATGTTCTATCTCACAGTTCATACTGTTACAGTGTTTTGAATTTAAAAACAAATAAAAACTCCAAGTGTTCAAACAAAATGATAGAATTGAAGTAACTCAAAGTTCTTTTTCTCTTAATTTTTACAACTGTACTACCATTATTTCAAGTCCACCATTTAAATACAGGAGTACACTGTGTGTAGTAAAAGAGGGGTTGTTGACACGAACTATACCTGCAGCAAGCTTGAACGAATAGAAATCATTATGGACTAACTCCCCAAGTGAATGTGTATAGTTGAGTCTGCATGTGTCATAGGTCAACTGCATAATTAAGATTTCTCTAAATTAACTTCCTTTAGAATTAAAGGGTAAGTGATCCAAATTTGCTAATTTGAAGGTTACATATAAATTGTTAAAAGTAATTCTTACAATAATCGCATCAAATGTTTAGAATTTAGCCCAATTAAAGACTTTTTATCAGTAAGAGGATGAAAAAAAAAGAATACGAGGCAAATATTAAGAAAAGGAAAATGGTGTGCTTACATTTAATTTCAGATAAAATAGATTTTAACACAAAAATATTAGATATAGAAAGGATTATCACTGAATGGTAAATGTTTACATTTTAAATATATTTATAGCCTCAAAACTGTGAAGCAAAAACTGGTAGAATACAGGGAAATGTTGACAAATCTACCACATAGAGGTACGTTTCAACACTTTTCTTTCAATTAGTGTTAGGTCAAGGAGACGAAAATGATTCAGAAGAATATAGAAGATATCAACATCAAAATTAAGAAGTTTGACTTAAACTTACCAATAGTGACCCAAGGAAGTATAAAATTTTGTATAGTCCTAGAATCATGAAATAAATTAAAGCAGTATTTAAAAATATTGCTCCAATAAAACACCTGGTCCAGATTGATTTACAGGCAAGTTTGACTAAATTTCAAGAAGATCCACTAATTTTAATCAAATTTTCTCAAGCAATAGATAAAAGAGATACTTCTTAATTTATTCTTTGAAGACAGCATAATCATGATACCAAGATCAGATAAAGACACTCTGTAAAAGACATAATGTAAAAGCATTATGTGACATGTCCATTTCATTTATTAAAAGATATGTTAAATCCTACATGGAACATTAACAATTGAATCAAATGGTTGGTTTTACATTAGAGATGCAAGAGTGGTTTAATATTTAAAAATGTATAGGGCATTCCCTGGCAGTCCAGTGGTTAGGACTCTGTGTTTTCACTGCCAAGGGCCCAGGTTCAGTTCCTGCTTGGGAAACTAAGATCCTGCAAGCCGTGTGGCATGGCCAAAAAAAGAAATTTTGGAATAAAAAGTGACATTTGAAAAAAAATGTATAAAAGTAATTCATTATATTAACAGATTAAAAGAGAAAACTAAATGATAATGGAAATTTATTATAGACAAAGCCTTTGGTAAAATTCTGACTCTGGGAAGAAATGCAGTCTATTTTCCAGTAGATAGGAACAAGGAAGAATGTAGTCCTGATGTTTGCCAGCAGCCATCTATGTCTTTAAAAGGAGCCAGGCTTGTGATGAATCTGACACCATGGATGGCAGAGTTTAAGGGAGAGATTTGAACAGGAGACATACATTTTGTATTCTCGGCATATGTATGGTATTTAACACTATAAGATTGGTTGAGGTAGGGGAGTAAGTATAGATAGAGAAGAGATCTAAGGATGGAGCCCTAGTGCTTGGAAGTTAGTCTTATGGGAGTCACCTGAGATTTACCTTAATGGGCCAGAGGAAGAAAATAACTGAATTCAGTGATCCTAATAAAAGAGCAAATTGTGGGCTCTCTAAGAGTCAGAACTTGATAACCAAAGGGTCTATAAAAGCCTAAAGAAACAGGCTCAGGTATGCTGGTGTGGCCTCCCTTGGATTTCTCCTACTTCTGAGAGAGAGTAGGCCAAGATTTCCCCCAGTTGAGGAAAATGTCTGTCACCTGGCTTCAGAGGGGAAACTTGGGTAAGTCTGAGTATGAGGGTAACCTAGACCATGTCATTTTAAGGTTTAATTTTTAGTATCACCTACATAGGGTTAGGGATGAAAGAATAAGTAGGTATAAGAAAATTATCATTGAGTATAGCCAGAAGGATTGATTGAAAGTACATTAAGGAAAAAAGACTGAACTGCAAGTTTCTATCATATGTGTTTCCAAAATTAACTGCCCTATGGTTATCTTATGTAAAGTAGTAGCCAGAGGACAAAGATGAATTAGAACAGTTCCACAGGGAAACA
Organism: Monodon monoceros; assembly: GCF_005190385.1. Taxonomy (NCBI): domain Eukaryota; kingdom Metazoa; phylum Chordata; class Mammalia; order Artiodactyla; family Monodontidae; genus Monodon; species Monodon monoceros. Next base: position 809,747 of record NW_021703780.1, on the reverse strand, counting down.
TAGGGACCCTGATATATATTTCTTTTTAATTAGACACCACAAGGGTTAATTATATGAGGTCAATAGAACAACTGCTCCAGATTATCTCTCTGATATGTGCAAAAGTGGTGGGTTGCAATAGTAGATGTACTTTCCCAGCAACAAAAATACTAAGCCCTACACTTTAAGTAGAACACCAAAGAACTGGAATTGGTTCAGAGGATAAAGAGGGTGGTAGGAAGCCAAATAAGTGCAGGAATTTTTAGCTTGAAAAAGAAATGATTCTAGGATGGCAGGATCAATGTCTACAAATATTCAAAAACTTGACATGTAAAAGATGAAAGAGAATTGATTTGTGTAGCTCTAGTGGGAAAAGGAGCCAGCTCTTGAAGTTGCAGAGTTGCTGATTTAGAATCAACATAAGCTACAGTTCTAGCTGCCCAACAATTGAACCGTCTGCATCACGAAATAATGAGTCCTCTGTTCAAATCAACGTTTAATAAGCAATAGAATGATTCTTATTTGGGATACTGGTGAGAATATTATAGCATTGAGAGGCTGTTGGGTGAAAGAAACTTTAAGATCTAATTTAAGCTTATTTTACTTTATGAAAAAAATACTTTCATCTTATTGGATTCAACATTGCATGTTATCAGTGGAATTGGTATTCCTTTGAAGATTTATATGATCTTCATTTTTTTCTTTCTTCTCAAGTTTTTGACAAAACCATTGAATAGTACTACACTATGGCTTTTCATGCAGACAGCAATCTATGAATGAAAACACTTTGGACACAATTGCACATAATATGTATGCAAAATATTTAATGAATGAATTCGCTATGAATATCCTAACAATAACATTCAGGCTACATTTCATCATCTTATTCACAAGAATAGTATCCAGACACCTTTAATATACCTATTAAGCCTATTAATGGAAATGAAAACAATAATAATAAAAATGGCTGAGATTTATTGATCACTTACTATGTGCTAAGCAATTTTTAAAGCCTTTTGCATATATTATTTTGACACAATCCTTTGAAGTAAGTACTACTGTTATCTCCATTTTAAAAATGAGGAAACAGAAGCATGGAGAATTTTTGCATCTTGCTCAAACACAGCTACTAAATTGCAGAGCCAGGATTCAAATACAGGAAGCCCCACTCCAAAGCCCCTGTTCCTAACCACTTCACTATAGTTCAGTATGACTTGATTCCAGATAGTTATATGAAATTACTCCACTCTTTTAAATTAGATAAAAGATAATTTTGCAAGTAATAGGTAAATATCTTTTCATTATAAAACTAAAACATTACTAATAAAGCTAAAATTTTGCTTGACCAGCCCCCAAACCCAGTATCTTACCCAAATGTAGCCAATGCTATGTGTTGTAGAATATTTGAAATATTTAAAACTTTTTAATACATATATACAAATATATGTATACACATGTGCATGTATACATACACACTGTTTGTTTTATAAGGTATCAACATAGAAATAGAAGTATCTGAAACTTGCTTTTTAAATTCAGCAATATATCTTGGAGCTCTTTTAATTACAGTACCCAGAGATATTCTGCATTCCTTTTTTAACTATTGCATAATATTCCATGATTTGGAAATATTTTAAATTTAGCCATTCTCCTGTTGGTGTACATCTGGGTTGTTTCAAATTTTTTGCTGTTACAAATAAGGTTGTGGGAGTACCCTTGCCATGCCTGCTTTTGTTTTTGTGCAAATGTTACTCTAGGGTAGATACAGAGAAGTGGTATTGTTTGATCATTGAGGATGTGCATTTTAATTTTAATACACACTGCTAACTTGTCATCCAAAATGGCTGAATAAACTGATACTCCCTGTAGGAGTGGTAGGAACTTTAGAGAAAAGAATAGCTCCACTTCATCTAGAATGTATTAAAGACATGTGGATAGATGAGATCAAATAGAGAGAGTGTAAACTATAGGATCTGGTGACACCCAAAGTTACATCTCCAGTGTGACTTCTCAGCTGAACACCTGACTCATATCTAATTATCTGCTTGATATCTCAATTTCTACATATAATAGGCTTTTCAACACTAATGTATCAGAAGCAGAACTCCTGATCTGGCACTTTCCTTCTCCTAATCAAAACCTGTTTCTCTGGCTTCCATATCTTACTAACTATACCACCATGCACCCAAATGCTCCAGCCAAAACCTAGGTTGTTAGCTAATCTTGTTTCATCTATACCCCCCGATTCTGAAACAAGACCAAGATGTATCATTTCATTCATAAATATTTCACTATATATCTCAAAAAGATAAGGACTCATTTTTAAACATAATCACAATACCACATTAAAGATAACAATTATTCCTTAGTGGCATCAAAAGATACTATCACATCTAAACATAACTAATTCTTGGGCAGAAGACCTAAATAGACATTCCTCTAAAGAAGACATACAGATGGCCAATAGGCACATGAAAAGATGCTCATCATAGCTAATTATTAGAGAGATTCAAGTCAAAACTACAATGAGGTACCAGCTCACACCAGTCAGAATGGCCATCATTAAAAAGTCTACAACACAAAAATAAACTCAAAATGGATTAAATACCTAAATGTGAGGCCATATACTATAAAACTCTTAGAGGAAAACATAGGCAGAACACTCTGACATAAATCACAGCAAGATTTTTTTTGACCCACCTCCTAGAGTAATGAAAATGAAAACAAAAATAAACAAATGGGACCTAATGAAACTTAAAAGCTTTTCCATAGCAAAGGAAACCATAAACAAGACAAAAAGACAACCCTCAGAATGGGAGAAAATATTTGCAAACGAATCAATGGACAAAGGATTAATCTCCAAATTATAGAAACAGCTCATGCCACTCAATATCAAAAAAACAAACAACCCAATCAAAATATGGGCAGACCTAAATAGACATTCCTCTAAAGAAGACATACAGATGGCCAATAGGCACATGAAAAGATGCTCGACATCACTAATTATTAGAGAAATGCAAATCAAAACTACAATGAGGTATCACCTCACACCAGTCAGAATGGCCATCATCAAAAAATCTACAAACAATAAATGCTGGAGAGGGTGTGGAGAAAACAGAACCCTCTTGCACTGTTGGTGGGAACGTAAATTGATACAGCCACTATGGAGAACAGTACAGAGGTTCCTTAGAAAACTAAAAATAGAACTACCATATGACCCAGCAATCCCACTACTGGGCGTATACCCTGAGAAAACCATAATTCAAAAAGAAACATGCACCCCAGTGTTCATTGCAGCACTATTTACAATAGCCAGGTCATGGAAGCAACCTAAATGCCCATCAACAGACAAATGGATAAAGAAGATGTGGTACATGCATACAATGGAATATTACTCAGCCATAAAAAGGAGTGAAATTGGGTCATTTGTAGAGATGTGGATGGACCTAGAGACTGTCATACAGAGTGAAGTAAGTCAGAAAGAGAAAAACAAATATCGTATATTAACACATATATGTGGAATCTAAAAAAGTGGTACAGGTGAACCTGTTCACAAGGCAGAAATAGAGGCACAGACATAGGGAACAAATGTATGGACACCAAGGGGGGAAAGGGGAGCTGGGTTGAATTGGGAGATTGGGATTGGCATATATACACTAATACGTATAAAATAGATAACTAGTGAGAACCTGCTGTATAGCACAGAGAACTCCATTTCACTGTACAGTAGAAACTAACGCAACATTGTAAAACAACTATACTCCAATTTTTTAAAAAAAGAGGTTAAAATAAAAGTCTACAAGTAACAAGTGCTGGAGGGGATGAGGAAAAAAGGAAACTCTCCTACACTGTTGGTGGGAATGTAAATTGGTGCAGCCATTATGGAAAACAGTATGGAGATTCCTCAGAAAACTAAAAATAGAGTTGCCATATGATCCAGCAATCCCACTCCTGGGAATATATCCAGACAACACTATACCAAATGTAAAATGGTTGGCTGGTGGGAAGCAGCAGCATAGCACAGGGAGATCGGCTCAGTGCTTTGTGATGACCTAGAGGGTGGATGGGAGGGAGGCTCAAGAGGGAGGTGATATGGGAACATGTGTATGCATATGGCTGATTTGCTTTGTTGTGAAACAGGAACTAACATGGTATTGTGAAGCAATTATACTCCAATAAATCTCTATTTAAAAAAAATACATTCACCCCAATGTTCGTAGCAGTACTATTTACAATAGCCAAGACATGGAAGCAACCTAAATGTCCATCAACAGATGAATGGATAAAGAAGTTGTGACATGTATATATATATTGCCATACAATGAATTATTACTCAGCCATAAAAAAGAATGAAATAATGCCATTTGCAGCAACATGGGTGGACCTAGAAATTATCATATGAAGCGAAGTAAGTCAAAAAGAGAAAGACAAATACTATATGATATCACTTATATGTGGAATCTAAAATACAACACAAACGAACATATCTATGAAACAGAAACAGACTCACAGACTTAGAGAACAGACTTGCGGTTGCCAAGGTGGGGGTGGTGAGGGATGGATTGGGAGTTTGGGATTATCAGATGCAAACTATTATATATAGAATGGATAAACAACAAAGTCCTACTGTATAGCACATGGAACTATATTCAAAATCCTGTGATAAACCATAATGGAAAAGAATATGAAAAAGAATATATATATATATGTATATATATATATACACATATATGCATAACTGAGTCACTTTGCTGTACAGCAGAAATTAACACAGCACTGTCAATCAACTATACTTCAATAAAATTTTAAAAAGTCAAGATAACTATTATTTAATATCATCAAATATTCATTCAGTATCCAAATTTCCCTGGTTGATGCCTACATCTTTTACAATTTGTTTATTTGAATCAGGATCCAAGCAATGTGCATATGTTGCAGTTGATTGATGTGTGTCTTTAATCTCTTTTTTATTTTTTTTTATTTTTTATTTATTTATTTTTTTAATCTCTTTTTAATCTATAGGTTCTATTTCTCTTTTCCTTCCTTTCAATGTGTTTGTGGAAGAAATCAGTTGTTTGTCCTGTAAAATTTCCCACACTCTGGATTTTGCTAAGTGTACCTCTCCCATGGTATCATTTAACCTCTTCCAGCCTTCCCTAACTCATTAACTGGTACCACCACTCACCAGTTCCTCTGACCCCTGTACTTCCTGTAGTAAGGCATAGAGGCATATCAGATTTAGATTCAAATTTTAGCAAGAATAAATTATAAGTAGTGTTATTTTTACTTCCTATCGCGTCACATAATATCTGGTTGTCTCTCTCTTTTTGTGATGTTAACTCTGATTAGGTTGTTCATGTGTTGTCAGCCTGATCTGTCCATTATAAACTTACCCAATGACTTTTCACCTAATAATTTTTGCAGTTTTTGATGATCTTTGCCTAGAACTGTCATTTCATTATAGGTTTCAAAATGGTGACATGCTATCATTCTTGCATTTATAAGCTGGGATTCTTCTATAAAGAACTTTTTTACATCAACTATTTGGTTACCCTAAAGTACGTTCATCAAGAAAGGCAGAAAAAATGTTTGGTTTTTTTCCACTTATTTACCAGTTATAATAGATAGTTATTGCCTGAAATAATTTCATGTAACAAACAATTCCAAAATCTCAGTGGCTTAAATAAGTATTTATTTCTTATTCAAATATCTGCTAGTCATTTGTGGTTCTGCTGGGCTCTGCTGGGCTTGGCTAGGCTTGATTCCAGACTGAGGGTTGGATTCAGGTCTGCTCCATGTATCTTATCATTGTGGGATCACACCAGAGGTTACCCAGGACAAGTTATTCTCACGGCAGGTGGCAAAAGTGCAAGAATAAGCTAACACACAAACATATTTAAACCCTTTGCTTGTGTCATGTCAGTTCATATTCCAGTAGCCACAGTTACATACCTAAACTCTGTATACCGAGTGTTCTATTGTCAACTTAGTTGAGCTGGAAACTACATTTCCCAGAATCCCTTTATTTGAATGGTTCCATGTTAGAGGAATCTATGTGAGATTTGGGAGGTGGAAGTGAAGCAATGGCTATAATCCTTGGAGCATCTTCATAATCAGATGTTGTTTTGATTATCTATTGTGACATAACAAATCATCCCAAGACTTAGTGGCTGAAAAACTTTATGCTCTCTTATGGTACTGTGGATTGACTGGATTCAGCTGAGTGGCTCTCACTTGGGCTCTCACAGCTTCAGACAGATGGTATCTGGAGCTGAATTTATCTAAAAAATCAACTGAACTGGACATCCAACATGTTCATGAACATACCTGGCTGTTGGCTGGGAGCTTAGCTGGGGCTGTGGACTAGAGCACTTACATATGGCCTCACCATGTGTAGGTGAGGCTTGGGTTTCTACAGCATGGAAACGGGGTTCCCTGAGGGAATGTACCAATAGTGAGGGTTCCAAGAAGCAGCAATCAGAAGTTTTTGTGCTGTGCTCAAAACTGGCATAGTTTTACTTACACCATGTTCTGTTAGTCAAAGTAGTCACAGGTGGGGCCCAGATTCAGTGGGGTGAGAAATAGACTGCACCTCTTGATGGAGAAGTGACAAGGTCATATTTCTCTTGAGCATATAAGATGGAAGATATTGTTGCAGCCATCTTTGAAAAATGTAAATCTGCAAATATGGTGATAGATGCAGAGGCGCCTGATAGATTCCAGTTTGTCATTGCTCTCCTCTGCTCAACATCTAACTCTTATTTCTGACTGTTGACCCTGCTGATCAACAGCAGCCCCAGATCTACCATCAGATGCTAGATCCCAAAGAGGTTATAGCTTATACAAAGGCAAAACTTCCCATAGACTGCTGCATGAGCTTCCACTTCATTGTTCTACTTTAGTGGCTAGATGTAATTGAATTTTCAGATTACCCTGAAAAGCTCCAACTTATCCATTTGCTCTAGTGTTTCAGAGGACTTGTCAGTGACTCTCTGATCCTCAGTCCTACAACTGCAAGTAACTGAATTCTCCAATAACCAGTGAGCTTGGAAGAGGACCCTGAGCCTCAGATGAGAGCATAGCCTTGGCCAACACCTTGATCTCAGCTAGCATGGTGAAACCCTGAACAGAAGGTCCAACTAACTTGTACCTTGACTCCTGATTAATATAAGTTATGAGATAAAAAATTTGTGTTGTTTTAAGTTGCTAAATTTGTGGTAATTTCTTACACAATAGAAAACTAACACAGTATCTAAAAAATATTGAGCCTTCCAATACATGACCATGGTATATCTCTCCATTTATTTATATCTTCTGTTTATTCATCTCAACAATGTTTTGTAATTTAAGGCAGGGGTCTCCAACCCCCGGGCCATGGAATGGTACCAGTCCGTGGCCTGTTAGGAGCTGGGCCGCACAGCAGGAGGTAAGCGGCAGGTGAGCAAACAAGGCTTCATCTGTATTTACAGCAGCTCCCCATCGCTCACATTACTGCCTGAGCTCCGTCTGCTGTCAGCATTATGGTGAGTTGTATAATTATTTCATTATATATTACAATGTAATAATAATAGAAATAAAGTGCACAATAAATGTAATGCACTTGGATCATCCCAAAACCATCCACTCACCCCATCCATGGAAAAATTGTCTTCCATGAAACCAGTCCCTGGTGCCAAAAAGGTTGGGAACCACTGCTTTAAGTTGCAGAAGTCTTGCACTTATTTTATTTAATTTATCCATTCATGTTTAATGTTTTTGTATGCTTTTGTAAATGGCATTTAAAATTTTTAATTGCTAATTGTTCATTGCTTCATACATAGAAATACAATTAACTTTTGTATATTGACATTATGTCTTGTGACCTTACTAGTTCAAATAGCTTTTTAAGTAGATTCCTTAAGATATTATACATAGATGATCATGCCATTTATGAATAGAGGTTTACTTCTACCTTTGCAATGAGTATACTGATTATTTCTTTTTTTCCCTTACATACTGACTAGGATTTCCAGTACTATGTTTAATAGAAATTATGAGAGATGACAACCTTGCCTTGTTCATAATCTTACAGAGAAAATATTAATTCTTCAATCTTTAGGTATGACATATGCTGCAGGATTTTTACAGATACATTTTATAAGGCTGAGCTGCACAGAAGCTTTTTTCCCCTTTGGCTCCTTGACACAGAGTTGGTGCTGCCTCTTCCCCATGTACCTCCTAGAGACCATCAAGGGCCCAGGCCCAGAGGCCTTTTCTGCCCCCACACATGCTGCTGCAACTTTGTCCTGCAATCCTCAATGTTTTTGAATACCCTCACAGGACCAGGTAAGATGGTGACTTGGGTGCCTATATCTAATAGAGTTATAAAAGTTTCAGTCCCTACTTTCCTCCAAATTCCCGAGTATACCTAGTTTTTTTCTTAAATCACTTGAGATTGGGGGAGAAGAGGAGAGAGTCATCAGGGGTGCAGAGAGAGAAAGAAGTTCCACAACAAACCTTTACATTTACTTTGGTTTTCAAGTGGACACTTGCTCAGGCTCAACAAAAGAACTTCTAATGTTTTGTTCCATTCAAAACTCTATATCTTCATAGCTGACACTATATCCTCATTGGAGGTCCTTTGACTCAGCATACATTGCATTTTGGCTGGAGTTCCAGGGCTTGCTGCCCTATTGTTATGTTAACATCTCTTCAAACTCCCACCCAGATGAGAGTGAACAATAATCATAAAATCATTGGAGGGTTTTTTTGCAATCCTTGGTCTCATTAACAGCTAGAACAGTGGAAGACCCTTATTTCCACCTTGGCCCTCCCATCACTGGGGAGAAACATTCTCTATTACATCCTGGGGAATCTTTTCACATCCACTAACACAGCCCACAGCCATACTCATTGCCAAAATTGTCAAGAATTGTGAGGGTCTACGATTTTACCCTATGACAAGCTATTGAGATAATGTCTTACTGTTTCATGGATGCTGGCAGAAAACATGAGACTCCTAGATGGATACTTACACACTCAGTGGGTTGCATTACAGGAGAGAAACACTTATATCAGGGTATTCACCATTTTTATAGTGAACCACTACACTGTCCAAAGGAGGGACATTACCTCATCCCACTAGACCGTTCACTGAAAATAAAACCCTGAGAAACAATCCAGTTAGAGTGTTGAGGGCCTTGCATTCTTGGTATACCCAGCAAGGACTTGAAGGGATAATCAGGTCCCATGGTAGATTGCTGCTGCCAACTGAAAAAAAAGGCTCACTCAAGGAGAAATAGATCACTTGAGTACCTTCATCTATATTAAAGAAACTGAATTTATAATGTAAATTCTACACACACACATGGCTCAGATGGTTTTGCACTGGTGAATTCTGTCAAACATTTAAAGAAGAAAGAAGTTTGTTCTACACAAATTCTTAAGAAAAATTGAAGAGGAGGGTGTACTTACCAGTTTATTCGATGAGGCCAGTGTTACTATTATACCAAACCAAAGATGTTACAAGAAATTACAAGAAACAACAGATTAATATCACTGGAGAGCACAGTTGCAAAACCAACACAAAGTATTAGGAAATTTAATTCAGTGATATATGAACATAATCTGCCAAAAATTATAGAAATAATAAGTGAGTTTAGCAATCAAAGGATATAAGGCCAGCAAACAACAATCAATTGTATTTCTATATACTATCAATGTACAATTGGAAATTTAAAAATTTAAATAAAACAATTTATGATAACCCCCAAGAGGTTAAATACTTAAGTGTAAATGTAACAAAACATGTATAGGTTCTGTACACTGAAAACTATAAAACGCTCATGAAAGAAGTCAAAGAAGACCTGGAGAGACATAACATGTTCATGGATTAGAAGGTTCAACATAGTAAAGATACAAATTCTACTCAAATTTATTTATAAATTTAATGCAATTATTATCAAAAGCCCAGCAAGATTTTTTTGCAGATATAGACAAACTGATTCTAAAATTTATAAGGAAAACAAATGAACTAGAATAGCTAAAACAATTTGGAAAAAGAAAAAATAAATTTGGAGCAATCACATTACCTTATTTTAAGAATTACTGTAAAACTACAGTAATCAAAAGAGCATGGCATTTTCAAAGGAATAGACATAGATCAGTGGAGCAAAATAAAGAGCCCAGAAATACACCAACATGAATATGGCCAATTGATTTTTGGCCAAGGTGCAAAAGTAATTCAATGCAGTAAAGATAGTTTTTCCAACAAATGGTGTTGCAACAACTGGACATAAATACACAAACAAAATAAGACAAGCAAAAAAGAAAACCCCTGAACCTTACTTAGCCTTATATCATATACAATATACATTTATGTTCAGAACCATATTCTCTTATAATACGATTTAAAGTTATAAAAGTAACAAAAGGATACTTGTAAAGGTCCATATATACTCATGAATAAGTTAAATACTTCTGAAAAGATATACACAAAACCATTAACAGTTTTCTCATGGTTAGTGGAAGGAGCAATGGAGGATTTTACTTCATACATTTTACCTTACATTTTATATTTGCTAAAAAAATGAATCATTTACTATTATAGCAGGAAAGAAATTAAAAAAATATATATCAGCGGCACTTCCCTTGTGGTGCAGTGGTTAAAAATTCTCCTGCTGGGGGGAGACCTTCAAGATGGTGGAGGAGTGAGATGTGGAGATTGCCTTCCTCCCCACAAATACATCAGAAATACATCTACATGTGGAACAACTCCTATAGAACACCTGCTGAATGCTGGCAGAAGACCTCAGACTTCCCAAAAGAGCCATGTGGCTGATAGGGTCACGGTGCTCCAGCTGGGTATCAGGCCTGTGCCTCTGAGGTGGGAGAGCCGAGTTCAGGACATCAGTCCACCAGAGACCTCCTGGCTCCATGTAATATCAAATGGAGAAAGCTCTCCCAGAGATCTCCATCTCAATGCTAAGACCCAGGTCCACACAACAACCAGCAAGCTACAATGCTGAACACCCTATGCCAAACAACTAGCAAGACAGGAACACAACCCCACCCATTCATTAGCAGAGAGGCTGCCTAAAATCATAATAAGGTCACAGACACCCCAAAACACACCACCAGACGGGGTCCTGCCCACCGGAAAGCCAAGATCCAGCCTCATCCACCAGAACACAGGCACTAGTCCCCTCCACTAGGAAGCCTACACAACCCACTGAACCAACCTTAGCCACTGGGGGCAGACACCAAAAAGAATGGGAACTACGAACCTACAGCCTGCAAAATGGAGACCCCAAACACAGTAAGTTAAGCAAAATGAGAAGACAGAGAAACACAGCAGATGAATGAGCAAGGTAAAAACCCACCAGACCAAACAAATGAGAGGAAATAGGCAGTCTACCTGAAAAACAATTCAGAGTCATGATAGTAAAGATGATCCAAAATCTTGGAAATAGAATGGAGAAAATACAAGAAACGTTTAACAAGGACCTAGAAGAACTAAAGAGCAAACAAACGATGAAGAACAACACAATAAAGGAAATTAAAAATTCTCTAGAAGGAATCAAGAGGAGAATAACTGAGGCAGAAGAACGGATAAATGACCTGGAAGAAAAAATAGTGGAAATAACTACTGTAGAGCAGAATAAAGAAAAAAGAGTGAAAAGAATTGAGGACAGTCTCAGAGACCTCTGGGACAACATTAAATGCACCAATATTCGAATTATAGGGGTCCCAGAAGAAGAGAAAAAGAAAGGGGCTGAGAAAATATTTGAAGAGATTATAGTGGAAAAGTCCCCTAATATGGGAAAGGAAATAGTCAATCAAGTCCAGGAAGTGCAGAGAGTCCCATACAGGATAAATCCAAGGAGAAACATGCCAAGACACATATTAATCAAACTATCAAAAATTAAATACAGGGCTTTCCTGGTGGTGCAGTGGTTGAGAATCTGCCTGCCAATGAAGGGGACACGGGTTCAAGCCCTGGTCTTGGAAGATCCCATATGCCGCAGAGCCACTAGGCCCGTGAGCCACAACTACTAAGCCTGTGCACCTGGAGCTTGTGCTCCGCAACAAGAGAGACTGCATTAGTGAGAGGCCTGTGCACTGTGATGAAGAGTGGCCCCCGCTTGCCACAACTAGAGAAAGCCCTCACACAGAAACGAAGACTCAACACAGCCAAAAATAAATTAATTAATTTTAAAAAATTAAATACAAAGAAAAAATATTAAAAGCAGCAAGGGAAAAGCAACAAATAACATACAAGGGAATCCCCATAAGGTTAACAGCTGATCTTTCAGCAGAAACTCTGCAAGCCAGAAGGGAGTGGCAGGACATATTTAAAGTGATGAAAGGGAAAAACCTACAGTCAAGGTTACTCTACCCAGCAAGGATCTCATTCAGATTTCACAGAGAAATTAAAACCTTACAGACACGCAAAAGCTAAGAGAATTCAGCACCACCAAACCACCTTTACAACCAATGCTAAAGGAACTTCTCTAGGCAGGAAACACAAAAGAAGGAAAAGACCTACAATAACAAACCCAACACAATTAAGAAAATGGTAATAGGAGCATACATATCGATAATTACCTTAAATATAAATGGGTTAATTGCTCCCACCAAAAGACATTGGCTGGCTGAATGGATACAAAAACAAGACCTGTATATATGCTGTCTACAGGAGACCCACTTCAGACCTAGGGACACGTACAGACTGAAAGTGTGGGGATGGAAAAATATATTCCATGCAAATAGAAATCAAAAGAAAGCTGGAGTAACAATTCTCATATCAGACATAATAGACTTTAAGATAAAGACTATTACAAGAGACAAAGAAGGACACTACATAATGATCAAGGGATCAATCCAAGAAAAAGATATATCAATTGTAAATATTTATGCACCCAACATATTAGTACCTCAATACATAAGGCAAATACTAACAGCCATAAAAGGGGAAATCGACAGTAACACAATCATACTAGGGGACTTTAACACCCCACTTTCACCAAAGGACAGATCATCCAGACAGAAAATAAGTAAGGAAACACAAGCTTTAAATGATGCATTAAGCAAGATGGACTTAATTGATATTTATAGGACATTCCATCCAAACACAACAGAATACACTTTCTTCTCAAGTGCTCATGGAACATTCTCCAGGATAGATCATATCTTGGGTCACAAATCAAGCCTTGGTAAATTTAAGAAAAATGAAATAGTATCAAGTATCTTTTCTGACCACACACTATAAGAGTAGATATCAATTACAGGAAAAAATCTTTAAAAAATACAAATACATGGAGGATAAACAATACACTACTTAATAACCAAGAGATCACTGAAGAAATTAAAGAGGAAATCAAAAAATACGTAGAAACAAATGACAATGAAAACATGATGACCCAAAGCCTATGGGATGCAGCAAAAGCAGCTCTAAGAGGGAAGTTTATAGCAATACAATCCTACCTCAAGAAACAAGAAACAATTCAAATAACCAACCTAACCTTACACCTAAAGCAATTAGAGAAAGAAGAACCAGAAAATCCCCAAAGTAAGCAGAAGGAAAGAAATCATAAAGATCAGATCAGAAATAAATGAAAAAGAAATGAAGGAAATGATAGCAAAGGTCAATAAAACTAAAGGCTGGTTCTTTGAGAAGATAAACAAAATTGATAAACCATTAGCCAGACTCATCAAGAAAGAAAGGGAGAAGACTCAAATCAATAGAATTAGAAATGGAAAAGGAGAAGTAACAACGGACAGTGCAGAAATACAAAGGATCATGAGAGACTACTACAAGCAACTCTATGCCAATAAAATGGACTATCTGGAAGAAATGGACAAATTCTTAGAAAAGCACAACCTTCCAAGACTGAAACAGGAAGAAATAGAAAATATAAACAGACCAATCACAAGCGCTGAAAGTGAAACTGTGATTAAAAATCTTCCAACAAACAAAAGCCCAGAACCAGATGGCTTCACAGGTGGATTCTATCAAACATTTAGAGAGGAGCTAACACCTATCCTTCTCAAACTCTTCCAAAATATAGCAGATGGAGGAACACGCCCAAACTCATTCTACAAGGCCACCATCACCCTGATACCAAAACCAGACAAAGATGTCACAAGGAAAGAAAACTACAGGCCAATATCACTGATGAACATAGATTCAAAAATCCTCAACAAAATACTTGCAAACAGAATCCAACAGCACGTTAAAAGGATCATACACCATGATCAAGTGGGGTTTATTCCAGGAACACAAGGATTCTTCAATATATGCAAATCAATCAACGTGATACACCATATTAACAAATTGAAGGAAAAAAGCCATATGATCACCTCAATAGATGCAGAAAAAGCTTTTGACAAAATTCAACATCCATTTATGATAAAAACTCTCCAGAGAGTAGGCATAGAGGGAACTTAACTCAACATAATAAAGGCCATATATGACAAAACCCTCAGCCAACATAGTTCTCAATGGTGAAACACTGAAACCATTTCCACTAGGATCAGGAACAAGACAAGGTTGCCCACTCTCACCACTATTATTCAACATAGGTTTGGAAGTTTTAGCCACAGCAATCAGAGAATAAAAAGAAATAAAAGGAATCCAAATCAGAGAAAAAGAAGTAAAGCTGTCACTGTTTGCAGATGACATGATACTATACATAGAGAATCCTAAAGATGCTACCAGAAAACTACTAGAGCTAATCAATGAATTTGGTAAAGTAGCAGGATACAAAATTAATGCACAGAAATCTCTTGCATTCCTATACACTAATGATGAAAAATCTGAAAGAGAAATTAAGGAAATACTTCCATTTACAATTGCAACAAAAAGAATAAAATACCTAGGAATAAACCTACCTAAGGAGACGAAAGACCTGTATGCAGAAAACTATAAGACACTTATGAAAGAAATTAAAGATGATACAAACAGACGGAGAGATATACCATGTGCTTGGATTGATAGAATCAACACTGTAAGAATGACTCTACTACCCAAAGCAATCTACAGATTCAATGCAATCCCTATCAAACTACCAATGGCATTTTTCACAGAACTAGAATTTAAAATTTCACAATTTGTATGGAAACACAAAAGACCCCGAATAGCCAAAGCAATCTTGAGAAATAAAACGGAGCTGGAGGAATCAGGCTCCCTGACTTCAGACTATACTACAAACCTACAGTAATCAAGACAGTGTGGTACTGGCACAAAAACAGAAATATAGATCAATGGAACAGGATAAAAAGCCCAGAGATAAACCCATGCACCTGTGGTCACCTTATTTTTGATAAAGGAGGCAAGAATATACAGTGGAGAAAAGACAGCCTCTTCAACAAGTGGTGCCGGGCCAACTGGACAGTTACATGTAAAGAATGAAATTAGAATGATCCCTAACACCATACACAAAAATAAACTCAAAATGGATTAAAGACCTAAATGTTAGGCCAGACACTATAAAACTCTTAGAGGAATACATACGCAGAACACTCTATGACATAAACCACAGCAAGATGCTTTTTGACCCACCTCCTAGAGAAATGGAAATAAAAACAAAAATGAACAAATGGGACCTAATGAAATTTCAAAGCTTTTGCACAGCAAAGGAAACCGTAAACAAGACCAAAAGACAACCCTCAGAATGGGAGAAAATATTTGCAAATGAAGCAACTGACAAAGGATTAATCTCCAAAGTTTGCAAGCAGCCCATGCAGCTCAATATGAAAAAAACAAACAACCCAATCCAAAAATGGGCAGAAGACCTAAATAGACATTTCTCCAAAGAAGATATACAGATAGCCAACAAACACATGAAAGAATGCTCAACATCACTAATCATTAGAGAAATGCAAATGAAAACTACAATGAGGTATCACCTCACACCAGTCAGAATGGCCATTATCAAAAAATCTAGAAACAATAAATGCTGGAGAGGGTGTGGAGAAAATGGAACCCTCTTGCACTGTTGGTGGGAATGTAAATTGACATAGCCCCTATGCAGAACCATATGGAGGTTCCTTAAAAAACTAAAAATAGAACTACGATACGACCCAGCAATCCCACTACTGGCCATATACCCTGAGAAAACCATAATTCAAAAAGAGTCATGTACCACAATGTTCATTGCAGCTCTTTTTACAATAGCCAGGACATGGAAACAACCTAAGTGTCCATCGACAGATGAATAGATAAAGAAGATGTGGCACATATATACAATGAAATATTACTCAGCCATAAAAAGAAAAGAAATTGATTTATTTATAGTGAGGTGGATGGACCTAGAGTCTGTCATACAGAGTGAAGTAAGTCAGAAAGAGGAAAACAAATACCCTATGCTAACACATATATATGGAATGTAAAAAAAAATGTTATGAAGAACCTAGGGGCAGGACAGGAATAAAGTCGCAGATGTAGAGAATGGACTTGAGGACACAGGGAGGGGGAAGTGTAAGCTGGGACAAAGTGAGAGAGTGGCATGGACTTATATATGTATTATCGAATGTAAAATAGATAGCTAGGGGGAAGCAGCCGCATAGCACAGGGAGATCAGCTCAATGCTTTGTGACCACCTAGAGGGGTGGGATAGGGAGCGTGGGAGGGAGACACAAGAGGGAGGAGATATCGGGATATATGTATACGTACAGCTGAATTACTTTGTTTTAAAGCAAAACCTAATACACAGTTGTAAAGCAATTATACTCCAACAAAGATGTTAAAAAGAAAAAAAAAAAGAATTCTCCTGCCAATGCAGGGGGCACGGGTTCGATCCCTGGTCTGGGAAGATCCCGCATGCCGTGGAGCAATTAAGCCCGTGCGCCACAACTACTGAGCCTGCGCTTTAGAGTCCATGAGCCACAACTACTGAGCCCACAAGCTGCAACTACTGAAACCCGCACACCTAGAGCCCGTGATCCGCTACAAGCGAAGCCACCGCAATTAGAAGCCCGCACACTGCAACGAAGAGTAGCCCCCGCTCGCCTCAACTAGAGAAAACCCACATGCAGCAACAAATACCCAACGCAGCCAAAAATAAATTTAAAATATATATATTGGCAATACCATGTACTGAAAAGAATGTGAGCAAATGTGACTCTCATACATTACTAGAAGGAATGAAAAATGTTACAGCCACTCTGGAAAATAGTTTGGCAATTCCTGTTTATACACCAGAGAAATGAAAACTTTATCTGATCATCAATGTTTACATCAGCTCTATTCATAATTGCCCTAACCTGGAAAGATTTCAAATGTCCTTAAATGGGTGAATGCATGAACAAACTGTAGTGCCCCCATATAATAAAATATTATTCACCATAAAAAGAACAAACTATTGATATACACAACTTAGAGGACTCTCAAAGACACGATGCTGTATAAAAAATGCCTGTCTCAAAGGGCTACATACTGCATTATTTCATTTATATTGCATTCTGAAAAAGGTAAAACTATAAGGATGGAGAATAGATTGTCAGGGTTTATGAGCAGAGGGAGGGGATGACTATAAAATGGTAGAATGAAGGAGTTTTGGGGGGCATTGAAACTATTTGTATCCACATTGTGGTGGTGATTACATATCTATATCTATACCTATCTATTTATCTATGTTAAAACTAATAGAACTGTATAGCAAAATAGAAAAAGTCCATTTTTCTGTATCATAATTTAAAAATAATAATTAAAATATTTTGCTAGCTTAAAATTTTTTTTAATGTTAAATGTTAAGAAGCCCACTACTTTTCTGGCCATACCATAAATTGAAAACTCAAATGTTTCCAGAGGCCAAACAGGTAAAATAAATTTATGAGGTTGAAGTTGTTCAGGTATAAGAAAATAGGGAATGATAAGGACTGTGTTTGACTTATAGAGTGTGTGTCCCAACCAAAGATACTCAAATGCAATTAAAACTAAAACAAAACTAACAACAAGGTCCTACTATATAGCATGGAGAACTATACTCAATATCCTATGATAAACCATAATGGAAAAGAATATATTTTTTAAAATGTATATTAATGTATAACTGAATCACTTTGCTGTACAGCAGTAATTAACACAACATTGTAAATCAACTATACTTCAATAAAAAATAATAAATTCTTAAAAATCTAAAAAAAAACTGCAGACACACACACACACCCTCTGGGATCCCCTGCTCTGTGTGCTGTTTTTAGGTAACTTCGTGTAATCCTATAACTTCAATCACCATTTGAATAAATTTTCTTTTAATGTTTGCTACCCAGATCTTACTCTGAGCTCCAAATCTATATCTTCATATGCCTTCTAGATATCTTCAACTATATTTCCCACTGATACTTCAAAACTTAACATGTTCAAAAAATGAAGTCATCATTTTGTTTTTCACTCAAAACCTTGTTATCCTCCTGTATTCACTAGTATGTCTCTCTGACATAGTTTGACATAGCACTCTGTACTTTTCTTGCTTAATACTCATTTTCAAAACTACATTTTTTGTTAATTTTATTTATATCTTGTTTCCTCCACTAGATTGTAATATACATGTAGACAAGAACTATGTCTAACTTATCACCTTATTTTCAGAGCCTGGTACATAGTACGCATCAATAAGTTTTTGTTGAATGATATATTGTATCATCATATATTCAGTCACCCAAGACAAAAACTTGAAAGTCACTCTCCCTCACTTGCCATGTTTTCACTCACCAGTGAGTCATCAACTTTTATAAATTTTACTTCCTCATCAACTCTCACATCTCACATCATTTCTTAAAACATACAACCATGTTCTTTTAAAGGCCTATTTTCATTATATAAAATTTCTGAAAAGGGTTACTCAGTTATTTCTGCTATCATGAAACTTTGCTCACAATATATTTTGACACGGAATTTTACATTCCCATTACTTTTACAGCTTATATCATACAGTTTCCTGCTTAACTGTATTCATTTTGTGTATGAGTAATAAACGCTACCATTACTAAATACCTACTATGTGACAGGCAATAATATTATAAATATTTATTGTTGTTATCATTATCCTAATTTTACAAATGGAGAACTGAGGCTCATAAAGGTAAGTAAATACCCAAAGCCACTACAGCTAGTAAATGACAAAGACAGAATTCAACCCCAGGTTTGTTTGAATATCAATGTGTTCTTTTTACTACATCATTATTACCTCCAGTTATTAGCAACTGTATTGTCATTGACAGCATCTGACCAGCTCTTCTTAATTTCTGAAGTACTCTCATATACCATCTCACTGAATATTATTTCAACAGTCTGAGAATCTGAAGCTCAGAGAGAAGTCCCTTGGCCAAAGTCACAGAGTAAGCTGGTGGAATTCAAGTCTTCTGACTCTCAGTCCATAACTCTTTCCATTATATGATGCTGTCTCGGTAAGTACTCTCAGACGTGAATCTCATTTCTTCCTCATGTTCTCCGTAGCACTTAGCACAGAGCTGAGTACAAAGCAGCTGCTTAATGTGTTTGTTAGCTTTATAATTTGGCTTAACAATATGCTCAGATTTTTTACAAATACAGCTCCTTGACAACTTGAGTGATAATACCTATTCCTTTAGTTTCTCAGAAAACAGAAATTTTCCTGAATTAATCTACTCACTATGTACACAGCCAAATCTTACTTCTTGCTTTCAAATCTTCAACAACATTCTGTAGTGTCATCTTAGTCTTCTAAGCAGTGTCATCTTTCTTTATGATTCCTTTTTCTAAGCAACTTCCCTTTACCTTTAATCTAGTCTTCAACTTAAATACCACCTCAGAGAAACAGCAAAGAACTTTTCTACGTACTAAGAACTATCATTATTATCCTCCTTTACAATATTCTTATGTTCAAATACACAGTGAATTAAAGATGGTTCTTGTCACAGTCATTCACATTTCATATGGAGATTTTCTTTTAGTCTATGGACATTAACACAACCATTATTGCTATAGCTGAAGCAATACTGTGTAGTTTTCTTGCGGGGAAGGATTCAGTCCTGGGTGAAAGGGTATAGTGACAATGAGTCAGGAGCTTGAAAATGACCCACTCTGCTGCCAGCATTGCTACAGATCTCTTGGTGTAGAGCCCAGATCCATTCCAGTAAACTGCTCAAAATGTTTGATTCCATTTTTTATTTGGTTGCCGATTTATTAAGTGGTTAACCTTGGACTGCATCTATCCAGCATTTAATTAATTAAGGCAAGTTTGAAATACCTTTAGAAACTTTACTAATTTCAATACACCAAGCTGGCACATTTATAAGCAACTAGCAATTGCTGAGATACTAAATCATCTTCACTAAAATACAGCCGTTGCCAGCAGAGCATTAGTCAACTCAAGAGCGAATTGTTAAGCTGAAAGAGTAAAAGTAATCCAACATATCTTTTCCCTCTCCCCACAGTTTTGGAGAAGGACAAAAATGGTGAGAAGTACAGCTTCATAGAAGTTCAGAGCAAGAAGGGCCCTCAGAGACTATTAATTTATCCTCCTTGTTGTAAAATGGGGAAAGTGACACAGAATAGTGAGTTAGTAATAAAGTCAGGATTAGATCCCATGGCTCTAATACATAAGTATTCCTCATTTCCAGAATACCCTTTATTATGGAAAATGATTCTAATTCACTACTCACCCACTCTACACTTCTCTAGAGAATACTGAGAGGGAAGTATGATGACGATAAACATTATTTGTGCATCTCATAGAAAATTGCTGACCCACATTATTGTTTTATTCTGTATCATACTTGTGCAGAAACCCAGGGCATAGTTTTGAAGGTCTAATTCTAAAGCCACTACTTTCTCTTAAAATGAGAAGCAATCATTTTCTTAATTGCCTATACTTAGATGTATCCCTGACATTTGGAGTATCAGGCCACAGTGGTACCTATAGCAATTGAATTACAAATTGTGGTTTAGACAAAAAGCATTTCTATTTGGCACTGAACTTCGGGACATGAGTTTATGGAAGCACCAAACCTCACTAACATTATGCTAAGCAAAACAGAATGACAATTTCCATTTTTTGAGTCCACCCCAGCTGAATGTGTGGGTCTGCATGTGGTAACATCAGCAGAAAAATTAAAGTCAACTATCTTTGGATGCTGAGAAACTAACTCCCTCACAGCACATCAACAGTCCATGAGAGAAAAAGAGAGAAAGGGAATCCAATACAAAGTAACCCTGGACCAAGCAACAATAACAAATATATCAGTGATGCTCAAACTGAAGTGTATATATAAACCACCTGAGAAAATTGCTAAAAATAGGCTGAATGTAGACAGAAGTAGGAGTGGTTCCCAAACCAGGCTATGTGTGTGGCGTTTACACAATTGTGTACAATTACCAAGATTCATCTGACTGTACATTTAAAATGGATAATTTTATTGGATATAAGTAATGTCTTTATAAAAATTTTAATTCCATTGGGTCATTTAGTAGAGGGGAAAATGTCTTTCTCCAAAATCTGTATAGCAATAGAAGTAAACTAAATGATATCTTATTACAAAAAGCTAACAGTAGACATACTAATATTGACCTGGGGAAGTATTAGGGGCAAATATATTTAACAAGAGAAGAATCAATGAGAACCTCTCAAAATTAGATCATTTTATTCTTCAAGAAGTTAATTGGAACCTCAACTGGTTATTACTTTATTTCTACAGCAATGAGAAATGAGGCTAAAACTAAATAAATTGGTCAATAACTACACAGACCACATGGTGAAGGATTGGTAACAGAGGCCTAGACATACTCATTAAGATAAGGAGAGTATTAAATAGCAGATTCAATGTGCATGATACAAGAAAGTTCAGTCAGGTAGTTAGGCAAAGCCTGATGGAAAGTGTTAACAAACTATAGAAATTGGCACAGGTGAACAGTCAATTTCTTGGGGGAGTTTTACAGCAATAAGGGTGGAGCCAGGAATGTGACAACCATAAGATTGAAGTTTAAGGGGCAATCAGCCAAGATGGCAGAGTAGAAAGACCCCAGAGCTCACCTCCTCTCACAAGCACACCAAAATCACAACTATTTGCAGAACAACCATCAATGGAAAAGATCAGAACCTACCAGAAAAGATCTTCTACAACTTAAGATATAAAGAAGGACAAGATGCATAGGAGGGGTGGAGTCATAACATACTTAAGTCCCATACCCCCCAGTGGGTGACCACAAATGGGAAAATAATTAGAATTGTAGAGTTTCTCCCCAAGGAGTGAGAGGTCCAAGCTCCATATTGGGCTTCCCGCCTGTGGGTCTTGCACTGGGAAGATGAGTCCCCAGAGCATTTAGCTTTGAAGGACAGTGGGGCTTACTTTTGGGAGTCCCAGAGGACTGGGAGAAATAGACACTTTACTCTTAAAGGGCGCACACAAAATCTCACATGCTCCAGGATCCACAGTAGAAGCAATAACTTCAGGAGCCTGGGTCGAACCTACCTGCTGATCTTAGAGAGTCCCCTGGAAAGGAAGGAGGCAACTTCAGCTCACCTTGGGGACACAGACACTGGTGGCAGCCATCTGGGGGAGCTGGTTCAGCTACATGGACACTGGTGCTGGCAAATGCCATTGTGGAATCCTCCCTCCAGCTTATTAGCTCCAGGACCCAGCCCCAGGAGCCAGTGCTGGGATGCCTCAGTCCAAGCAACTAACTGGGCATGGACACAGCTCCACTACCAGCAGACAGGCTGCCTTAAAACCTCTTGAGCCCCCAGCTGCCCCTGGACAGGGCCTAGCCCACCAGAGACCCCAGGACCCAGGTCCGCCCACCAGCAGGCAGACACCAGCTACAAGAAAACTGCAGCCCCATAGTGTGTGGACCCAGCTTGCCCACAAAGAGGCCAAATTCTGCCCTGGGACCAGCTGGGCCATGGGCCTCTCACTAATAAACCAACACAAGCTTAAAGACACCCAGGCCCCACAGACAACAGTGTTAGGAACTGGTTCCACCCACCAGTGATCTGACACCAGCTCTGAGACCCCTGGGCCCTGCAACAAGACCCCAGGATTCAGCTCTGACTGCCAGTAGGCTGGCACTATCCCCTGGCATCGCCCACCATTGGATGAGTAACAGGCCCATGGTCTTTTGGACCCTGACTCCACCCACCATTAACACAGCACTAGCCCTAGGGTCCCTGAGGTTCCACATTCAGCCCCCTCCTGACCCAGTCCTGCCAACCAGCAGCCAGTAGCCTCTGCACAAGGCAGGATCTGGCAACCAACCAGACTAGGAGCCAACTAACACTAACAGACTGCACACATAGTGAGCCCACCACAACACAAAGACCCACACAGCCTTCATAGGGCAAACCCCTAGAGCATATAGCTCTGGTGACTAGAGGGGAGTGCACAGCTGGGACACATATATCATCTCCTACAAAAGGCAACTTCTCCAAGGTGGGAAATGTAACCAACTTACCAGATACATAAAAATACAAATAGCAACTTAGGCAAAATGAGGTTATAGTGGGACCTTTTCCAAATGAGGGATAAAGATAAAACCCTAGAAAAAGAGCCAAGTGAAGTGGAGATAGGCAATCTACCCAAGAAAGACTTCAGGGTAGTGATCATAAAGATGATCAAAGAACTTGGGAGAAGAATGGATGCAAGAGCAAGAAGTTAGAAGTTTTTAACAAAGAGTTAGAAAATATAAAGAACTATCAGAGATGAAGAATACAATAACTGAAATGAAAATATACTAAAGGAAATCAACAGTATGCTAAATGATACAGAAGAATGGATCAGCAAGCTAGAAGACAGAGTAGTGGAAATCGCTGATGCTGAACAGAAAAAAGAATGAAAAGAAATGAGGAAAATCTAAGACACCTCTGGGAAAGCATCAGATGCTCTAATATTTGCATTAGAGTGGTCCCAGATGGAGAATAGAGAGAGAAAGGGACTGAGTACACAATTGAAAACATAATAGCTGAAAAATTATCTAACCTGGAAAAGGAAACAGACATCCAAGTCCAGGAAGCACAGAGAGTCCCATACAGGATTAACCCAAAGAGGAACACACCAAGACACACTGTAATTAAAATGGCAAAAATTAAGTATAAAGAGAGAATATTAAAAGCAGAAAGGGAAAAGCAACAAGTAACATAAAAGGGAACTCCCATAAGGCTATCAACTGACTTTTCAGCAGAAAATCTGCAGGCCAGAAGGGAGTGGCACAATTTATTTAAAGTGATGAGAGTGAAAAACCTACAGCCAGAATACTCTACCCAGCAAGGCTCTCATTCAGATTTGATGGGGGCGATTAAAAGCTTTACAGACAAGCAAAAGCTTAAAAAGTTCAGCATCACCAAACAAGCTTTACAAGAAAGGTTAAAGGAACTTTTCCAAGTGAAAAAGAAAAGGCCACAACAAGAAACATGAAAATTACAAAAGGTAAAAGCTCACCAGTAAAGGCAAACATATAGTAAAGGTAGGAAATCGTCCATGCACAAAGTTAGTAGGAAGATTAAAAGACAAAAATAGTAAAATCACCTATATCCACAATAAGCAGTTAAGGGATACACAAAACAATTAGACATAAAATATGATATCAAAAACAGTAATCCTGAGGGGAGGAGAGTACAAATGCAGGGTCTTAAAGTGCATTTGAAATTAAGAGATCAGCAACTTAAAACAATCATGTCTATATATAGATTACTATATATAAATGCCATGGTAACCACAATCCAAAAATCTATAATAGATACATACACAAAGAAGAAAAAGGAATCCAAACATAACACTAAAGATAGTCATCACATGACAAGAGAAGAGAACAAAAGAAGAAAGGAACAAAAATGACCTATAAAAACAACCCAAAGCAATTAACAAAATGGAAATAAGAACGTATGTATCAACAATTACTTTAAATGTAAATGGACTAGACATAGAGTTGCTGAACAGAAACAAAACAAGACCTGTATATATGCTGCCTACAAGAGACTCACTTCAGATCTAAGGACATACACAGAGTAAAAGTGGGGAAATGTAAAAAGGTATTCCATACAAATGGAAATCAAAAGAAAGCCAGGGCAGCAATACTTCTATTAGACGAAATTGACTTGAAAATAAAGACTGTTACAAGAGACAAAGAAGGGCATTATGTAATGGTCAAGAGATCAATCCAAGAAGAAGATATAACAATTGTAAATATATGTGCACCCAACATAGAAGCACATATATATATGATGCAAATATTAATGGACATGAAAGGAGAAATTGACAGTAACACTATAACAGTAGGGGACTTTAACACCACACTTACATCAATGGATGCATCATCCAGACAGAAAATCAATAAGGCAACACTGTCTAAAATGACACATTAGACCAGATGGATTTAATCAATATATATAGAACAGTCCATCTAAAAGCAGCAGAATACACATTCTTTTCAAGTGCACATGGCACATTCTCCAGGATAGATCACATCTTGGGTCACAAATCAAGCCTCAGTATATTTAAGAAAATTGAAATCATATCAAGCATCTTTTCTGACTACAACATTATGAGACTAGAAATCAACTATAAGAAAAAAAACCACACAAACACGTAGAGGCTAAACCATATGCTACTGAACAACAAATGGACCACTGAAGAAATCAAAGAGGAAATCAAAAAATACTTGGAGACAAATGAAAATGAAAACACAATGATTCAAAATCTATGGGATGTAGCAAAAGTAGTTCTAAGTGGGATGTTCATAGCAATACAAGCTTACCTCAGGAAACAAGACAAATCTCAAATAAACAACTCAGCATCACACCTAAAGAAGCTAGGAATAGAAGAACAAACAAAACCAAAAGTTAGTAGAAGGAAAGAAATAATAAAGATCAGAACAGAAATAAACGAAATAGAGACAAAGAAAACAATAGAAAAGATCTGTGAAACTAAGAGCTTGTTCTTTGAAAAAATAAACAAAATTGATAAACCTTTAGCCAGATTCATCAAGAAAAAAAGAGAGAGGGCCCAAATCAATAAAATCAGAAATAAAAAAGGAGAAATTGCAACAGATCCCACAGAAATACAAAGGATCATAAGAGAATACTATGAACAACTATATGCCAATAAAATAGACAACCTAGAAGAAATGAACAAATTCCTAGAAATGTACAATCTCCCAAGACTGAACCAGGAAGACATAGGAGATATTAACAGACCAATCACAAGTAATGTAATTGAATCAGTAATAAAGAAAAAATCCCAACAAACAAATTCTAGGACCAGATGGCTTCACGGGTGAATTCTACCAAACATTTAGAGAAGAGTTAACACCTACACTTTTCAACTTATTCTAAAAAGTTGCAGAGGAAGGAATGCTTCCAAACTCATTCTACAAGGCCAGCATCACCCTGATACCAAAATCAGACAAACATATGACAAGCCCACAGCTAATATCATACTCAATGGTGAAAAGCTGAAAGCATTTCCTCTAAGATCAGGAACAACACAAGGATGTCCACTCTTGTCACTTCTATTCAATATACTATTGGAGGGGCGGAGTCAAGATGGCAGAGTAGGCAGATGCGGAGTTCATGTCTCCCCACAACTAGGACACCTACCAGGCACTGGTGGGGGACCTTGGACACCTAAGGGAATGGGAGGAATCCCCAGGGGGTCAGGTAGCATGTGGGGGGAAGGAAGGGGAAGGAAAAGTGGAGGCAGGACAGGACTGGTGCCTCTGATGGGAGGCTGGGGGAGGGGAGGTGTTCCCATGCTCAGAGGGGCCCACTC
Organism: Monodon monoceros; assembly: GCF_005190385.1. Taxonomy (NCBI): domain Eukaryota; kingdom Metazoa; phylum Chordata; class Mammalia; order Artiodactyla; family Monodontidae; genus Monodon; species Monodon monoceros. Next base: position 783,047 of record NW_021703780.1, on the reverse strand, counting down.
ATGGCAAGGGAATCAGCAGGGACAGGGAGAGACCTTCGGGGGATCAGAGGGGAATGCGGCCAGCATCTTCCCAACCCACTCAGGCCCCAGCAAGCCTGCTGGGGTCCTGAACCTGAATCTTTGCCCTCTGGGGCCCCCTCCGGCCGCGAGGGTCCTGGGGGCATAGGCGGCGGGAGAGGCAAAGTGGAGGTGGGATGGGACCAGTGCCCCTGAGGGGCAGCTGGGGGAGGAGAGGGGTTCCCACACTCAGAAGGGCCCACTCACAGTGAGAGGATCAATGAGGACAGGGAGAGACCAGCTGGGGATCGGGAGATCAGAAGGGAACATGGCCAGCGTCTCCCCTGCCCACTCAGGGCCTGCAGAGCCTGCTGGGGTCCTGAGCCTGAAACTCTGCCTTCTGGGCCCCCTTGGGCTGTGTGGATCCTGAGCCTAAGCCCCGCCCCCCAGGGCCTTATTCAGTGATGCCGGTCCTGAACCTAACCCTCTCCACACCCTCTGGGGCATTTTCCAGCCACGGGGGTCCTGAGCCTAAGCCCCTCACAAGGCCTCTTCCAGCCACGAGGGTCCCAGGCTTGAGCAGCCCCCCATGCCACCCCCCACTGCCAAGGCCTTTGCTGGCCATGTTGTGGTTCTGTTTTGCTTTGTTTTTGTTGTTTCATCTGTATTTTTTCTAATATATATTTTATTTTTCTAATTTTATTTTACTTTTTATTTTTTCTTTTGTGGTACGCAGGCCTCTTACTGTTGTGGCCTCTCCCGTTGCAGAGCACAGACTCCAGACCTGCAGGCTCAACGGCCATGGCTCATGAGCCCAGCCGCTCCGCGGCATGTGGGATCTTCCTGGACCGGGGCACGAACCCGCGTCCCCTGCATCAGCAGGCAGACTCTCAACCACTGCGCCATCAGGGAAGCCCCTATTTTACTTTTTATTCTTTGTTATTGTTCTGCTCCTTTTTGTCAGTTGCATTTATTTTTCTTTTGCCACACTGCATGGCTTGTGGGGTCTTGGTTCCCAGGCTGGGAATTGGGCCTGAGTTCCTGTAGTGGGAGCACCGAGTCAAAACTGCTGGACTAACAGAGAACCTCAGACCCCATGGAATATTAATTGGTGTGAGCTCTCCCGAAGGTCCTCATCTCAGCACCAACAACAGTCTCCACCCAACTGCCTGCAAACTCCAGGGATGGATGCCTCAGGCCAAACGACCAGCATGACAGGAACACAGCCACACCCATCAAAAAAACTGAGACAACAAAAAAATATGACACAAACAAAGGAGCAAGGTAAAAACCTACAAGATAAATAAATGAAGAGGAAATAGGCAACTTGAAAACAATTCATAGTGATGATAGTAAACATGATCCAAAATCTCGGAAATAGAATGGAGACACAGATCAGGAAGATACAAGAAATGTTTAACAAGGACTTAGAAGAACTAAAGGACAAACAAACAGTGATGAACAACACAAGAACTGAAAGGAAAAATACACTAGAAGGAATCAATAGCAGAATAACAGAAGCAGAAGAACAAATAAGTCATCTGGAAGATAGAATGGTGGAAATAACTGCCGACAAGCAGAAAGAAGAAAACAGAATGAAAAGAATTGAGGACAGTCTCAGAGACCTCTGGGACAACATTAAATGCACCAACATTCGAATGCAAAAAGCTAAGAGAATTCAGCACCACCAAACCAGCATTACAATAAATGAAAAAGAAACTTCTCTAGGGAGGAAACACAAGGAAGAAAAAGACCCGCAAAAACAAACCCGAAACAGTTAAGAAAATGATAATAGGAACATACATATCGATAATTACCTTGAATGTAAATGGATTAAATGCTCCAAACAAAAGACACAGACTGGCTGAATGCATACAAAAACAAGACCCATATATATGCTATCAACAAGAGATCCACTTAAGACCTAGGGACACATACAGACTGAAAGTGAGGGGATGGAAAAAGATATTCCATGCAAATGGAAATCAGAAGAAAGCTGGGGTAGCAATACTCATATCAGACAAAATAGACATTAACATAAAGACTGTTATAAGAGACAAGGAAGGACACTACATAATGATCAAGGGATCAATCTAAGAAGAAGACATAACAACTATAAATATTTATGCAGCCACCATAGGAGCACCTCAATACATAAGGCAAATGTGAACAGCCATAAAAGGAGAAATCGACAGTAACACAGTAATAATGGGGGATTTTAACACCCCACTTACACCAATGGACAGATCATCCAGATAGAAAATAAATAAGGAAACACAAGCTTTAAATGACACAATAGACCACATAGACTTAATTGATATTTATAGGACATTCCATCTGAAAGCAGCAGAATACACTTTCTTCTCAAGTGCACATGGAACATTGTCCAGAATGGATCACATCTTGGGTCACAAATCAAGCTTTGGTAAATTTAAGAAAATTGAAATCCTATCAAGAATCTTTTCTGACTACAATACTATGAGATTAGAAATCAGTTATAGGAAAAAAAAAAACCTCTAAAAAACAGAAAGACATGGAGGATAAACAATTCACTACTAAATAACCAAGAGATCACTGAAGAAATCAAAGAAGAAATCAAAAAATACCTAGAGACAAAGGACAACAAAAACATGATGACCCAAAACCTATAGGACATAGCAAAAGCAGTCCTAAGAGGGAAGTTTATAGCAATTCAATCTCACCTTAGGAAACAAGAAAAATCTCAAATAAAAAACCTAACCTTACACCTAAAGCAACTAGAAAAAGAAGAACGAGAAAAACCCAAGGTTAGTAGAAGGAAAAAAATCATAAAGATCAGACCAGAAATAAATGAAATAGAAACGAAGAAAACAAGAGCAAAGATCAATGAAACTAAAACTTGGTTATTTGAGAAGATAAATAAATATTGATAAACCTTTAGGCAGATTCATCAAGAAAAAAAGGGACAGGACTCAAATCAATAAAATTAGAAATGAAAAGGGAGAAATTATAACTGTCACCACAGAAATACAAAGGATCATAAGAGACTACTACAAGCAACTATATGCCAATAAAATAGACAACCTGGAAGAAATGGACAAATTCTTAGAAAGGTACAACCTTCCAAGATTGAACCAGGAAGAAATAGAAAATATAAACAGACCAATCACAAGTAGTGAAATTGAAACTATAATTTAAAATCTTCCTAAAATCTGAGTTCCTTAATAAAAAATTTTTTAAAAAAGTTCCAACTAACAAAAGTCCACTACCTGATGGCTTCACAGGCGAATTCTATCAAATATTTAGACAAGAGCTAACACCTATCCTTCTCAAACTCTTCCAAAAAATTGCAGAGGGAGGAACACTCCCCAACTCATTCTATGAAGCCACTATCACCCTGATACCAAAACCAAACAAAGATACTACAAAAAAAGAAAATTACAGACCAATATCACTGATGAACATAGACACAAAAATCCTCAACAAAATACTAGCAAACAGAATCCAACAACACATTAAAAGGATCATATACCATATTCAAGTGGGATTTATCCCAGGGATGCAACGATTCTTCAATATATGCAAATCAATCAATGTGATACACCATATAAACAAATTGAGGAATAAAAACCATATGATCATCTTAATAGATGCAGAAAAAGCTTTTGACAAAATTCAACACCAATTTATGATAAAAACTCTCTAGAGACAGGAGAAGATGGTGGAAGAGTAGGACACAGAGATCACCTTCCTCCCCACAGATACACCAGAAATACATCTACATGTGGAACAACTCCTATAGAACACCCACTGAACGCTGGCAGAAGACCTCAGACCTCCCAAATGGCAAGAAGCTCCCCACGTACTTGGGTAGGGCAAAAGAAAAAAGAAAAAACAGAGACAAAGGAATAGGGATGGTACCTGCACCAGTGGGAGGGAGCTGTGAAGGAGGAAAGGTTTCCACACACTAGGAAGCCCCTTCGCAGGTGGAGACTGTGGGTGGCGGAGGGGGGAAACTTCGGAGCCGCAGAGGAGAGCGCAGCCACAGGGATGTGGAGGGCAAAGCGGAGAAATTCCCGCACAGAGGATCAGTGCTGACCAGCACTCACCAGCCCGAGAGGCTTGTCTGCTCACCTGCCGGGGCGGGCGGGTCTGGGAGCTGAGGAGTGGGCTTCGGTCGGAGCACAGGGAGAGGACTGGGGTTGGCGGCGTGAACACAGCCTGAAGGGGATTAGTGCACCACGACTGGATGGGAGGCAGTCCAGGGAAAAGTCTGGACCTGCCAAAGAGGCAAGAGACTTTTTCTTCCCTCTTTGTTTCCTGGTGCACGAAGAGAGGGGATTAAGAGCGCCACCTAAAGGAGCTCCAGAGACGGGCAAGAGCCGCAGCTAACAGCGCGGACCCCAGAGACGGGCATGAGACGCAAAGGCTGCTGCTGCCGCCACCAAGAAGCCAGTGTGCGAGCACAGGTCACTATCCACAACTCCCCTCCTGGGAACCTGTGCAGCCTGCCACTGCCAGGGTCCCAGGATCCAGGGACAACTTCCCCGGGAGAACGCACGGCGCGCCTCAGGCTGGCACAACGTCATACTGCCTCTGCTGCCGCAGGCTCTCCCTGCATCCGCACCCCACCCTCCCTCCAGCCTGAGTGAGCCAGAGCCCCTGAATCAGCGGCTCCTTTAACCCCGTCATGTCTGAGTGAAATACAGACGTCCTCAGGCGACCTACACGCAGAGGTGGGGCCAAATCCAAAGCTGAACCCCGGGAGCTGTGGGAACAAAGAAGAGAAAGGGAAATTTCTCCCAGCAGCCTAAGGAGCAGCGGATTAAATCTCCACAATCAACTTGATGTACCTGCATCTGTGGAATACCTGAATAGACAACGAATCATCCAAAATTGAGGAGGTGGACTTTGAGAGCAAGATTTATTATTTTTTCCCCTTTTCCTCTTTTTGTGAGTATGTATGTATATGCTTCGGTGTGAGATTTTGTCTGTATAGCTTTGCTTTCACCATTTGTCCTAGGGTTCTGACTGTCCATTTTTTGTTTTTTTTTTACTTTAAAAAATTTTTTTCTTAATAATTATTTTTTATTTTAATAATTTTATTTTATCTTTATTTTATTTCATCCTCTTTCTTTCTTTCTTTCTTTCCTTTTTTCGTTCTCTCTTTCTATTTTTTCTCCCTTTTATTCTGAGCCGTGTGGAGGACAGTCTCCTGGTGCTCCAGACAGGCATCAGGGTTGTGCCACTGAGGTGGGACAGGCAACTTCAGGACACTGGTCCACAAGAGACCTCACAGCTCCACGTAATATCAAACGGTGAAAACCTCCCAGAGATCTCCATCTCAACACCAACACCCAGCTTCACTCAACGACCAGCAAGCTACAGTGCTGGACACCCTATGCCAAACAACTAGCAAGACAGGAACACAGCCCCATTCATTAGCAGAGAGGCTGCCTAAAATCATAATAAGGCCACAGACACCCAAAAACACACCACCAGACGTGGACCTGCCCACCGGAAAGCCAAGATCCAGCCTCATCCACCAGAACACAGGCACTAGTACACTCGACCAGGAAAACTACACAACCCACTGAACCAATCTCAGCCACTGGGGACAGACACCAAAAACAACGGGAACTACGAACCTGCAGCCTGCGAAAAGGAGACCGCAAACACAGTAAGATAAGCAAAATGAAAAGACAAAAAAACACACAGCAGATGAAGGAGCAAGGTAAAAACCCAGCAGACCTAACAAATGAAGAGGAAATAGGCAGTCTACCTGAAAAAGAATTCAGAATAATGATAGTAAGGATGATCCAAAATGTTGGAAAGAGAATAGAGAAAATGCAAGAAACATTGAACAAGGACCTAGAAGAACGAAAGAGGAAACAAGCAATGATGAACAACACAATAAGTGAAATTAAAAATACTCTAGATGGGATCAATAGCAGAATAACTGAGGCAGAAGAACGGATAAGTGACCTGGAAGATAAAATAGTGGAAATAACTACTGCAGAGCAGAATAAAGAAAAAAGAATGAAAAGAACTGAGGACAGTCTCAGAGACACCTGGGACAACATTAAATGCACCAACATTCGAATTATAGGGGTCCCAGAAGAAGAAGAGAAAAAGAAAGGGACTGAGAAAATATTTCAAGAGATTATAGTTGAAAACTTCCCTAATATGGGAAAGGAAATAGTTAATCAAGTCCAGGAAGCACAGAGAGTCCCATACAGGATAAATCTAAGGAGAAACACGCCAAGACACGTATTAATCAAACTATCAAAAATTAAATACAAAGAAAACATATTAAAAATAGCAAGGGAAAAACAACAAATAACACACAAGGGAATCCCCATAAGGTTAACAGCTGATCTTTCAGCAGAAACTCTGCAAACCAGAAGGGAGTGGCAGGACATATTTGAAGTGATGAAGGAGAAAAACCTACAACCAAGATTACTCTACCTAGCAAGGATATCATTCAGATTTGATGGAGAAATTAAAACCTTTACAGACAAGCAAAAGCTGAGAGAGTGCAGCACCACAAAACCAGCATTACAACAAATGCTAAAGGAACTTCTCTAGGCAAGAAACACAAGAGAAGGAAAAGACCTACAATAACAAACCCAAAACAATTAAGAAAATGGGAATAGGAACATACATATCGATAATTACCTTAAAATAAAAGGATTAAATGTTCCCACCAAAAGACACAGACTGGCTGAATGGATACAAAAACACGACCCATATATATGCTGTCTATAAGAGACCCACTTCAGACCTAGGGACACATACAGACTGAAAATGAGGGGATGGAAAAAGATATTCCATGCAAGTGGAAATCAGAAGAAAGCTGGAGTAGCAATTCTCATATCACACAAAATAGACCTCAAAACAAAGAGTATTACAAGAGACAAAGAAGGACACTACATAATGATCAAGGGATCAATCCAAGAAGAAGATATAACAATTATAAATATTTATGCACCCAACATATTAGTACCTCAATACATAAGGCAAATACTAACAGCCATAAAAGGGGAAATCGACAGTAACACAATTATACTAGGGAACATTAACACCCCACTTTCACCAATGGAGTGATCATCCAAAATGAAAATAAATAAGGAAACACAAGCTTTAAATGATACATTAAACAAGATGGACTTAATTGATATTTATAGGGCATTCCATCCAAAACCAACAGAATACACATTTTTTTCAAGTGCTCATGGAACTTTCTCCAGGATAGATCATATCTTGGGTCACAAATCTAGCTTTGGTAAATTTAAGAAAATTGAAATCGTATCAAGTATCTTTTCTGACCACAACGCTATGAGACTAGATATCAATTACAGGAAAAGATCCGTAAAATATACAAACACATGGAGGCTAAGCAATACACTGCTTAATAACAAAGTGATTACTGAAGAAATCAAAGAGGAAATCAAAAAATACCTAGAAACAAATGACAATGGAGACACGATGACCCAAAATCTATGGGATGCAGCAGAAGCAGTTCTAAGAGGTAAGTTTATAGCAATACAATCCTACCTTAAGAAACAGGAAACATCTCGAAAAAACAACCTAACCTTGCACCTAAAGCAATTAGAGAAGGAAGAACAAAAAAAACCCAAAGTTAGCAGAGGGAAACAAATCATAAAGATCAGATCAGACATAAGTGAAAAAGAAATGAAGGAAATGATAGCAAAGATCAATAAAACTAAAAGCTGGTTCTTTGAGAAGATAAACAAAATTGATAAACCATTAGCCAGATTCATCAAGAAAAAAAGGGAGAAGACTCAAATCAATAGAATTAGAAATGAAAAAGAAGTAACAACGGACACTGCAAAAATACAAAGGATCATGAGAGATTACTACAAGCAACTCTATGCCAATAAAATGGACAACCTGGAAGAAATGGACATATTCTTAGAAATGCACAACCTCCCGAGACTGAACCAGCAAGAAATAGAAAATATGAACAGACCAATCACAAGCACTGAAGTTGAAACTGTGATTAAAAATCTTCCAACAAACAGAAGCCCAGGACCAGATGGCTTCAGAGGCGAATTCTATCAAACACTTAGAGAAGAGATAACACCTATCCTTCTCAAACTCTTCCAAAATATAGCAGATGGAGGAACACTCCCAAACTCATTCTACGAGGCCATCATCACCCTGATACCAAAAACAGACAAAGATGTCACAAAGAAAGAAAAATACAGGCCAATATCACTGATGAACATAGATGCAAAAATCCTCAACAAAATACTAGCAAACAGAATCCAACAGCACATTGAAAGGATCATACACCATGATCAAGTGGGGCTTATCCCAGGAATGCAAGGATTCTTCAATATACACAAATCAATCAACGTGATACACCATATTAAAAAATTGAAGGAGAAAAACCATATGATCATCTCAATAGATGCAGAGAAAGCTTTTGAGAAAATTCAACACCCATTTATGATAAAAACCCTTCAGAAAGTAGGCATAGAGGGAACTTTACTCAACATAATAAAGGCCGTATATGACAAACCCACAGGCAACATCGTCCTCAATGGTGAAAAACTGAAACCATTCCCACTAAGATCAGGAACAAGACAAGGTTGCCCACTCTCACCACTTTTATTCAACATAGTTTTGGAAGTTTTAGCCAGCGCCATCAGAGAAGAAAAAGAAATAAATGGAATCCAAATCGGAAAAGAGAAAGTAAAGCTGCCACTGTTTGCAGATGACATGATACTATACATAGAGAATCCAAAGATGCTACCAAAAAACTACTAGAGCTAATCAATGAATTTGGTAAAGTAGCAGGATACAAAATTAATGCACAGGAATCTCTGGCATTCTTATACACTAGTGATGAAAAATCTGAAAGTGAAATTAAGAAAACACACCCATTTACCACTGCAACATAACGAATAAAATATCTAGGAATAAACCTACCTAAGGAGACAAAAGACCTGTATGCAGAAAATTATAAGACACTGATGAAAGAAATTACACATGATACAAATAGATGGAGAGATATACCATGCCCTTGGATTGGAAGAATCAACATTGTGAGCATGACTCTACTACCCAAAGCAATCTACACATTCAATGCAATCCCCTATCAAGCTACCACTGGCATTTTTCACTGAACTAGAACAAAAAATTTCACAATTTGTATGGAAACACAAAAGACCCCGAATAGCCAAAGCAATCTTGAGAACGAAAAATGGAGCTGGAGGAATCAGGCTCCCTGACTTCCGACTATAGTACAAAGTGACAGTATTCAAGACAGTAGGGTACTGGCACAAAAACAGAAATATAGATCAATGGAACAGGATAGAAAGCCCAGAGATAAACCCACACACATATGGTCACCTTATCTTTGATAAAAGAGGCAAGAATATACAGTGGAGAAAAGACAGCCTCTTCAATATGTGGTGCTGGGAAAACTGGACAGCTACATGTAAAAGTATGAAATTAGAACACTCCCTAACACCATACACAAAAATAAACTCAAAATAGATTAAAGACCTAAATGTAAGGCCAGACACTATCACACGCTTAGAGGAAAACATAGGCAGAACACTCTATGACATAAATCACAGCAAGATCCTTTTTGACCCACCTCCTAGAGAAATGGAAATAAAAACAAAAATAAACAAATGGGACCTAATGAAACTTAAAAGCTTTTGCACAGAAAAGGAAACCATAAACAAGACCAAAAGACATCCCTCAGAATGGGAGAAAATATTTGCCAATGAAGGAAGTGACAAAGGATTAATCTCCAAAATTTATAAGCAGCTCATGCAGCTCAATAACAAAAAAACAAACAACCCAATCCAAAAATGAGCAGAAGACCATAAATAGACATTTCTCCAAAGAAGATATACAGATTGCCATCAAACACATGAAAGAATGCTCAACATCATTAATCATTAGAGAAATGCAAGTCAAAACAACAATGAGATATCATTTCACACCAGTCAGAATGGCCATCATCAAGAAATCTAGAAACAATAAATGCTGGAGAGGGTGTGGAGGAAAGGGAACACTCTTGCACTGTTGGTAGGAATGTAAATTGATACAGCCACTATGGAGAACATTATGGAGGTTCCTTAAAAAACTAAAAATAGAACTACCATATGACCCATCAATCCCACTACTGGGCATATGCCCTGAGAAAACCATAATTCAAAAAGAGTCATGTACCAAAATGTTCATTGCAGCTCTATTTACAATAGCCAGGAGATGGAAGCAACCTAAGTGTCCATCAACTGATGAATGGATAAAGAAGATGTGGCACATATGTACAATGGAATATTACTCAGCCATAAAAAGAAACAAAATTGAGTTATTTGTAGTGAGGTGGATGGACCTAGAGTCTGTCATACAGAGTGAAGTAAGTCAGAAAGAGAAAAACAAATACCGTATGCTAACACATGTATGTGGAATCTAAGGGTCATGAAGAACCTAGGGGTAAGATGGGAATAAAGACACAGACCTACTAGAGAATGGACTTGAGGATACGGGAAGGGGGAAGGGTAAGCTGGAACAAAGTGAGAGAGTGGCATGGACATATATACACTACCAAACGTAAAATAGATAGTTAGTGGAAAGCAGCCGCATAGCACAGGGAGATCAGCTCGGTGCTTTGTGACCACCTACAGGGGTGGGATAGGGAGGGTGGGAGGGAGGGACATGCAAGAGGGAACAGATATGGGAACATATGTATATGTATAACTGATTCACTTTGTTATAAAGCAGAAACCAACACACCACTGTAAAGCAATTATACTCTAATAAAGATGTTAAAAAGATACCCAATCAAAAAGGGGCAGAAAACCTAAATAGACATTTCTCCAAAGAAGACATACAGATGGCCAAGAGGCACATGAAAAGATGCTCAACATCACTAATTATTAGAGAAATGCAAATCAAAGCTACAGTGAGGTATCACCTCATACCAGTCAGAATGGCCATCATCCAAAAATCTACAAACAATAAATACTGGAGAGGGTGTGGAGAAAAGGGAACCCTCTTGCACTGTTGGTGGGAACGTAAGTTGATATAGCCACAATGGAGAACAGTATGGAGGTTCCTTAAAAAACTAAGAATAAAACTACCATATGACCCAGCAACCCCACTACTGGGCATATACCCTGAGGAAACCATAATTCAAAAAGACACATGTACCCCAATGTACATTGCAGCACCATTTACAATAGCCAGGACATGGAAGCAACCTAAATGTCCATTGACAGATGAATGGATAAAGAAGATGTGGTACATGTATACAGTGGAATGTTACTCAGCCATAAAATGGAATGAAATTGGGTCATTTGTAGAGATGTGGTTGGACCTATTGTGTGTCATACAGAGTGAGTAATTCGGAAAGAGAAAAACAAATGCCATATATTAACACGTATATGTGGAATCTAGAAAAATGGTACTGATGAACCTATCTTCAGGACAGGAATAGTGATCCAGACATAGAGAACAGATGGGTGGACACAGTGGGTGAAGGGGAGGGTGGTATGATTTGGGAGATTAGGATTGACATATATACACTACCCTGTGTAAAATAGATAGCTAGTGGGAACATGCTCTATTGTACAGGGAGCTTAGCTTGGTGGTCTCTGATGGCCTAGATAGGTGGGATGTGGGGGGTGTGGGAGGGAGGTCCAAGAGGGAGGGGATGTATTTATACATAAAGCTGATTCACTTCACTGTACAGCAGATACACACAACATTGTAAAGCAAATATACTCCAATAAAAAAAAAGACAAAATTGTATTGGAATTCCTGGTCACAGCAATCAGAGAAAAAAAGAAATAAAAGGAATCCAAATTCAAAAGGAAGAAGTAAAACTGTTACTGTTTGCAGATGACATGATGCTAGCTATATTTCTGTTTTTGTGCCAGTACCATACTGTCTTGATTACTGTAGCTTTGTAGTATAGTCTAAAGTCAGGGAGCCTGATTCCTCCAGGTCCGTTTTTCTTTCTCAAAGTGTTTTGGCTATTTAGGGTCTTTTGTGTTTCCATACAAATTGTACATTTTTTGTTCTAATTCTGTGAAAAATGCCATTGGTAATTTGAAAGGGATTGTATTGAATCTGTAGATTGCTTTGGGTAGTATAGTCATTTTCACAATATTGATTCTTCCAATCCAAGAAAATCCTAAAGACACCACAAAAAAAATACTAGTGCTCATCAATGAATTCAGTAAATTACAGGATATAAAATTAATATACAGAAATCTGTTGCATTCCTATTCGTTAACAATGAACTATTTAAAAGAGAAATTAAGGGGAATTCCCTGGTGGTCCAGTGGTTAGGACTCTGTGCTTTCATTGCTGAGGGTCCTGGTTCTATTCCTGGTCAGGGAACTAAGACCCCACAAGCTGTGTGGCATAGCCAAAAAAAAAGAAAAATGAGTCAGAGTTTCTGATTTTGAAGATGGAGAAAGGGTGCCATGAGCCAAGGAATGCTGGGAGCCTGTCAGAGTTAGAAAACGCAAGGAAACAGATTATCCTCTACAGCCTCAGAAAGGAACACAGTCTTGCCAACCTTGATTTCAGCCCAGTGAGACCTGTATCTGACTTCTGACTGTACAATAATAAATCTATATTGTTTTTCTTTAAGAGAGAAATTAAGGAAACAGTTCCATTTACCATTGCATCCTGAATAAAATAACTAGGAATAACCCTACCTAGGGAGGTAAAAGATCTTTACTTGGAAAACTATAATGAACTGGTGAAAGAAATTGAAGACGACACAAACAGATGAAACGATATACCATGTTCATGGATTGAAGATGACACAAACAGATGAAACGATATACCATGTTCATGGATTAGAAGAATCAGTATTGTTAAAATGAGCATACTACCCAAGGCAATTTACAGATTCAATGCAATCCCTACCAAAATATCAATGACATTTTTTACAGAACTGGAACAAATAATTCTAAAATTTGTATGGAGACACAAAAGACCCCAAGTAGCCAAAACAATCTTGAGAAAGAAGAACAACGCTGGATCACACTCCCTGTTTTCAAACTATACTATGAAGCTATAATAATCAAAACAGTACGGTATTGTCTCAAAAACAGACAAATAGATCCATGGAACAGAATAGAGAGCCCGGAAATAAACCCATGCATGTATGGTCAATCAATCTATGACAAAGGAGGCAAGAATATACAATGGAGAAAAGACAGTCTCTCCAGTAAGTGCTGCTGGGAAAACTGGACAGCTGCATGTAATGGAATAAAATTAGAACATGCTATAATACCATATGCAAAACTAAAGTCAAAATGCATTAAAGACATAAATGTAAGCCTGGAAACCATAAAACTCCTAGAAAAAACATAGGCAAAACACTCTTTGACTTAAATCAAAGCAATATTTTTTGGGATCCTTCTCCTAAAGCAAAGGAAATAAAAGCAAAAATAAACAAGTGGTACCTAATTAAACTTAAAAGTTTTTACACAGCAAAGGAAACCATCAACAAAATGAAAAGACAGCCTAGTGAATGGGAGAAAATATTTGTAAATGATATGACCAATAAGGCTAATATCAAAAATATATTAATAGCTAATACAATTCAACAACAAAAAGCGAAAAACCTGATTAAAAATTGGGCAGAAGACCTGAATAGACATTTTTACAAAGAAGACATACAGATGGCCGACAGGTACATGAAAAGATGCTCAACATCTTTAATCATCAGAGAAAAGCAAGTTAAAACAACAATGAGCTATCACCTCACACCTTTCAGCATGGCTATCATCAAAAAGACCACAAATAACAAATGTTGGTGGGGATGTGAAGAAAAACAACCCTTTGTACACTGTTGGTGGGAATGTAAATTGGTGTAGCCACTATGGAAAACAGTATGGAGTTTCCTCAAAAAAATAAAAATAGAACTACTATATGACTCAGCAATTCCACTCCTGGGTGTATATTGTAAAGAAACAAAAACACTAATTTGAAAAGATATATGGACCCCAATGTTCATAGCAGCACTATTTACAATTGCCAAGGTACAGAAGCAACCTAACTGTCTGTCAACAGATGAATGGATAACGAAGATGAGGTATATATTATATACAATGGAATACTACTCAGCCTTAAAAAGGAATGAAACTTTGCCATTTGCAACAACGTGGATGGACTTAAGTCAGGTAGAAATGACAAATACTGTATGATATGATACATGTGGAATCTAAAACATAAAACAAACTAGGGAATATAATAAGAAAAAGAAACATACAGATATAGAGAACAAACTACTGGTTACGTGTGGGGAGAGAAAATTGGGGGAGGGACAAGATGGGGTAGGGGATTAAGAGGTACAAACTACTACGTATAAAATAAATAAGCTACAAAGATATATTGTACAACAGAGGGAATATAGCCAATATTTTATGACTATAAATGGAGAATAACATTTTAAAATTGTGAATCACTGTGTTGTACACCTGAAACTTATATAATATTGTACCTCAAATATATCTCAATAAAAAAGGCTGAAGTTTAACGTATGACTGTACTACTGTAGAGGAGAGGTATATGAATATAAGGAAGGTTTTCAATATAAGGCTATAAGCACAGGTTTGAACAAGACAGGGACTTTCAAGAGATCTGTAATTCAATTGGTAGCTTGGTCATGTAAGGAGCTGAAATGCAGATTTGTTAAGAAGGTCTATTAAGGAGGTATTTTGATAGGAAGTCCCAGGACTATATGAATCCTGACATATCCCCCAACTATCCTTCCTTTCTATGAGGTCTCTGAGGTAGATACAGCCACAAAGACAAAGAAAAAACAGTAAAAAATACTTACTTGTCAGCTGATAACTTGGATCCTAATCTTAAATAAAGAGTCTAGTAGGCTGGTTTGAGTCACATGGAAAAATTCTCTCCTTTTAATCTAAAGGCTTAAGTGACTTTCTTCAAAGCCCAAACCTGAACCTCTGATATTACCTTCCAGTAACATTAAGGCCACATCTTCTAATGCCAGAGAAATGGATCAAGGAAGAAAAACACTGTTCAGTACCTAGAGCTAAGCTGACCTAGACTGCTTTCCCTAGGGCCAGGTATCATGTATAAAATGAGAAAGTGGACAGGAGAGAAAGAGCTAGGTCTTCTCCTAAGGGGTGCAGTCTCTGAGCCATCTTACCATTAAAAGTACTTATATACCTGTCTCCTAGTCTGTAGCCATCTACAATCTAAAACAGCTCCCAGTAAAGACTTCTTTATAGCTAAATTCAATGAACACTGTCCAGTCCTCATCTCATTTGACTTCTCCATGCAGCATTTTACTTAGTGAAGCAAACTCTCTTCTTCCACCTTCCATAACATGACACTCTTCTAGCTTTCCTCCTACTTCTGTGGATCCCCCTCCTTTCAACCTTGTTTGGAAGTGTATCCCCTTCTGTACACTGTAAATGTTGAGACCTCAACAGAGCTTGGTCTTGAAGTCTTTTATCTTCTCATGCCACATTTCCACCCCAGCTGATCTCATTTGGTCCTATGCCTTCAATTACCAAATACGTGCTGAGGACTCCCAATTTTATATCTTCAGATCAAACCTTTCCTCTGAGCTTCATATCTACATACACAATTTTTGTGAGACATCACTTAGATATTTCTTTATAGGCATTTCAAACTTTACATATACACAATTGAAATATTGGTATTCTCCCCCTTCCCAAAATGTTCCTCTTCCAGTCGTCCCCCATTTCAATAAACAGCACTTATCAGTCTGCTTAGGTCATATACCTGAGAATCATCCTTGACTTCTTTCTCCTTTACTCCCTTCATACACTTTCACTAAATATTATCCATTGCACCATGAAAATATCTCTGAAAACCATGTGGTTCTCTCTATCAGTTTAGGTCATCATGATTACTTGCTTTGGGGTTGTTAGTGGAGGGAAAGTGAGCAGTAGGTTTCCCTGATTCCACTCTTTTCCCCTTGTAATCTATCCTTCATGTAACAGCTAAAATGATCTCTTAAAATAAAATGCAAAATTAGATCATGCTTCTTTCCCACCTAAAACATCCCAGTAGCTTCCCAATTATCCTAGAATAAAATCAAAGTTCTTACCATGGTCCATAGAGACCCTGCATAATCTGGTCCCTCCCAAATTTTCCAACTTAATCCCATAAAATTCTTCCAGCCTTGCTCATTCAGCTTTAGCTACACCAAATTAACTTCTATTGTGAATAAAAACACCCACTTCTTTTCTGCCTCAAGCTTTTCACTCATACTGTTTCCTTTGTCTGAAATACAACCTGTAATCTCTTTCCCTCAATTACCTGTACCTAGAACAGTGTCTGGAAGAAAGTGGCTGCTAAACAAGTATTTGTTGAGTGAATATATCTCAGGTCTTTCTCTATATTAATAATTATATTTTAACTCATCTTTTTTCTATTCTTTTCAGCTTCCTAGTAATTAATTCTGCAGTAATATTGTTTTGACCTTTCCTGAGTTCTGCAGTCTGCCTTTTCATCTAATTCTGTTGTTTTATCATTTGTCTTTGAGTCCTTGTTTTATTGGATTCATTCAATGTATTCATTAGTGTGTATTCTAAAACTGCTGTCACAAAGAGACCTCAACATACATTAGCTTAAACAAAATAGAAGTTTATTCTATTTTGCGTTGCAGTCCAGAGGGAGGGTAGTGTGGGGTTGGTAGGACAAATTGTGTAGCTTCCATGTATGTGTCTCAACTGGCTTCTCCAGTTACTACTATCTATAGCCGGTGAGAAGGGAGAATGGATACGCGGCACACATTTATTCCTTCCAAGAGGATAACCTTAAAGTGAACCATATCACTTCTGCTCATATCCCCTTGGCCAGAACTTAATAACATGACCATGTCTAGCTGTAACAAAGGCTAAGGAATGTAGTTTTCTAACTGTGCAACCATATGCACAGGATTTTTATTAATTATTCAAGGGAAATGAGGAGATGACTTTCAGTATTCATCACTTATTTTCTTCCACATTTAGTTTTTATGACTACTTTCCCCCTCCAGTGTGTTTGAATATTTGCTGTGCTACTTCTTTTTACCTTGCTTGTTTAAACATAGACTATTCTACCTATTTTAGAACTTTTTTCACTAATATAATGTTGGCAACTTAAAGATCTCTCCACCTATACACAATATCATGTTCTAAATTAGTGGTTGTCAAGCTTTAACTTCCATATGAGTCACCTGGAGAGAGGGCTTTTAGTTAAAATACAAATTCCTGGGACTCATCCCAAGATTCCAATTCAATAATTCTGAGGAGGGGCCCATGAACTTTCATTTCTAAGTTTGGGCAGAGGGTACAAGTAGAAAGCTCAGCTAAGATTTATGCACAGCCTTAGTTGGAGCAATTGTGTGCTTTCTTCTGAAATTTGTTAAATGTTGGTATGAGAGTTTACTCCACCTGGTCAGGAGCATAACTTTTCCTTAATTAAATATCTTTAGCTATTCTTACAACTTGACATGGAGTTCTGCAAAATAGCAAGCCCTGTGTTTGTTTTTGCTGCATTTGTGTAGTGGTAGACAAAGGTTTCTACTATCAAGAGCTTTCCCTTGATTTTCCCCAGTCTTCCTACTCACATCCTCAGTCTCCTAAGATTTTATTGACTCACACTTTTATCTCAGCACTCCCTACAGTCATCCCACAGTTTTCTTATATCATTTATAGCTGTGTAAAATTAAGTTTTGATTCTTTCTTCCCAATAGAATATAAGCTTCATGAGGGTAAGGACAGTATCTGCCCTAGTCACTTAGAACAGCACTTGGCACAGAGTAGGTACTCAATATTTTTGAGTGAACAGATGGATACGTGAAAACAGAAGTATAACTAGCTAAGCTTCTTCTAAAGAAGAGCATACCTCAAGCCACACTTTATTTTTTCATGATCTTGGGAGTAAGAGCCTACAAAAGAAGTAGCAGGAAATAAGGCCAGAGTTTCTGAGCGCACCCAGGTGAAAGTACTGTTACCATTTCAAACAAACATGAAGAAGATGTAGGGAAACAGAAGAAAAATAAGTTACCTCTCCACACTTTTAGGAGTAAGATAACATTCCTGAGTTCTTATCCTCTGGAAAGATGAATATCTGAACAAGGCTCACCGTTCCCTCCAGTAAGAACTCCAAACTATCTACCTCACCTGGGTCAAATGGCACCTGTAGCCTGGAGACAAATGAACTTTTTGATACTGTGATAATTATAATAAAAACAATTGGTGCTGGGCTTTTTACACGATGAGCTAAGCAAGTACCTAGAGACTGTTATCTAAGAGCTCTAATGGTATGGATCTTCACTGATATATAGATACAGGAGGCCAAATATTTAAATAATTTCAGCTCCAAACAGAGAAAATAAAACATGTGGAAAATGACAAAATTAATCAAACAATAGAAGAACAATCCTTGAGTTGAAAAAAAAAGTCTGCATGTGAAATACAACAGTTAAATGTAAGTGGGTGATAATAGACTGTCCGGGAATGGGTAACATAACTTAAATAAGGATTCTTAAAAACAGAAGGTCCATATTTCTAGGGAAACTCTAACGTCTAGAACTAAAAGTACCGCGTCATCTATGAAAAATCAGACTTATGGATAGCAAAGGAATGAGCACAGAGAAATAAACACGTTCTAAAGGTCTTATCTGGGAAGGCATGAATTTAGAAGAGGGAGAAAAGTGAAACTATACTAAATAAATAAGAAAATATTCTAAATAAAAATATTGGAGGAGCAGTGAATCCTAAGAGGGGGAAAAAAGGCATGTTTTCAAATAACAGTGGAGGCACATGTGTCTGAAAGTTGAGTTAACCATTAATGAAATGGTAAAGCATATTAGAGCTCACAAGTTAACAAAAGGAAAACTGAATAGCTTGATAAAATCAGCACACTTGGGCTTCCCTGGTGGCGCAGTGGTTGAGAGTCCGCTTGCCGATGCGGGGGACGCGGGTTCGTGCCCTGGTCCGGGAAGATCCCACGTGCCGCGGAGCGGCTGGGCCCGTGAGCCGTGGCCGCTGAGCCTGCGCGTCCGGAGCCTGTGCTCTGCAGCGGGAGAGGCCACAACAGTGAGAGGCCCGCGTACCGCAAAAAAAAAAAAAAAAAATCAGCACACTTGGGAAAAGGAAAATAGGGAACAACAATGTCAAATAAATAATATGTTTATTAAATAATGTGTATTAAATAACATGTAAGAAATTAAATAAAGTGTATGAAACATACAAAATGTGGATGATCTCAATTATCTCTTTAAAAGACAGATCGTATGAAATTGGTAAAAAATAAGCATATGCTGTTTCCAAGAAAGAAGTAAAATAAAAATAAGTAGACAATAAGAGGCTGTGTGTGTTCATTCATTGAACAAATAATTTATGGAATGCTTACTATGGGCCAGGCACTATTCCAGTTACTGGGGACACAGCACAAATTAAAACAACATTTCTGCTTACATTCTCATAGTTGATGTAGGTAACAAACAAACAAATACATAGTATATTAGGTGGTGGTAAGAGCTAAGAAGAAAATTAGACCAGGGTAAAGGGACAGAATGACAGAGTGAGAGTTTGAGGGAAAGCCTCACTGATAAGGTGACATTTCCACAGAAACCTTGTAACAGGGAAGAGCCAAATGTGACTACATGTTGAATCTGTTTCTTTTGCTTTAACCTTTGCTTTCCGCTGATTTGTTCACTAAATGTATACTGTCTATACCTGATGGCCTGCCTCAGGGAACCCTGCCCCTCTGCCCGAATGTTAAACCAAAGTACCTTTGTTCAGGGAAGCATCCTGACCCCGCCCACCTGTGAATGGCCGCAAGAAAGAAGAAATTAACACATCGCCTCCCTGAGGCTGGCCATTCCAGGTGATATTTGCAAAACTTATGGCCTTTTTACTTTACTTCCTCATCTCCTCCCCCTCTCTGTGCTGTAAAAGAAACTGGCATCCAAACCCCAATTAGATGGTTATTTTGAGGCCCTAGTCTGTCATCTTCTCGGTCTGCCAGTCTGCCGGCTTTCTGAATAAAGTCGTATTCCTTGCCTCAACATCTCGTCTCTGATTTATTGGCCTGTCGTGCAGTGAGCAGAGCGAGCTTGGACTTAGTAACAACCTGAATGAAGAACATGAACAAAATATGCAGGTACCAGGGGGAAGAGTGTTCAAAGTAGTGGGTACATCAAACATGAAGTACCCAGGCCATGGCAGATTTTGAGAACAGATATGACATTATTTGACTTATAGTTTAACAGAATCACTATGGCCTTTCTGAGGAGATAGAACTCTCTATGGGATACAGTTACAGAAGCAGGAAGATCTGTTAGGAGGCTATTAAGGTAATATAGGTAAGAGATAATGTGAGCTTCGATAGGATAGTAGCAGTGGAGGTAGTAAAAGAGGGTTAGATTTTATATATAATTTGAGTGGTATAGCCAAAAGAATTTTTTGATAGATTAGATGTGAGATGTTAGAGAAAGAGTCACGGATGGACTGAACAACTAGAAAAATGGAGTTGTCACTTACCTAAATGGAGAACACTGGGTAGAAGGTTTGGAAGGAAGAAATGAAGACTTTGGTTTTAAATATGTGAAGCTTCAGATATCCATTAAACATCCAAGTGAATATGGCAGTTGACTGTATACATCTGGAGTTGAGGAGAGAGTTCCAGGCTGGAGAAATAAATTTTGGAGATGTCAAGATGCAAATATTTAAAATAATGGGATTAGATAAGATCACCTAGGATGCAAGCATGGAAAAAAGAAAATGTCTGAGGTCTAAACTCTAACCTTAATTTTGAAATTGTCTTTCCACCATAAACAATTTAAAAGGTGGAAAAATGCAGCTCAATAACAAAAAAACAAACAACGCAATCCAAAAATGGGCAAAAGACCTAAATAGACATTTCTCCAAAGAAGATATACAGACTGCCAACAAACACATGAAAGAATGCTCAACATCATTAATCATTAGAGAAATGCAAATCAAAACTACAAGGAGAGGGCTTCCCTGGTGGTGCAGTGGTTGAGAGTCTGCCTGCCGATGCAGGGGACAAGGGTTCGTGCCCCGGTCCGGGAAGATCCCACCTGCCACAGAGCAGCTGGGCCTGTGAGCCATGGCCGCTGAGCCTGTGTGTCTGAAGCCTGTGCTCCGCAACGGGAGAGGCCACAACGGGAGAGGCTGCAACGGTGAGAGTCCCGCGTACCAAAAAAAACAAAACTACAAGGAGATATCATCTCACACCGGTCAGAATGGCCATCATCAAAAAATCTAGAAACAATGAATGCTGGAGAGAGTGTGGAGAAAAGGGAACCCTCTTGCACTGCTGGTGGGAATGTAAGTTGATACAGCCACTATGGAGAACATTATGGAGGTTCCTTAAAAAACTAAAAATAGAACTACCATACGACCCAGCAATCCCACTACTGGGCATATACCCTGAGAAAACCATAATTCAAAAAGAGTCATGTACCAAAATGTTCATTGCAGCTCTATTTACAATAGCCAGGAGATGGAAGCAACCTAAGTGTCCATCATCGGATGAATGGATAAAGAAGATGTGGCACATATATACAATGGAATATTACTCAGCTATAAAAAGAAACAAAATTGAGTTATTTGTAGTGAGGTGGGTGGACCTAGAGTCTGTCATACAGAGTGAAGTAAGTAAGAAAGAGAAAAACAAATACTGTATGCTAACACATATATATGGAATTTAAGAAAAAAAATTTAAAAAGTCATGAAGAACCTAGGGGTAAGACAGGAATAAAGACACAGACCTACTAGAGAATGGACTTGAGGATATGGGGAGGGGGAAGGGTAAGCTGGGGCAAAGTGAGAGAGTGGCATGGACATATATACACTACCAAACGTAAAATAGATAGCTAGTGGGAAGCAACCGCATAGCACAGGGAGATCAGCTCAGTGCTTTGTGACCACCTGGAGGGATGGGATAGGGAGGGTGGGAGGGAGGGAGATGCAAGAGGGAAGAGATATGGGAACATATGTATATGTATAACTGATTCACTTTGTTATAAAGCAGAAACTAACACACCATTGTAAAGCAATTATACTCCAATAAAGATGTTAAAAAAATAGGTGGACAAAATATATGCAATGACATTTTTCAGACATTAGAAAGGAGGAGCAAAGATTGTGACCCCTGAGGGAAGGAAAACAAATGAGGTAGGCCCTATGATTGTTTTGTGTTTGGAGACACCTTCTGGACCATGGTGCTGACAGAAGAATCCCAAGCAGAGCACATCTGTCTTTCTGAGTTAAGACAGAGAATTGAGTTTGAGAATACTTGGGATGCTGGAATTTTGGGGTTGGATAACTGAAGAGGGGAGAACTAGTCAGAAAAAGATCCCCAAAAATCTGCATAGGGGTTTTCTTAAGTCTTTGGCTGAATATTAATCCATGCACATATAGGATGAAACCCCATTAAGCAAATTCAATAACAACTACCCAGAACTCACACAAAGCTGAGAGCTATTTGAGTTCTGTCAAGCCAGAGTAACGATACCTCAGATAAATGTTGGGACATTCTGTAGAGACCCCAAGTGTCACACCTTACTAAATTAGTCATAAAGAAAATCAGAAAACCTTCCCTAGAAGAATTTAATAAATCTCAAAGAAATCACCTTGATACAAAAATAACAACTGTTCACCAAACTTTAGCACTCTAAAAAAGACAACAAAGTCCATTGTCCAAAAATATTAATGCACATAGTATAACGTACAATGAAAAATTACCAGGCATGCAAATGTTACTCATACAAGGAGGAAAATGGTGGAATAGAAATAGATGCAGAAATGATAGAGATGATGTAATCAGTAGACAAATACCTTAAAGAAGTATTATAAATATTAAAATATGCTCAATAATTTAAAGTAAAACATGGACACAATGAAAACCACAATGAGATACCATTAATATACCTGTTTGAGTGGCTAAAAACATTTTTAAGTAACAATACCAAGTTAATAAGTAACAATACCAAGTTAATAAGGATTTAGAGCAGTTGGAACTCTGGTGGTTATATGATTTTATGCATTTGTCACAACTCAAAGAATTATACATCAAAAAGTATAAATTTTACTTGTGTAGATTAAAAATAAATTTTAAAAGATAATTGAAACAATAGCAATGTATTTTGAAATTATAACCTATAACAACAATAACACAAAGAATAGAAGGACGAAAATGGAAGTATACTGTGGTAAGACTCTTATGCTGAACCTGAAAGTTTAATGTACTTGAAGGCAGACACTGATTAGTCAAAGATGTATATTGTCAACCCTAGGGAAAATGGTAAAAAATAATAAAATTAATAAATTAAGAGGTAAAGTTAATAAGCCAATAAAGGAGATGTATTGCAAATTTTTAAAAAATCCTCATCACCAAAGGCAAAAAAGAGAGAGAGACAAAAAGGAACAAATAATTGATGCAACAAATTGAAAACAAACAGCAAGAAAGTAGAATTACATCAACAGCCTTAATTATTACATTAAATGTAAATGGCCTAAAAATTACAACAAAAAGAAATTGTCAGGTAGAATAAAAATATGCATATATAAGAAACTATATGTGCATAAAAGAAAACAACCTTAAATATAAAGACATTGGTTAAAAGTAAAATACTATACAAAAGAAAGATCAAGTAGCTATACTAACATCAGATGATGTAGACTTCATAACAAGGTACATTTTCAGGTTGAACATGATACTACATAATGATAAAGGGGTCAATTCTCCAAGAAGACATAACAGTCCTAAATGTATATGCACCTAAAAACAGAGACTGAATATACATGAAGCAAAATCTGACATAAATGAAAGGAGAAATAGTTAAATTATAATTAGTGTTAGACATGTCAACATACTTCTTTCAGTAATTGATAGAACATACAGACAGAAAATTAGGAAGTATATGAAACACCTGAACAACACTAATTGCCAGTTTGATCCAATTTATATTTATATTTATAGAACATTCCATCCCAAAACAGCAAAATACACATTATTTCAACTACATGTGAAAGTATTCATAAAGAAGAACCATATGGTGGGCCATAAAATAAGTAAGTCTCAATAAATGGAAAGAAATTGAAAGCATAGAGGTCATTCTTTGACCAAAACAACATTAAATTACAAAACAATAATTTAAAGATATCTAGAAAAACCTCAGTTACTTGGATATGAATCAACACACTTCTAAATGACCCATGAGTCAAAGAAGATATTATAAAATATTTAGAACTGATTGATAAATGCAACACATCAAAATTCATAGGTCTACAGCTACAGCAGTACTTATTTGGAAATTTAAAACTTCAATGATTATATTAAAAAAGAAGAAAGGTCAAAAATCAATGATTTGGGGCAGGACTTCTGGAAATTCTGAGTGAGGACCTTGACAATTCCCCTAAAAAAATAAAATTGGACAAAATTTTCAAAAACTACCATTACAGAACTCTGTAAATTAGCCAAAGGCATAAAACAAATTGAGAAGAGTCTATTCAAGAAAAATTGCTAAACCTCAGTAAGAACAATGGGAGCCTGAGGCATTTCAGGCTGGGGATACTCCCATACCCACCTCCAGCTCCGTGCCATGGTAATTCTCCAGAGATGAGGCAGGTCATAAGGAACAGCAGCTTCACTGCTGGAGGAAGTAGTCCTGATTTAGAACTGAACATGGAAAACTATCAGGGAAGTCCAATATAACAGCTAGCTTGAGATCTTGATACTGGCTGTGGCAAGCAAAGCAGCCAGAAATTTAATATGATTTTTTGGGAATATGACATCAAAAGCACAGGCAACAAAAGCAAAAACCGACAAGTGGGATTGCATCAGACCAAAAATCTTCTGCACAGCAAAGGAATCAATCAACAGAGTGAAGAGAGGGGAGAAGTGGAATGGGAGAAAATATTTGCAAAACATACATCTGATAAGCGGTTAAAATCCAAAAAATATAAGGAGCTCACTACTCAATAGCAAAAACACCCCAATAACCCAATTAAAAAATGGGCCAAGAACCTGAATAGACATTTCTCAAAAGAAGACATACAAATGGCCAACAGGTATATGAAAAGGTACTTGACATCACTAACAATAAGGGAAACACAAATAAAACCACAATGAAATATCATCTCACACCTGTTAGAATGCCTATTCTCAAAATCACAAAAGATAACAAGTGTTGCAAGGATGTGCAGAATGGGAATCCTTGTATATTGTTGGTGGCTATGTAAGTTGGCACAGCCATTATGGAAAACAGTATGGAGGTTCCTCAAAAAATTAAACTTAGAACTACCATATGATCCAGCAATACCACTCCTGGGTTTTTATCCAAAGGAAATGAAATCACTAACTAAAAAGATACATATGAGTATATAAGTGGTGTTTAAATCCAGGAGAGTAGATGAGATCACCAAGAGAGTGAGTCTAGATAGAGAAGAGAAGAGGACTAAGAACTGAAACCTTAGGCACTCTAATATTTAGAGTTCAGGGAGATGAGGAAGAACCATTAAAGAACTTGGAGAAGGAGAGATCAATGCAGTAAGAAGAGAATTAGGAGAGTGTGGTGTGCTGGATGCCAGTAAAGAATGTGTTTCAAGAAAGAGAGTGCGTGGGGCTTCCCTGGTGGCGCAGTGGTTGAGAGTCTGCCTGCCAATGCAGGGGATGCGGGTTCGTGCCCCGGTCCGGGAGGATCCCATGTGCCGCGGATCCTGCACGTCCGGAGCCTGTGCTCCGCAACGGAACGGGCCACAATGGTGAGAGGCCCGCGTACCCCACCCCCACCCCCCCAAAAAAAGAGAGTGTGTCAAACATCTTTTGTGCCTCATTTCACATTCTCCTGGACCACCTTTTGTTCAGGACAGTATTGCAGCTGCTGTATGCAGGGGTAGCTTGACGCTACCTCATTCAGCTGTATCTCACACTATTGCTTTCTGCCTTGGGGCTTCTCTGCTACCACCAGATGGGACGGACATCTGCAGGAGCCTGCTCAGTGATTCTAGGTCATGAACAAACCTGCAAGTGCCAGTGAGTTAACACCCTCTAGGATTACCCTTGGTCAATGGGAGATGAAATCTGATGGATAAACACTCTTCTGTGTCTGGTGGAAAATTCTGAGGCACATTCCACACAGCACCAAAGAGAGTCCTCAGTGGGAATAATCCACAGTTGCCTTCAGTAGTAAACACATTAATAACATACCCTTGAATTGATGGTCCATCCCTACTTGGTTCATTCTTAGTCCCCTTCTCTTGTTTCCTGAATCACCTCCCCCAATAAACTACATGTAAGTCCTTGCCTCAGGCTCTGCTAGGATTTGGGGGAGGAGGAGCTAAGTCAGAGTGCATAATCAGGTGGGACAAATGCTGCTGATTGGGTGAATAAGATGAAGACTGAGAATTGACCATTGGATTTAGCAAGGTAGAATCATTGGTGACATTGACAGGAGTTATTTCAGTGGAAGGTGGGTTCAAAAGGCTGGCTGGAGTGGGTTCAAGAGGGAATACCCTATTTTCTCAATGATATGTGGCAAGGTCACAAGCTGGGAGTGGAAGTATGGAGGAGGTGGAGGTATTGGAGGTATGATGAAAGAGAAGTGTGAGATAGCCTTTTATAAGAGTTGGAAAATAAACTGAAGGGAGAAATAAAGTAGAAATTGTCTGGTGGTACTGAGGGCCCACTTGAAATTTGTGATTGTGTGTTTTTCTCCAACTACATTCATCTGTTTAGATTAAAATGTGGAATAGGTGGTTATATTTAACTAAGATTCAGATTTTGTTAGGCTAGGGGTGTGCTAGGGGGAGAGAGGGTCAGCGATGTTGTTGTGAAAGACCAGGGAATGTAAGCTGGGCAAAAAGGACTTGAGGTGGGTGGTGACAAATTTAAAAATTGTGGGAGGGCTCAATTTTGGATGATGCTTGAGGATAATATGAGAGAAGGGCCAACACTAAAATTATCCTGATCTCTTTTCATGCAATGATTTTTATCAAAGTTAGCAAATTAAATATACCATTATGTATTATATACAAGTCATGTCAAGATAAGTTCTCAGAATGTAAGAGGACACTATTAAATATTCTGAGACACAGGTATTAACTGAGACTGTCCTGGGCAAATTGGGACATAGTATGACTCTACTCGTATAGCCATTTTTATACTATAAGAAGTAGATTGTAGTAGTTAAGAGCACAGTTTTCAGAGTCATGGTTCCTGAGTTTCAAACCAGGCACAGAAAGCCTAAGTAACTTACTAAAGATGCCTAGCACATGGTGGAGCCGTCTATAAATCTTTTGGATGAAACTCATCAAGACTGGCTCCTCCATCTCATACTGTCTTGTGTGTTATTACATTTATCTTCTGATTCTAAATTCAGTGTTGCTTCTGAACTTCAGAAGTGCTCTAACCTCTTATGCAGTAATTACCCTTTTTCACCTTCTCAGGTCCAGTCTCCATTATGTTTATTTGAAGTTCTGTTGAAATAGATTTCAATGTCCCTACAATTAATGCCTATGGCTGACACCACAACCAAATTTGATCCTTCCTTTAGAACTACAGTCTGCTTTCTCATTTGGTCCACATGCTATTTTATGCAGCTCATCTTAGGCTCTTGTGTTAATTGTTATCAGGCAAAGTACAAACACTTTATTGGCAGTGTAGTTATTAGCAAGGAGTTTTTTGGATTATATTTTCCAGGAAATCATAGACTACTGAAACATGGCCTCTAACGACTCAGTTTTTCCTGATTGAGTATAGCTCATCACCTCTTAACTACCTGAAAGGTAACCCCTGCCTAAGGCAGGTCTAGATTATAAGTGCCCATCACTATACTTTTAGACCTCTTGCTTCCCACTAATTCCATGTCTACCTCCCGCTTAAAAAGGAGGCATTTCAAGATGAAATGAGGATATATTTACTAAATAGGTTTTTAAATTTAGCTTGTAATGTGACACATAGAAACAGTTTGATCATGGCTCGTTTTTAATTTGTTAGCATGGCTCAACTAAGGATAAAGGAGTGCTTTGTTAAATAAATATATTTTCATATTTTAAAATAACTTTCAAATAAATACTTAAAAGGCGTTGGCAAAAATTAATGATGAATTAAGAATGTGTATTATACTTTCAAAATAAGGAAGACACAAGAAGTCCATTCTATAAATGGTACAGAATTCCATTTTTACCAAATAAACAAGTAGCCAGATATATGACTCCTAGGAGAACAGAAGTGGCCCCCTCTGGAAATTCCTAATATCTGGAATGGAAAGGACAGGAATGGGTCTGGATACTCTGTTCCGGGGCCCTGGAGTTCAGGAAACATGTTCCTTGCGGTTATAGATCATTCTGGGGATACTAGATCCCCAAATAATCTACTTCCTCAAATGAGCCAAATCAGAAAGCCACTTCCCTCCTTTCTGGCTTCTATAGCAGTAGCTCCTCCTAATGGGCAGCCCTCCCTGCTGGCTTTTTATGCATACTGCCTTTCAGAAGAGATGTCCTTTTTTTGACCCCCTTCCCTCCAACCCCTGAAAGACCCCAGGAATGGGATCTACAAGTCCCATAGAAACCCTAGGCTAGTTCAGTTCTAAGGCCACATTGTAATTGACCAAGTATGAGAAGTCCAAATATCCCTTTGCTTTTATATTTCTTTTAATCCCTATCCCAGTGAGGGAAAGAGAAATAAAAGAATGACCTCTGTCCTCAGCTCCTAATTTCTTTGATTGTCACTGAGGCCAAGTTTAGTTTAAAGGTACAGAAAACCTACACAAGTGTTCAGTCTTCATACATGTTATCAGGTAGTCACAACACCCAAATGATTGATGGATTAAATTTTTTTTTAAACTTTCATTATGTTGTTTTAGACATTCAGCCTCACGTATGTGTTGTATATTAATTCCCTCAAGTATAACATTCCTTTGCATTTGTGCAGAACCTTGTACATTAAAATATGCTTCTACTTTAATGACTCTCACAAAATCTCTAGGCTTTATTATCTTCATTTTACAGATGAGGAAAGCAAAGATCCAGAGAGGGCACAGGGTAGAGAAAAGCAGCATAATATAAAGACAAAAACTTTGGCCTAGGAGTCAACAGACCTGGATTCTCACATTCCTAACTTTGTCCCTAACTCACTGTGTGTTTATGAGTGAGTCGTTTCCCTTCTCTGAACCTCAGTATCTGAATTTATAGAACGAGGTGACTGAGCTTTCTCAACCCTGTTTGTGTATTATAAACACCTGGAAGCTTTTTAAAAAAATCCATTCCTCAGCCTCACCTCCAAAGATCCTGATTTAATTGGTTTCAGGTTACTGTAATTTCCACACCACCAAGAAGCCAATCCAGATAAAGCCACAAATCCAGTCTGGTATTTCTCTCTAAAGGAGAGAAACTTTGTCATTTAGTATAAGATCCAAGTACTATGGGGACATGTCCTGGAAGGGAGTTTGAAAGGCTGAAAGTTTTAGAGTACATACTCTAACTCTGAACCTCTAGGGCAGAGCTCAAGGCTCTATCCATCTCTCTCTCTCTCTCTCTCTCTCTCTCTCTCTCTCTCTCTCTCTCTC
>NW_021703780.1:590791-753462 GCF_005190385.1 Monodon monoceros | reverse complement strand
CTCTCTCTCTCTCTCTCTCTCTCTCTCTCTCTCTCTCTCTCTCTCTCACACACACACACACACACACACACACACACACACACACACACACACAAAATCATTCCAGTGGAAGTGTTGTAGGAGTTTGAAAAAAAAAGAATGCTGCTATAAGTCAAGGACAAAAAGGAGTTTAAATATACAACAGAGCCAAGAGGTTAATAAAATGGAGTTTTGGATGAGAGAAGCAAACTGATTACAGAGCTTTTTTCTTTCACATAGCTTTTTCTTAACCTTTGTTTTTCTTTCTGGACCTACATACAGTATTACTTCACACTACTTTTTTCTCTTTTTCCTTCAGTATACCTTATGTATTACGATGGGCCTGGAGCCTTCTCCTTATTGGGAGGCCTTAACGCCCATTGGAAGGGGATCCTTTAAAACTTTTACAGAGTAAAATTAAGCCAACTAATTTCTGATATTATAAAAATTAGTGTTCCTTTCCCTTTTAGTGTTTCTTTTTGTCACCAGAGTGGTAAGACTTTGAAGGCTAAGATTAAAGTGTGGACCTAGGAGAAAGGGGCCAAGGGAGTCATTCAGTCTCCCTTAGTTTAGGCCTTAGGACATAGGTTCAAAATGAGCCCTTAGGATGCATTTATGGGTCACCTCATCTTATCACAATAGAATATACAGGTGACTTGAGGTTAAAGCCCTATATTAATAAAACTAGGGTGTTCGCCTGAAGGATTATCTCTGTTTTCTTTCCTTAGTGACTGGCAACAGCAGTGTTGGTCAGTTCTTCAAGGACTTGGGGGTTTCCTAATACTTGTCATCTGTGTCTTTTATTATCAGAGACATGACCATTATCTAGTACAGCCAAAAGGATTGCTTTAATAGTTGGAGAATGACAACTTGTGTGTCAGGATTACCCCCTTCTTTTGCAGGGAACTGGCCAGCAAATATACATGGGAGCAACATACATCACTTTGATTGTAATGACAGAAAGATCCCTAAATAACAATGAGCAGCGTCACTCGCAAGATGTCTTTCCTTGAAAGCTGTGTGTCTTGTTCATCCTGGCCTTTGAAAGCAGCAACACTGCTTTAAGGGTCAAGATAAGGATATGGGCCTAGATTGTTACTTCTCTAGTTGAACTAGGAACTTCATTTCCATGCAGAAAGAAGTCCTTAAAAACAAGTCGGGGAATATATAGGTTTAGGAAGGCAAATTTAGTGTTTCTGAGCACCACAATAAAGCCTTATATACTTTAAAAATTGTAGGCTATCTCTAACTCACTTTGAATGAAAGTGAATAAAGATGTAAGGGAAAAGCACCAGCCTAGTGTACCAGTTTAAGTTCATATGTCTCCCTTTATACGCACACTTGCCTTGCTGCCTGTAATGCTACCCCATTGCTGCTGAGGCTTAAGATGCCAAGGTACATGCTTGGGCACCCACACATGCATTACCCAAAAGTGCAGGGGAGTTAATATTCCACAGGGAAGGTATTTGACTAATGAGATGGGAGATAGGAGTTGAATTCTTCCCCTTTCCTCAGGCAGATGGGCTGAGATACAGTATGGCCTATCATAAGAGATTGAGAAGTTAGCTTGTCATGAAACAGGTTATTCTCCCTCCTTCCCCACCTCTTTTTCCTTGCTCCTACTTCCTTGGGATTTCACATAAGCTCTTGCTTCAAGCTCTATTTTCTAAGAAACTCAGACCAGGGAATCTGGCAACTAGGAAATCTGGAATTGTCATAATTCCACCCTAACTTATAACTGTGTGACTTTGGCAGGTTATCTTCTCTCTTTGTGCATCTTTTCCTCCAACTATAAAATGTTGATGTTGGAATAGATGTTCTTTAAGGGTCTTTCTGGCTCTGAAATAATGTCTGTGTGAAGTAGGTGATGGGAAGAGGTAAGGTGGTATACTGACCAATGGACATCAGTGGATTACATACATTTGAATCAGCAAAATGCACTCAATATAATCAATGAGCTTGAATGTTAACAGCTCCAACCAATCTCAAGTGCCAAACATAGATTTAGTTCTACTTTCTTCAGAAAGAAATTGAATTAGATTTCCTGGGCCCTTAAAGAGAAGGCCAAGTAAACTCTTACCCTCTCTGGCAAAGTAAAAAAAATTTCTCTACTGGCTCCATACCATAAGCTGATTGAGAAATGGTAACTGGCTGCAAACATGTTTTCAAAGGGAAAAGTGGAGAAGTGTGTAATGCCACCATCTTGGGAAGCAAGACAGCTAATAATATGATGTCTGTAACTATTGCTTCACTCCTAACATAGTAGCATGTTTGTTTCAACTCTTAGGCTGCAGGTGGACTGGAGTTAGGGACAGAACCATTCACCGTTCGAGGCTTGTTTTACCACAAGGGTTTATATTATGCTCTGGACTTCTATACCTGACTCTGGACCATGGACTCTGGAGTCAGACAGCCTAGGTTCAAATCTTAGTTCCAGCATTTACAAGCTTTGTTACCTTTGACAAGTCACTTAACCCCTCTGTACTTCAGTTTTCTCATTTGTAACATGGCAATCATAATAGTGCATACATTGCAGAGTTGCCGTGAGGATTAAATGAGCTAATATAGGTGATGTGCTTAAAATAGTGCTTAGCACATAGTAAGCATTATGTAAGTGCTCACTACATTTATTATAGCTATTGTGATGAGGAAAGATGGGCTGGAACAACAACAACAACAAACTTTTGGCTAAAGCCATATGAAATGTATCAAGGGACCAATATGTGGAAAGCAGTAGATTTAGGGGGTAACAGATGATTTAACTGCAAAAAAATGCTAAGCAGGAAACACCCTCTAAATATTCCTGTTTATACAGTACATGACACAAAGTAGAAAAATAATGAAAACAGAGCCTCTCTGCAGGATTTAGAGTTCTTTCATATATATTTTAAATATACATGTGCAATACATTAAAATATATAGAGATGTGTGGATATATATTTACATATATATATGTAAATATATATATATATATATATATATATATATATATATCTCACAGAGGGTATACATATGCACACTCACATGTCCGTGCGCATACCCCAACAGGACCCATCTATACGTAAACCAGATGCAGTCCATATCAGGCCAACTTGGACACAGATGAGAGCCCTGACTCAGTAGATTGCAGACTGCAACTGCATTGGAGTAACTGTTCAGTTTCTTCTACCAAGTGTAAGGCCATTTAGAAATACACTGAGAAGAGCTCCTTTGGGTGTGTGGAAGAGCCCAGGGCGCCTCTGGCAGTGCACAATTTGCCTGAGTAAGGACTGCAGGATTGAGATATGAAGGAGCTATCAAGGAGGAGGGACTTGTGTTGTTTTGGGTCCTGAAACTAATAAGCAAACATCCATAGAATAACTTTAGCTCCAGGAACAATGCACTAGTGTCAGAATCCTTACTTATCTCAGATTTAAGCAAATTTCAGGCAGAAGCGAAGAGAAGTGTGTGTTGCTACTCATCACCATCCAGCTTGACCCAGAAAACCAGGCACAGCTTTTAGGGGTGGCTAAGTTCAAAGGTCAATCAGGCAGACTTGTAAGATAAAAAGAAGTTACTTAAATGGAAGGACTTGAAAGCAACATAAGAGGTTACAGGTACTGGTTTGGGTTTATAAATGTTCCAAGAAGCCAAACCTTGTATATGGCACCATTTGCAGCAATATCATTAACATTATTAATAATCATCATAACATATTTATATATACAAAAATAGAGCAAAGCAATTCTAGAAGAGGAGGTGAAAGAGAAGGTGAGGGTCTCTGTGCAGCCCAAATGTCAGTACACTTCAGGGAGATTCAGAACCAACAAAGACTGAGTGGCACGTATTCCTATAGTATATAGCCGACAAGGGGACGTGGATGTTCCCTTCTTCTTCCCCCTGTGTATGACTATACATTTCTCCCCACCTTTCCACCCTGTAATACATATCCATGCACACTTTAAAAGAGATGATGATATATAAAGCTAGAGTCTGGAAGTCTTAAACTAAGTTGGAGCACCTTGATTTCAAGCAAGTGCCCTCAATCTTTGAATTCTTTAGTGAATTTTGGATTCACTTACAGAGGGAAACTGTATCTAATTCTTGCATCTTTCAGCAGCAGTCCTTAGGAGCCTGCTATCACCACTGCAGCCTTTTCCCATTGAAGGGGATTCACAGCACAAGCTCTTGGTATTTCATAAAAGAGAAGTCAGTTCTCTGCATTATACATCTTTCATCTCAGTTTTCCACTGTTGCTGAAATTTAGGTTCTCAGGCAACTGCCACTGCAGACAAAGCCAGGAGCAAGCACAGTGTGTAGCAAAGGGTAGGTGCAATGGCGAAGATACAGCTTGATTAGGGCTTCCTTAAGCTTTTCTTTTGCACACTTGAGCTTCTACAAGGTGACAGAGCCAAAGGTGATGTCCACTGGGGGCAGCCTTGACACCTGAAAGTTAGCTACCCACTATGCCCCACATAAAGACCACCACACTAGCTTGGCATGATTCCTGAAAATTGAATGGGAATGGCTTTCTGTCATTGCTAATAGAGAACACTGAACCAAGAGTCACAAGACCTGTATGCCAGGCCCAACTCTATTAACTCAGTGTGTAGCCTTGGGCAGATCCCTTCTTATTTCCAGGCCTCAGTTTTCCCATCTGTAAAATAAGGGCATTGAACTAGATTAACAGTTAAGATCCTTCCAGCTCTAAAGTTTTATGACTTTTTAGGTCCATTATTAAGGCCTGAGCCATGCAGTCTCAGGGCGGTTAGCTTCTAAGAGAGAACAGACCTCTGTAATATCCTTTGCTTTGTTCATTTAGCTATAAAGCACGTCTGCCTTTGGCACTTGGGTCAGACATACAAAGTTATGAGCATCCTGATTTACTATCTACTCAGCATGCTAGTGGAATCTGTCAGTACTGTAAGTTGATTATTGGTAAAGGGAATAAAACTTCAACTAATTAAACCTGGAAATGTAAGATAAGTTTGCCTCATATGCTCATAAACTGGCGAGTGTGGTTATGAGCGCACACACACTATTGCTAGTGATAAGTTCATTACAGTAATCAATTTCCCTTAATAAAAATTAGTAAATAGTATAACATAGCAAAGTTTGGCATCAAAGGAAACACCTACGGAAAAACAGCACTTTTTGACGTGTTAGAGAGAGAAAGAGGGACAGGTAGAAGGAGACAAAGATTAGATCAAACAAGACAGAAATACAGGCAGAGAAAGGATTAGTCTGAGAGAAAGGGAGGGAAGGAGAAGAAAGCAGAGAGAGAGAAAGAAAAGAGAGGAAAAGTAAAACTAGAGAGAGTGAGAATGGAGTGGGAATGAGAACAGAACAGAGTAATGCAAGAAGAGGAGAAAATGAGAAAAAGACTGAAGACCAGAGGGGCGGTAAACGGAGAAGGGGTCAGATTCCCTGGAATACTGAACACTGTTCCACATGGACCTGTGAAAACCATCTAAGAAGAAAGCTTCCAAAGGCACTGTGGAAAGCAGAGTGACACTCAGCCTGCATCGAGAGGTATTACGTTGGGGAGCCCCTAAACCTCCACGTTGCTGGCTCTGTCAGCCCTCAGTGTCCAAATCTCATGCTTATATATCACCTGAATATGCCATGACAGCCATAAGGGCTGAGATGGTGGGTGTAAAAAGACTGAAGAGGAGTGGGATAGATACTGTGAGAAAGAGCAAGGCATCCTGCACCAGGATGTACTTGACCATTCCCCTGACACTGCAGGAACAAAATTGGTGAGCCCTAACTTTGGCTTGGCTACTTTACTCCTCCTCCCCTTCTTCAAAGATGAGGCCTATGCTTTATTGATGGGGCCTAGAAGGAGAAAGCACTGGATCCCTCTTGTGGGAAGGTCATACAGACTTCTCCTGGGCCTTGGGGAAGGGCGCACTACCAGAAGAGATTTTTCTGCACACAGTGTTGGTGTGCCTTTTACAGCGGCAGCCTGGTCGCCTAAGACTATCATAGCCCTGCTGGCACAGATGGAGGCATCCACGGGTAGGCAGGTAGCAGCACAGGCAGGGTAAGAAGAGGGAGATGAGGCTCATGGCTGCCCAGCGGACGAAGCAAGAGCCAGGCCCACAGGAGCAGGGCTCATCAGCGCAGTTGTCTTCATCATCGGTAGAACAGTGGTAGAAGAGGCCCTTAACACAGCAGAGACAAGTGCCATAATCGAGGAGGCTCTCAGCAGAGCAAAGGCAACGCTGGTTGCACAGCCAGAAGGAGGGGAGAGGGCGAGCTGCCGTACAGAGGACACATTTGCAGCGCCCACACTCCTCGCAGATGAAGAGGTGCTCACTGGGGTGCTCTGCAGATTGCTCAGCTTCTCCCTTCAGAGCACCATCAGCCTTTGGGTGGGCTCCTGTTCCAGGCTGGGTTCGGATGATGGACTGGCCTGAAGGTGAGGGCGTAATGCTGGCCAAGAGCCTTTGATCAGAGGCAGTGGTGCTATGGGACATTGAGCTGGCAATGCTAGATTGGCTCAGATGCTGAGGCAAGGGCTGCAATTGATGGCACTGGCTGAGACTGCGTGGGAGAGCAGTAGGCATGGTAGCCAGGGACCAATCAGATTTGTGGGTTTGCACGATAAGGGAAGGGCTAGAGAGGGCCTGTTTACAGGGGACTGGAGGACGGTCCACATAATCATTGCTAGCGTGAGTAGAGCGCAGCTGTTCAATAGGCAGAATTTGTTGGAAATCATCTGTCACTGTGGCATCCATTTTGCCTTGATTCTTGAGTTCTGAGTGGTTTTGGGTCAGGGTGGCACTTATGGTGATAAAGAGCCCTTGTAGTTACATGGATCTTAGGGCACATCAGAAAATCCTAGGAGAGAGGGAATAGAAACAATGAATGAGAACACACAGGCATGAGTACTTTGCAGGGAACCAACAAACCTCAGGCCCCATCACCACCACTACCTTAAATCACTTTAGTCTTCATGTTACTCCTTTATTCTGTAATTGACCTCACCTACTTCTTTACAGGCAAGTCTGGTTATCTCATCCAGACTATAAAGCACATTGGGAGCAAAGATCTGATTATGGATTCCTGTAGTAGTCCATCATACGACTAGGGTCACAGGAGCATTTAGCTCATTAAGAGCTTTGCTAACCAAGAAATCTAGGCCTTCAGGATCAAAATTCTAATAAAAATGAAACCTAATTTCAAATGCAAAGTTCACTTCCTAAAGCAACACTGATGTAAAAGAGAAAGCCTCAAAAGCCTTCCATGAGAAGTTGCATATATACATATATATATATGTATATATACATATATGTATATGTATATATATATATTCTCAATCAAAATTTTCCTTTCAGTGAAATTTATAAGCATAAATAAACAGATGATAAAGGACAAGCTTGATTCAATGAATACAGGCAAGCAAGCAAGTTGCAGTAATAGCAGAGATATGGCAGAGACACAGATGGCAGAAATTAGGCTATCTGTAGAATAATAAGAAAAAAGGCTTCCCAAGGGTGTAAGAAAGTCAAGACTAATCATCTTGCTGTTCTCCTCATTTTATAAGCTGCTTTAACTTATTGAGGAGGTAATTCTTTCTAAATGGCAGCATGGCTTCAGAATCAAACTTTTGTATACATAGGAATAACCTGGGGATGGGGGAACCACAGAAGATGAGCCCTGAATTATTTCAAATATCACCTATAATTGTACTTTTTACCGCCCTAAGTCAAGTCTATATTGATGGGATTTATGAGGCAGAATCTGCTTGGACTGCTTTTCTCTATCTTTACCTTTCTATATCTTTACCTTTACAATAAACTGGCTTTCTTAAAGAGCAGCAGTTTTTATACCAAATTTCAGACAAGTTGAATATCTAGAAAATATATGCTTGTGCCTTCATTGTACCACAATCAGGAA
Organism: Monodon monoceros; assembly: GCF_005190385.1. Classification (NCBI taxonomy): domain Eukaryota; kingdom Metazoa; phylum Chordata; class Mammalia; order Artiodactyla; family Monodontidae; genus Monodon; species Monodon monoceros. The sequence goes on along the minus strand of NW_021703780.1, from coordinate 745,560 downwards.
GAGCTCGGTGGTCATTCCCTGAAGCATTTGATTGAGCCTAGTACTGATAACGGTGACCATGAGGAAAATATTTTTCCAACAGTAGATTACTGTATTGCACCACCTGGAAGACTGAACAGCCAAAAGAGGTGTGCATAAGGAAACTTAAACAAAAATCTAAGAGTCACCATGGGGGCATTAGGACCTAGGAAACACTAGCATGAATAAAGTATATATTTGAAATCCATCAGACTTCAGGCCTCCTCAAAATAGATCGATTACTCACACTACTGTATGGGATGGAAAGCTTGAATGAGTAATAGAAAGGAAGAAGTGAAAGAGGATAGTGCTTGATTAGATTTCCATAAGCAAGCAAACATGACACTGAAATGTGCCCAAAGTTCAATAGCAAGAAAAAAAAAAAAGACGTAGTTCATAAAGGACTCAGTGGCTAATAATATGATCAGACTCATTGCCTTTCGAGGCTATATCCCCATGCAAACTTATTTAGTTGAATTTACATCTGTTCATTTTTTGAAAAGAAGATTTAATTTAGTTAAAAATAACTTTTCTGGCACATCACATCAAAGAACCAGTTTGACTATAATTTCACTTTTTAGCTACTTGTTTCAGTGTTATTTAATGCAGCACAAGAGAATGCAGATAAAGACTATGGAGATTCTAAGACTCAAACATGTAACCTTTGGCAAATCACTTACTTTGTTTGGGCCTCAGTTCCGGTATCTATATAATTATAGGAATGGACTAGGTGATTTTGAGGGACTCTTCCCTATTATGGTCTGTAATTACATAACTAAACAATTTGACAAAATAATTCTCTTCGTCCATACCTTCTACATCTTCAGCCCTTGAGGGTAAACTGGGCAACATGCCCTTGTTTACTTGGGCATTCAAAAGCAACATGTTTGTCTCTTTTATCTACTTGGACTCACAATCCCCTGAAGCTTTACACCTCTGCCTTTGCTGTATCTTTGTTAAGACTCATAGTCCCAGCATTAGAAAGAAACAGGTAGTTTTCATCTGAACACCCAAATAAACAAGGACACATTGTTCAGCTGGCTTGCAGGGTATGTGGATGTAGGAGCTTTGGATTGGGAAGAATCTTTTGATAATTTTATAGGAAATGAATTTATTCCCCATTGATCAGATAAATAATGTGTGGGGCTCTTCAAGTCATTTACACTGTAAAAACAATAACGTGCGTGCTAGATGCATTTTAGACTCACTGATTTCCCAAAGGAAACTAGATTCAAACATACTGGAAATTCAAAAGATCAATGACTCAAAGGAAGGCATACTAGGTCTTAATGTTACAGGAGATAATCATATGGGATCCCAGGGATGTCACTAGATATCGCAGGGACTTGCCCAGAAGGTTGAAAGCTATGCTTGGAGGAATCTAGGTCATAATACAAATAACTCAGAGGCACGAGGGGATCCTGTCTTGGCAGCAGAAGGGTATATGGTGTTTAGGTTGAGAAGGTGTATTTGGATATTGATTAGACTGCTGCAAGACTGAAGAGTTGAGATGCTTGGATGATTAAATGAGGCTTTGGGCATCAGTCTGGGATGATGAAGTACTACTGTTTTGCTTACAGGTAAGGGGATTAACAGGATGAACTCAGAAGGTTTCTTCCTGCCCTGTAAAATCTTTACTAGAATGGACTGTGGAAGATCTGCAATACAGTGGGCAGTAGGACCTGGGTAAAATCAGGGTGTTGAGTAGGATAAAACAGGATTGAATGACAATAAATTGTTTGCCATTCCGGATGTGCTGACTCCGATCTGGCTAACAGGATGAACTGAAATAGATACTGTAGGGGAAGGTAAGAGGGGAAAAAAAGTTGAGAAACAAATAGACAAGAGACTGCTGCAGCACATAGATTAGACGAAAAACTACTACTGCAAGCATGTTTATGATTCAGAAATCCACTCATTAAAGGGCCATTCATTGTGAGCAGCAACAGTTAAGAAACTGACTGTGCTGCTGGTGAATTCCATATTCTATTAAGTGAGAGAGAGAATATACATATCATATATTATTAAATAGGAGCCAAGGTGATTACAAGTCTTGGCTGCACATTGATGGGATCTAGTGATTTCTGTCACGTAGTGCCTGTGCAGTAATGAATGATGCATTGTAAACCCACTCCCATCTCAGTCCCTCTGGCCAGGTGCTCATAGCTTTCTCAACAGTTTTTCTGTAGCCCTGAAATTTGCTATGTTCAACCTAAACAGAAATTTCTTTTCTTATGCCAACTTAGGGACTAGAAAGGTAAATCCATTCAAGAAATGCTGTTTGTTAATGAAAGAAAAATGTATTTTCTCCCTGGAACCTAAAATCTGCCATGTTGAGACTAAAGTTGAAGACTTTCCTATCTAAAGCCCTTCTATGCTAACACCTTAAGAGTGTTCTGATTTTTATGATAAATCCTTTCCGATACAGCATGACTCAATCTTGATTTCAAAGAAGAGGGGAGAAGAGAAGGAGAGCCTGGCTCCTGTTTTCTCCTAGTCCCATGGGTTCAATGCTGTTTTGTACCTTACTGTGTAACGGCTCTGGGGTGTGTTGCTTTTTTCTGTGCTCTGCTGTTATATACACTCGTTCTCAGAATAACTGAAAGCAAACATAGGGGGGATTTCTGCTATGGCTTTATGTGTTTTCTTAGTTCTACTGTTCCAAAGTCTGCTCTCTAAAAATCCCTCTCTGTGCAAGAGCATTTGCATCTCTATCAAAGCACTCCCCCCCTTACAAATACCAAGTTGTATATAGTTTACATTACTAACCTCTCAGCCACTGACTGGGCCTCCGTCCTACCACATACATCTTGTTGGAGCTGCCAGGTTCTCACCACATTTAACTCTTAACTTGTCACTTTGTTACCCTAGTCCTATTCATTACCTTCATAGTTTCATTAAGACTCAACAGCAGTTTATTTCAAACCAGAGAGTCCTGCAGTTTTAAGAGCCTGCATTTTTAAAGATATAGGTGTTTTAGTAATGAGCAATACAAGGAAAAATTGTAATATCAAATGAATTCACATACTTCTAATCCTGAAGAAAATGCTAGTTGTTCATTTAAGAAGTAGGAATCTTTCTTTAAACCCCAAATCCTTTTATAAGAGACAGGAAACTTAAGTTCTGTGTGACTGTGGGCAAGTGACTTCTGTTCCAGGCCCGTTTCTTCATCTGCAAAATGAGGGGGGTATGAAAGGAAGGTTTTTAAATCCCCTTCTTGTCCTTATGCTCTAAATTTTTATGCTGGGTTTGTTGGTTGCGTTCCTCTGCCTCAAAAGTCTTTCATGAAGAATTGGTGTCCTTTCCTTCAGGTTCCTTACTTCCTCACAACTCAACTTCTCAACTCTGAATCCAAGTCACTCAGATCACTAACTAGATTGTTTCCCAGCTAGAGAGACCTAAAAACAGAACAAAAAAGCCAAAATGTATACAATGTTACAATAAAGTCTTCAAAATGTTTATTTAGAGGTTTAGGGAACAAGATTAATACTTCCTTGTGGATAAAAAGCTAGCCTGTGCCTTCTTTGTATGTATGTGCGCAGTTGACTTGTTGGGAACATCACTTAACACCTGGTATATCCAAATTCATGTGATAGCACATTATGTTACAGTGAGGTTTTAATGGACCCAGAAAAGCAACAATGGTTTGCGTTTCAAAATAGATTTTCTGTCTAAGAGTTCAAGGTCTGTTTTCTGTTCATCCAACGTGGTTTGCAGCATACAGAGGCGAGTGGTAACTATAATTACACGAATGGAAGGGACTGTAAGCCACTGCCCTAGGTCCTATCAGATGTCTATTGGCTAACTAGACATGCTCACAGGTTCTCACTTTTGACAAAATTTCCATATGCCACACAGAGACATGTGCACACACACCCAGGCATGGATCCAGAGATTTCTAAATCATTGCTCTGACTCAATGTAAGTAGGGGGTTATGCCGTGTCAGCTTGCGCCATTTCTACCCAGGGCAAGGTGATGTGATGAAATCTGAACGATGCACAGCCCAGACTTGTGAGCCAATAGCAGACTAGCCGTACACTGACAGGATGCCCGCTGGGCAGCCAGACTGGCCTCAGCACGGGCTCTCCGTACGTTCTCAGCTTGGGTGGTTAGGCTGCGCTACAAGGGGCTTAGGCAAGCACCAAAATTCATTTAAAGGTCAACAGGCTAGAAATTGCATTGACATTTGGCTACAAAAGAGTTATTTTGAAGTTCTCCTTTGATTTAGAAATTTTCAATACGGATAGTTTTCTGCAAGAGCTGATTCATTTAAATCTCAGTTAAACGGTTTTCATTTTATTCTACCCATGCGCTTGCGCTTGTGCGCGTGCACAGACACGCGCGCGCTCTCAAACACACACACACACAGACACACACACACACACACACACACACACACGATGACTGGAATGAATGGCAATCTGTGCATTTCATAGAAAGAATTCTGAGGTCTTTAGGAGCTAACCTCTAAGCTTACCTTGAAGAAAGGGCTTATCCATGCTGAGAAAAGCAGAAGAACTAATGCCCCATCTGGCTCAAAGGACCTCTTCTTCTCCTGAGTCTTTAGGTTTCTCCACCTCTCTTCGGAAAGTCTGAATGAAAACTCCTTCACTGGCAGTGGAGCCAGAAACAGAGATAGTTCTGTTTCAGTCTTTCTGACAGCAGAGAAAAGGGAAAGAAAAAAAAAAACAAACAAACGGGGTAGGGAGGAGAGTCAGACTTGTAGTGGCAGATACTTTGTATGGATTTTACATGCAGATCTAAACCTTGATGCACGTATTCCCCAAAGAAAGCGCAGCGGGGTAAGTTGTTCACCTCCTCCTCCTCCTCTTCTTTCTCCTCCTCCTTCTCCTATTTCTCCTCCCCCTCCTCCTCCGCCTCTTTCTCCTCCCCCTTCTCCTCCTCCTTCTTTTTCCCCTCCTCCAGCGTTTTCCTTCCCCTTCTCTTCCCCTCCCCCTTCCCTCCTCCCCCCTCCTCCAATCTGACAGATGAACCGAAGCAGCAGAAACTGCAGTTGTAGACACAGGGTATCTCAACAGAGCAATAGATACCGCTAGTGTGTGATTATTTATATAGCTTAGGGTGTGTTGGTATATAATCTGCAGAGAGCGGGCCGCGGTGGTGGGGGGAGGAAGGGGGATGAGATTGCAGTGTGTTCAGCTCAGCTAGCCAGCTGTTTTGTGAATGTAGATGTTTTCTAGAGGTCTTGTGAATGGGTTATAGGGGAGAGAAGGGATTTATTGCTCCTTGTTACAGTGTCTCTTTCTGCCTCTCTTTCTCCCCCCCGCCTCGTTTTGCTTTCCCGGAGCTATAGCTCTTAATGCTTGGCTAAGTGGCGTCATCCCGTTGAAATTGAATCGACCCATTAGAGCTCCCCATAGGAATCTCTGTATCCGGTCCCTGGGTAATGACTGAAACAGAATTTAAAGAGGAGTGGGGGTGGGGTGGAGAGTAACAATTTTAAGGAGGCCTCATTTAAATATCTCTGCCAATCGCAGTCCTACCAAGCCACTCAGCCCTTGCTGAGTGATTGCAGCTTCAATCAGCTAAAGAGACACAGAGCTTCTCCTTTGTTTAACGGTTTCTCCCTCCTCTTTTCCACAGTCATTCCCATTTTTTCAGCACTAATAATGATTATCCATCCATCATCCATTGGGGAACCATTACTTTCCCTTTGTGGGAAAGTATGTTATATATTCAACAAATATTTTTGAGTGTCTTCTTTTGTGCTAGGTATTGTGGATTCAATCAGGAAGACAAAATCCCTGCCTTCATGGAGCCTCCTTGGGACTGCCAGCCTTCTGAAAATAAAGCAGCTTTGGCCATTTTCTCTTAAAGTGAAGGACAAAGTTTTCTGGAAATTATCTTCAGTCCACTATTTAATTCAATAAGAAAAGGTCTTCCTTCTGGGCATCCAGACAGAAGCACTTGAATGAAAACAAGCCTCATATTTAAAATAAAAGAGATCTGATTTCAAGTCCTGCTTCAACGGACAAGTAGCAGGAGCTTGACCATCAACATTCTTAGGATACTTTGGTTACCCCATCTATAAAACTGAGATGGTAAATGGTGACAGTTCAAAGTAAAACAAACCTGTGAGTTAGGAAACTCAAATTCTTAATCTACTCTAACTCCTTGTGTGACCTTTGCAATTTACTTTCCCTCTAGTGCCTCAATCTCTACATTCACATGAGGGCATCTGATTGGGCAATTGCTAAAGTCCCTTCTAGCTCTGACATTCTATTATTTACACCCTTTCAGGAGGGTTAAGAAAACAAAAGAAAGCATGTGGGTCTGCATGTGCATGTACGTGTGTGTCAAAGGTGATCCAAACTGTTCTGTTGATGTGTATGTATGCACGTGTTTACACACACACTCACATACACATACATATATACATGTATATCTGTGTGTTTGTGTGTACATATATATATATACATAATTTCTAACCAAAACCATATCTCTATGCAATCAGAAATTCCAGTCAAGAGATTTTCCTATGTAAATTCTTCTCTTTTGTAGCTCAAACCTCTTCCTTACTTTTAACACTGACCTAAGCTTATCAAGATCATGAAAACCATTAAAGCTAATATGTAGGGTCATCTGCAGAAGAGGATAGATTTACTGATATATTCATTCACCCATCTATTCAACAGGTATTTGTTGCATGTCAGCTAAGTGCAATAGTTGTACTAACTAGATTCAGGTCAAACAGATCAGGGTTCACATTTTTTCTCCTCAATTTGTGAGCTATCTGACTTTGGGAAAATCAATTCACCTCTCGGGATCCTGTTTCTTCATCTTTAAAGTGGAGGTAGCAATAGTACCTACTTCACAGGATTGTGATATTTCTCATACATTAAATAAGGTCTTGCATTTAAAAGTTTTATCATGTGTCTGGCATATAGTAAGTGCTCAAAGAACAGTAGATATGAGTATTAAGAAATTGTTCTCACTCTAATGTAGCCTGTAGGAGAAGGAAGAGATGATTTTAATCCTTTTATTTTTTTTAAGTCCAGCTTTAAATTTGAACAGATATGCGCCAAATATATCCCTTCCTTAAATGTGGCTTATTTTCACACTTTATTCCTTTGTTCAAAAACTTATTTCTAATTCCTAGAGCACTAAGTCTAAATTACTTTGCCTGTCAATCAAGTTGTTCTCCAACTACATACATGCCACTTCTCTCCTCAACATAAGACAAGTTGAATGTTTCACTCTTTTCAGATACCAATGCACATGGCTACCAGTCCAGCTTACCATGTGTATCCTCCACATGAATTACATATATTTATTCATTTTCTACCTTCAGGTCCTAATTTCTCTGTAAATCCTTCCCCGACTAAGACTCCTTTATGTTCTAAAGCCCTATGATAGTTTTCACTGATCCCCTAATTTATTTCTACAACATTTTCAGCTATGTCCTGTCCTCCTTATTCAGTATACTCTGTTACATATACTCTCCCTTCTTTCAAAAGCTTTTTTGAGTTAACTGTCATGTTACAAATAATCTGAACAACTAGTTGCTATAAAGTGTGGAATGATGTGGTTAATTCACTATAAAACTATAATTTAGATATTTCTAAAACATAGTAGTAAGGACAATATTTGGAGGGAAGAGTGATTTTTCTGGTGTCCTTTAAGGTTACTCATTTATTTTTTGGAAATCACTGGCTTTTAGAAGAGATGGGTTGATATGTGCTGAGACAGTATCTCCAAATTTAATTGGAATTGAATTAATGTCAGCAAGGTGCCTATAAAAAGAAAAAAGGCCTGGGATTGGGAAACAGCAGACCTGTGTTCACTTCTGCGCCCAACACTCTCACTAACTAGCTGTATGATCTTGGACAACTCAATGAATCTGTCAAAATATATTTCCTAACAAGCACACCATTAACTAAAGAGTTAAGAAAGCATATTTTCTGAAATACACTGAATCTAACAAGTTTGTAAAACAAGTTGTCAGGTATCATATAGTGAATTTTGTAATGTCTCAACATCAATTTCTGTATATAATTGTACTATCCTGATATACTATCAAAAATCAAGAAATTGCAAGTAGTCTTTTAGAAACATAACAGCCTAAAGCACAAATAAAATTTCTAGAAATCACTTTCTAGAATGGGAGACAGTAAATTATAATAAAGGATGATAAAGAAGAGGACAGATACCTAAAGTGGTCTTTTGGGGAGAGAAGTGATTAAGCAAGGTTTTTCCTAGAACGAGTGACTTCTAGGCTAAGGTCTAAAGGATATGGGTTAGGGAGGCATTTCAGGAAGCGTGAACAAGATATTCAAAGGCAAGGGAATATATAACAACATGGAATATTCAGGCATATTAAGTAATTTAGAATAGTTAGAGCAAAAATCCTTGAAGGGATTTGCAGATGAGAAAAGGGTTCTGTGGTTAAGAGTGTAAGTTCTGGAGTGAGTTGACCTGAGTCAAATATCAGGTCTGCAACTCACCAGTTGTGTAACCTTGGCCAAGTTACTTAATCACTTTGGGCCTCGGTTTCTCACTGTAAAATCAGTACAATTTATCAATATACCTCATAGGGTTGTTGTGAGAATTAAGTGAATTAAAACATGTAAAATGCTTAGAACAGTATCTGGCACAGAGTAAACATCTCTCCCTACTACTTGAATGACAAGTCCATGAAAGAAGGAAATTTAGTTGTTGAATCACCAGCACTTAGATAGTGAGTGGCTCATAGCAGGCATTGTTGAACGAATGAATGATCATTAACATGATTATTATTTTTGACAGGTATCATCTTAAGAGGTGAGAAGATTGAATAATCTCAGTTGTTTCCATTGTTACCTTAATATAGGACCACAGAGTAAAGATATAGTAATAAATTAATATATAAAATAAATGAATTAATTATATATTAATGTTGATATTAAGTTATATATAATAATCATATATTATTAATTAATATATAATTAATAAATGAATCCCTACTCTCAAGTGGCTCGTAATTTAGTAGGAAAGCTATCAAATACACAAATGTAATAAAGGATGATAAGTGCTATGGAAGGGAGCAGAGAAGAAATACACGTAATCCAGTATTGAGGGGGTTGTGGAATGCTCCCTAAAATAGGTAATGTTTAAATATGAATTCGAAGGATGAGAAGGACAGTACAGCCAGAGGGAATAGCATGTGCAAAAGCCAAGAGGATGGCCTGTGTAAAGAACTGTCACCGAATCTCCCAAACTCAGCATAGTGTCTGGCATAGAGTAGATGCTCAGAAAATATTTTATAAATAAGAGAATGAATAAAAACCATTGCAAGCAGAGATAACAGGATGAACAAAGATACAAAGATGTGAAAACAACATGTTTATAAGCTATTCTAAGAGGGTCCCCTGCACTCATAGCCTGAAGAAGTTCAAAGCAGAAATTTTCTCTAGAAGGTACCACCCACATATTTTATTCATATTCCTAGAATGTACTGAGCTTATTTAGGTTTTATTAAATTGTAGCAAGTGAAATACATAATATATAAAAAAAAGCTTGGTATGATAGTCCAATACAGTGTCTAAAATAATCGTTTTCAGAGTCTTCATCCATAAACCCAATCAAATAAGTTCTCTCAGCATATAATTATAACACATTCTCTCTTACTTTGTCTGCATAAAACACCTACTCTGCACAAATTTTGAAAGTCTTTCCTCATTCTGTTTTTCCCGGAATACAGCCCAAACCTGTTGAGAGCTTACAAGTTCCTGTATGAAGCCAGCTCTATCCATACTCTACTGGAGTCAAGAGGAGCCAGATGAAAAGCTGACCTGTGTTCATCCTGATTCAGCAGTGATGATGCCAGAATAAATCAAGCAATGCCAAGCAAATAGAGATTCTTAACCAAGAAGCCTATAGGATGGTCATGATTATTTTCTTTTCCACAGAAGCTGGCAAACAAGTATAGGAGCAATATCGCCACGAAAGAATGGTACAGAAAAGTCAGAGAGAGAAAAATAACCTGGGAGAGTATGGAGAGGTAGGAGGGAGAGACAATGTGGTCCTGAGGAAACAAAACTGGACTAAGAGTAAGGAAATGTAAACTCCAGTATTCTAACCTGCTGTGTGGCTTTGGCAGGTCATTTTTCATCTCTAGGTCCTATTTTCTCATCTATAACATAGTAAGTTTCAATGTAATCCGATAAAACAAGCATACTGAGCACCTACTTAATGTTAGGCAGTATACTTGATGGGAAAGACACAGAGATGAAAGTGACACAATATGCCATGTAGTAGGCCCTCACTACATACTGGTTGAATGAATAAATTAGTGGTCTTATCCTCTCATTACTCACAGTCTAGTAGAGTAAATGGACATGTAAACAGATAAACTGTAATACAGTCTGTCACTAAATCAGATAAGACATGATTGTGCCCTGAATCCAGGTAGGGACAGTATAGATGAAGAAAAGTGCATGATAGGTAGAATGTAGAATAAGTAAGACTTAATGACTCATTAGATATGGCATGCTGATTGTGCCATATCTAACAAGGTGCCCATGTAATATCTAAATGGTAATCTAGGCAATATTATACATGGGTTTTGAGCTTAAAAGTGGATATGAATCAGGAATAGAAATAAGCCTCACCTCCAGAGATTCTTATTCAAGAGATCTTGGGTGAGATCCAAAGAATCTGCATTTTCAAAAAGTCCCACATGGTCCTTGATGGAAACTCTCAAGTCTACATCTCTGGTCCAGACTTCCCAGCTGAACTCTACACCCATATATCCAACAGCCTATCAGACAACTCCACCCATCATTTTCCTTTATCCATCAAACGTAATTGAGGGTAAGGTTGGTTGCTATTTTATGTATGGTGGTTATGGAAAGTCTCTTTCATTGACATATGTATATATATTCTGGTATTTACTTAGCAGGACACTTCACTGCTCCACGTATATACCAACATACACTTCACTTTCTTCAGCTATGTAACTTTTTTTCTCCACATTAATCAGACGTTTTAAAACTTAGGAATGGGGTAAGGGGACAAAGTGGGGCAAGTCCTTGTGATTGTCAGGAGCTCTGAAGTAGGTGATGTGTCCACGTTCCAGGGTGGCCAGCCTGCTGCAGGTGACAACACCACAGAGGATTACATTTGGTTCTGGGAGCAGTTTATTTTCAGAACTGACATCCTACCCAGTACTAAATATAGCCAGTCTCTTCCTTTCAAACAAGGATTTCTTTTCTGTTAAACTTCAATAAAGCTCTTAGCTCTGTATTACAAGATCTCTCTCTCTCTCCCCTCCCTCCATCTCTCTCCCTCTCTCTCTTTCTATCTCCCTCTCTCTCTCTCTCTCCTGCCTTTATGAACCTTATTCTTGTTATACCCCCTCTTGCCAACCACCTACTTTCTTCTCCTTGGCTTCCTTGGTTTCTTCTCCTAACTTTCTTTTCTTTCCGATTTCTCTTCTCTGCTTTCTTGGTATTCTTCACTATCTCCTCTGGGCACTTTCCTCTTGATGTCTCCAATTTTTAAAAAGAAAATCTGTTAGGAACCCCCTCCCCTGATAGGTCAAGAGAATGCAGATGTCCCAAGTCTAAAATGAGATACTTTGCTTATTTTTAAATCTTCACAGGCTGGAGATAGTTATGTCTCTTTCCTTATGTGCCAACTGACTGACATGTAATATTAAGGACATGGCAGCATTTATTGCTCATTAACAGTGTATAATTCTAAATACTTTATACATATAATCCTTATAAAAATCCTCCAAGTAAGGCACTAAAATCATCCCATTTTTGTATGGGGCAACAGAGGCCAAGAGAGGTAAATGTAGGTATGTCATCTAACGAGGGAGCAGTTACAGGGGAAGTTACAATGGGAAGGGTAACTGCATCTAAAATAGCTTTCAGCTGACCAAGAAGACTACCCTCGTTAACTTTTGCTTTTACTAAAGCAAAATGTGAAGGAATTCAGAGAAACTGGAGTAAAACATGAAAGAATTGGAAAGGATTTCGCTTTCATTTTTCTGCATGTTTTGAATTATGATTCTGAGTTTTAGGCACTGATAATCTCTTTACCCTCCAGTTAGACTGTGAGTTTATCAGGACCCAAACAATTTTTATGGATATATTACAAATTCTGCACTCATTACAGGGGATGAGAGGTGGAGTGGTTATATCCATACAATGAATTACCACTCAACAATACAAATGACTTTTTCTCCACTGCTGTTACCCAATAGCCCATGATTATTATTTGTAACAAACTTCCTGAGCAACTTCTCTGTCTAAAATACACACACACACACACACACACACAAACACACAAACATAGTCAATTAGATGGCAATGTATAAGGTCAATATACAAAAAATAAATTGTATTGCTTTACACTAGCTATGAACAACCTGAAAATGAAATTAAGAAAACAATTTCATTTACAAAAGTATCATAAAAGATGAAATACTTAGCATTAAATTTAACAAAAGAAGTACAAAACTTGTACACTGAAAAGTACAAAATATTGTTGAAAGAAACTAAAGAAGACCTAAATAAATGGAAACACATTCCATATGCTCATGGATCAGAAGACTTAGTATTGTTAAGATGGCAATACTCCCCAAAGTAATCTACAGACTCAACACAATCCCTGTCAAAACCCTAGTTGGATTTTTTGCAGAAATCAATGAGCTAATCCTAAATTTATATGGAAATACAAGGGGCACAGAATAGCTAAAACAGTCGTGAAAAGAAAGAACAAAATAGGACTACTCAATCTTTCTGATTTCAAAACTTACCACAAAACTACAGTAGTCAAGATAATGTGGTACTGGCATAAGGATATATATATTGGGCTGGCCAAAAAGTTCATTCGGGTTTTTCCCATATATATATCTCAATGCAACAGAATTGAGAGTCCAGAAATAAACCTTTTACATTTATGGTCCATTGTCAGGACAATTTAATGGGTGAAAGAATAGTCTTTTCAACAAATGGTGCTAAGACAACTGGATCGCTACATGCAAAAGAAGTTGGACCTCTACTTCAAACCATATATGCAAGTTAACTCAAAATGGACCACAGACCCATTGTATGAGCTAAATGCAAAAAGAAGTTGGACCTCTACTTCAAACCATATATGCAAATTAACTCAAAATGGACCACAGACCCATTGTATGAGCTAAAACTACAAAATTCTTAGAAGAAAGCCTAGGAATAAATCTTTGTGACCTTGGATTAAGCAAAGCCTTCTTAGATACAATAACAAAAGCACAAATGACAAAAGAAAAAATAAACTGCACTTCCTCAGAGTCAAAATCTTTTTTGCTACTAAACATGTCAGCAAGAAAGTGAAAATACAACCCACGTGATGGGAGAAAAATGTTCACAAATCATATATCTGATAAGAACTTGTATCCACAGAAGATAAAAAAAGCTTTCAACTCAACAACAGAAACAAAAATAAATAACTGACTTGAAAATGGGCAAAGGATTTGAATAGACATTTCTCCAAAGAAGACATACCAATGGTCAATGTCTGTATGAAAAAATGCTCAACATCATTAGTTATTAGGAAAATGCAAAGCAAAACACAGATACCACTTCATACCTACTAGGATGGCTAAAGTCAAAACAACAGACAGTAAGAAGTGCTGACAAGGATATGGAGAAATTGGAAGCCTCACACACTGCTGGTGATATTGTAAAAATGATACAGCCACTCTGGAAAACAGTTTGAAAGTTCCTCAAAATGTTAAACATGAAGTTATCAACTGATATGGCAAGAGCTGAAAACATAGCTCCACACAAAAACCTGTATAAAAATATCCACAGCAGCATTATCCAGAATAGCCAAAAGGTAGAAACAACATAAATGTCCATCAATCTAATGACTGGATAAATAAAATGTTGTCTATCCACACAATAGAATATTATTCAGCCATGGAAAGGAATAAAGTACTGATTCATGCTACCACGTGGATGAACCTTGAAAACATCACAATAAGTGAAAGAAGCCACATGCAAAAGGCCACGATTTCATTTATATGAAATTTCCAGAATAGGAAATTCTATAAAGACAGAAGGCAGATTAATGAATTCAGGGGCTGGGGAGAGGGGGAAATGGGAAGTGACTGCTAATGAGTTTCTTTTTGGGGTGATGAAAAAGTTCTGGTATTAGTTAATGATGGTTGCAAAACTCTGAATAGATTACAAACTATTGAATTTTTCACTTTAAATGGGTGGATTTTATTGTGTGTGAATTATATCTCAGAAAGCTGGGGTTTTTTTTGAAAAGAATACATTTGGGAAACTCTTTAGTCCTCATGAAAATAGACTTCTGTCATGTAGACCTTTTTCACTTTGCCAGAGTGCCTAAGTCTAATCTCTGACTGATGGACATCTAGAATGTTTTCAGGTTTTTCGTGTTACAAACAATGCTGCAATAAACATCTTTTACATATATTTTTGTATATTTGTGCTAGTCTATCTGTAAGATAAATTTCTAAAGTAAAAATGCAGGGACAAAGAATACATGTATTTTAATTTTGCTTAATACTCAGTATTACCAAATTGTTCTCCAAAAAACATGCACCAATTTACACTGCCACCAAGAGTTTAAAAGGATACTCATTTTCTCACATTCTTAGCATATTATCAAATTTCTCAACCTTTTTCCACCTGAAAAATAAAAATCTTGGGTTTTTAAAATATGAGTGAGATTCAGCATTTTTTCACATAAATGTTGGCTACTTATATGTCTCATTTTGAGAACAGTATTTTCATGTTCTTTGTTAATTTTTCTATTGGGTTTTTTTTTGTTCTGGACCTGTAAGAATTTGATATATACATTTAAATATCAATATTAATATAAATATTAAGGCATGATCTCTGGTATAAACATATTTTTATATATTTTTATTAGTTTGCCATTGGCCTTTTAACTTCATTTATAATACTTCAAACCTCCTAGAATAATGAAAATAAAAACAAAAATTAACAAATGGGACCTAATTAAACTTAAAAGCACAGCATAGGAAACCATAAACAAACGAAAAGACAACCCTCAGAATGCGAGAAAATATTTGCAAACAAAGCAACTGACAAAGGATTAATCTCCAAAATATATAAACAGCTCATGCAGCTCAATATCAAAAAAACAAACAACCCAATCAAAAAAATGGGCAAATGTTTTAAATTTTTATGTAGTCAAACTGATCAATCTTTTCCATTAAGGGATTATGACATCTAGGTTTTGTGCCACATCTCCTCATGTTTTCTTCTAATACATCTTATATTTTGATGATTTTATACTTTTTGATATATTTTTGATCCATTTCAATTTATTTTCCTGTGGGGATGAGTTAGCGATCCAGCAGAGCTAACTCATAAGAATGTGTAACTTAGGCACTGCACAAAAGTGCCTGGGAGAAGATATTTTCTTTGGCTTTAGAGTTTAATTTTTTTACTAAAATCTATCTAGGCACATGTCATTCTTCCCATTATTCTGGCTTGAGACTTGGTGGGGTCTCTAAATCTGAAGACTTAAGTCATTCTTCAGTTTAAGGAATCTTTTATCCAGTATTTCTTTGATTCCTTCCTCTTCCCTGCCCCTCCATTCCTCCCTTCCTCCCTCCCTCCCTCCTTCTCTCTCTTTTTTCTTCTTTCTATCTCTCTGTCTCTGTCTCTTCCTTCTCTTCCCCTCCCTTCCTTTCCTTTCTGAAACTCATTCAATAGACATTGGAATTCTCATAAAGATATGTATGTCTCTTCATTTTTCTTATCTTTTCTTTGGTTTTTGTGTTGCATTCTGGGAGAATCTCTGTGTTCAACTAAGTAATTCTGGTTTTAGTTTCATGCATACTGCTAGTCACCCCTTTAGTAATGAGTAAATTTTTGGCAAGTATGGTTTTAATTTCTAAAACCTCTGTAGTAGACATGTGTTATATTTGTGTCTGACCAACATATCATGAATGTCCTTTCTATATTTGGGAAATTCTTACATTATAATTTTTACATCTCAAATGTAGAAGTCAAAACTCAAACTTCTAGTCTGTGTTGAAACTAAGATGTAGGAATATGACAGGTTCTACCAGTCAGATGCCCTGATATGCGACTTTGATTTGGAATTGAAGACATGCATAAAGTGGTATTGTATGGTTTCTGTTTTGCTGGAATAGGTAGTAGCGAAGGAACTTGGCTTTGAAGGATGGCAGAGATGGCAAGGTTAAGTTCTTAATAAAGTAGTAGCATCAGTGCTGGCAGCAGTAGCTGTTGCAGTAGTCAATTTCTTGGCATCTAATTCAGGAGCAACAGTTTTTCTTATCAGGCCAGTTCTGTGGCATTTGTCCTGGGCAACTGTTTCTGGAAAGTGAGCCTCAAGACTGGTTTTCCAAGACTTCTTTTAATAAATAACTGCACTATGCATATAATCTCAATCTCAGCATCCCCTTCTCAAACTATTTCTTCCTATCTTGTCTGCTCACTCTTTCTAATGCCCCCAAACCAACATTTTCTTGACCCTGCTGGGATTTCCAATCTATTGACCCTGCTTCTTTTTACTGCTACGTTCCTTCTTACCTGACTTTATATTTCATGGTCCATCATTACCATCACTCCCAGGTATATATCATTAACTCCTTTGTCTCTTTTTCTATTCATCATACTCACCTGATAAAAAACCCAAACCTGCTTAAATCCAACTCTCCACTTATTCTGTTTCCATGTTAACTGGTTTGATCTTCATTTTAGCTTCAAATTCATGACCATTAACCTCAGAGGGCCTTTAGTGCTGCCTGGCAATGCTATAACAGTTTCATAACCCATATTAGCATATTAGCAATATGACCCCATATTGCTAATTTCAAAGGTTAATTATCAGTTTTCATGTTACTTGATCTTACTTCATCTTACCTGTCAGTAGTATTTACATGGTCGATTACTCTCTCCTTCTTGAAGCACTTTCTTTACTTGGCTTCCAGGACACCTCATTATTCTTCTCCTCCTGTCTCACTGGTTATTTTTTCTCACTATCCTCTGGTGATATTTTAGGTCCCAACTGCAAAATGTTGAAGTAACACAAGACTCAATCCTTGCTCTTCTTATCTTCTCTATCTACACTTGTTCCTTAGCTGATCTCATCCAGTATGAATATTTTAAATGCCTTATATAGAGAGAGGACTCTCAAATTAATATCTATAGCCTAAGATCCCTCTCCTGAACTCAAGAATAATATATCCCACTGCCTACTCAACATCTCCACTTGGATGTTAAATAGATATCTTCTACTTAACATCTCCAAAACCTCTGCTCTTCATTCTCCAACAAATAAACTGCTTCTCCTGCTATTTTCTCCATTAATAAATAGTACCTTAGTTATTCTAGTTCTTCAGGCAAAAATCTTGGAGTTATGCTTGTCTTATCTCTCTCATGCCCCAGACTCAGTCTACCAGCAAATCCTACCCATATTTCATTTTAAATGTATCCAGTCTGACCATACAGCGTTATCCCCACTGCTAACACCTTGCTTCAAGCCACAGTCATCTTATTCCTGCATCACTGTAATAACCTGCAAACTGGTCTCCCTACTTTTACCCTTGCCCCTGGAAGGCTATTGTCTACATAGCCACCAGAGTGAAAATGCTAAAATGTAAGTCAGATTATGTCAGTCTTCTACTCATAACCCTACAGTGGTTTTCCATATAGCTCATAGTGAAAGTCAAAATACAATGGTCTACAGAATCTATAATTTGGCCTGTTCTTGTTGCTCTTACTTCAACGTCTAGCAATCTTCCTTACTCACTGCTCTGAAGCCATACTGATCTCCTTACTATCAATCAAGAAACCCACACACTCCTTTTGCTTGGAAAACTTTTCCTCTATTCTCCTGGCTCACCTCATCACATCCTTTAATTCCTAGATCAACTATTACCCTTATCAGAGAGGTCTTCTCTGAACACTCCATCTACAAATGATAGGGGTATGCATATGTGTGTCTGTGTGTCATTTGCTGTCTCCCTTACTCGATATCACTACCTGAATCATGTGCTTCTTTGTTGTCTCTAGTCTCCCACTGAAATATAATCTCCTTAAGGACAGGGACTTTCGTGTTTTTCACTCACTTCTGTATCCCCAATGTCTAAAAGAGTAGCCAGCACATAGTAGCCACTCAGTAAATATTTCCTTATGCTTAGACTAGCCTGCATGGATGAAATTGTTTACAAATAAGAACACTATTTTATTTTTTGAATAGGAGCTTATTTTTATTTTATGAATGTGAGATATTTAATGATATATTCTATGAGTAAGATGAATCTTTCTCTAAATACTATTTTATACATATTTATAGTTCTTTTCTGTTTTTGTCATTTGCTATTTCCTTAGAAATTAGTTATTGTGTTTGTTGAGTCTGGTGACTCTCTTTAATGTTTTTACTTTTGACTAAATATTTGGTGGTTCTTGGTTGTCTGTGTATAATTTACACATGAAGACCTAGATTGAAAGGTATTTGTGGCTGGAATTCATATCCTCTGTAAATGTGAAAATTCATGTTCCCTTGGCAGTTAATGCAGAATCTGATTGCTACATCCCTAGTTCATTGCACATGGGAGCAGGGATAAAACAAGAAGTTGCCCCTTCCTGGTGGATGGTTGCCTTCTAATCAGTCTACTGATTCCATGTAGCAGGCAGACATTCCATGAGGTACTGCCCTCTTGGTCAGCCCAATCTGATAGCCTTCAATGTCCCAATTCTTCATTTAAAAGTCTTCATCCTGGTGCAAACACCAGTGACAGAATGGGGGGAATTCATGTAATTATTCCTCAGTCCTTTAATTAAATACACCATCTGTCATCCTATGGCCCATTCCCATTCCTTCCTTGCTACCTCTGACCTAGGGCTATTTCAGGGTTCTACTGGCAAAATTACTTATTGTGATGTCTCTCTTTTGGCTGTGTGGCCATGCCACTTCTTAAACTCAATTTCTGTTAATTATCTAACTATGAAAAAATGATATTTGATACAATCTACCACTGGGCAAACATATTTTCCCCATATGCATTTGATTAGCCAAGATTTCATTATTTAACTACTTTAAACATGATTTATAAATGGCAGTTGGTTTCATTGATATGATCTGCATAACCAGGTGTTTACTATCTATTTAAATATGCCCATCAATTTGTATTTAACATACACACATTTGGTGTTTACCAGCAGCAGGGAAGCTTGAACTAGCATTCACTTGAACTATACTCAAAGGATTAGGTTGCCGAACATAATTCTCATCCTTTCTTATTCAGTGTGTGTTCCACAGACTAATACCAGTCTTAAAACTGTTTGTTACCAACCTCATGACATAAGTATGATAAATATACAAATCATACAAGTATAAGTATGCTGATCAAATATACAAACAGTAAGTGTAAGTATTTAGAAAATTTTTAGCATATTTTGACATTGCTGCTACATCCAAGTGCATGATTTCCTATTTTACAAAAGTCAATGGCAGATTGGGTTTAAAAAAAAAAAAAGGTCCTTCACCATAGAGAGTTGAGAAGCCCTGCTCTAGAGTGTTTCAATAATGTCAGGTGGCATAGTTTTCCTTCTTGTATTACCTTCTGCCTTCCTCAGGGTTGGCCTTTAAGCCAAGGGACCTGGCTGCCTTCCAGGCAGTCGTTTCCGCATAGTGTAATAGCTACAGCCAGTGAACTGAAAGTGCATTTCCTGCCACCATACTGTAAAATTATTATTAATGTAATAGGAGAATGCAGTTCTGATTTTGACACTGATGTTTAGGTTGCTGCAATAGCTTGAAAGAGGGGACAACATTTTGGAGTATGGATTAACGGAGATAGAAATACTTCCTGTTAAAATATGCTATGTTTTATCTATTTAGAGATAATTTGATAGGACGACATTTTAAATGAAAATAGAAAGATCTCTCCTTACATGGAACCCATGAACCTTTACTCAAAGAAACTTTTAAGAAATACTTTTCTAACAACTAATGTAGTATTCTTTATCAGCTAAGTACTCAATCAGAGACTGATTTACAAACTATCGTGATTCTATAATAATGAATCCTGCAGTGAGTTGAAAATTAGATTAAGCTCTAGGGTCCTTTTCAAAGCAAGATTCTGTAATTGTGTGCTGGTGTAATTTAGGCATCTAAGGAAGAAAATTTAATTTTGAATCAGGAACTATTAAGTGTGAGGCCTTGTGATTCCCCTTTAATTTAGAAAAAAATTCTGTTATCCTTCATAAATGATGTAATACTGAGGGCACTTGAGGGTTGAAAGTTTACTTGGAGAAATATATGGTCCCAGATCCACAGTTTGGAGCCAAGAGGAGACATTAAAGGATTCAAAGAAGGAGTAACTAGAAATATAGGCAGAAATACTGAAATATAGTCCCTGGAAACCTTGTATGTAGAATGACTCCCAGGAGCCTTCTTACACAGAACAATCCTGACTGTTCAATCATTCATCTTTCAAAAACTATTTATTCCCATGCTTTTAGTCTAGGCTAGTTGCAGATTCTGCAGGAATTCATTTACCGGGGTTGTTGCAGCAGTCCATTGTAGACCAGCCAGGTTAGTCCTTCCAGAACTTGAATGTACCCTAGTGAAGAAACACTAATGCAGATGTGCAGTTATTTATTAATGTTAGAGAATGTAAGACTCCAAAAACAACCAGGATAAAGCAAAGAGTGAAAAGTAACTGGTCATTATTAGAACCATCTTAAGACTTAACAAATACATAAATAAATTTGTTTTACTCCAATTTACAACTAATTGAGGGTGAGATTTTCCAATTGTTTATAAGGTCTTTGTATTATCTTTTGTTCATTAAGATGGAGAAAAATAATAATATTAGAAAGTTAATGTGTTGCTAACAAGGCTCTCCTCTACTGAAAAATTTCTTAAAATCAAAGCAATAGGAAGAATTTAATGTCAAACTACTTTAGTGTCTGGATCAGACAGTTTATTTCTATAAATTATTTTTGACCAAATGTCCCAGGAACAAATCAATGTAAAATATTGTTAATATTTATTTGTGTATGGGTATAAATGAAAGTAATGTGAAATACTTTTTTAGGAAAAGAGAAGAGTTTTGCTATGCACCAATTCATACTGCTGCAAATATCTTGGATCCAAGACTGAGAGGCAGAAATGTAAATAATGATAGCAAGGCTGCTGCTGCTGCTGCCCTAGATTGAATTACAAAACAAGCAGCACATTTAGAAATTTATGCTGGAAAAATCCTTTCAAATGTGTCTGAATACAGAACAGTTACAGTGTTTGTGCAGTCATGCAGTTTGGATTTGTGCCAAGTGTAGCTCTTATTCCTGGTCCCACCCTCTTGATGAGAAATCTGAAGGCCAGGTTACAATTCAAGGTCTCTATGGCTGGCTCAAGTTCCTACCCAGTGTTTCAGAGCCTTCAGCCCTACTAAATTTGCTAGTGAAAATAATAATATTAATAACTATTAGTGCTTACTATGTACTAAGAATTATGCAAGGTTAATTACATATTTTGTCTCAATTAAGTCTCACAACAAACCTATGAGGTAAGTACTGTTATGTTCAAATGGGGAAATTGATCCTCAATGAGGTTAAAAAAATTGCTCAAGGTCAAATTGCTTTATTTGCTCAATTACAAGACTATTTAGATATCAATATTCTTTCCTGATGTGAAGGATGATTTTTGTTTAGAAGACAAAGCCAGGTACTGTAGAACAGTAAGATCACCCAAGCCTGAACATTTAGCTGCTGCCCTCACAGGTGACTCCCATCAACAGAAGATTTTGTCTGTTATTACTGCTGGTTGCTTTAAGCTGCACTTCTAAAAAGTTGTCAGTGGCTCTCAGTATCTGCACCTCATGATGGTCCTTGAACCAGCCCACAGTCTTATGGGCTCCTTAGTAGTGATGTAACTTAATTACAACAGGGGGTTCTCTGATGCACCCTTACTGACATAAACAGTTAAGTAATAAGTCAAGGACCTTTACTACTGCTTCAAGGAAAACCTTAAACACTATGGAACACTAACTACCCTACCCTTCTAATTGACTAGCTTTGATTTAAACAAAATTCAGGGAGTTAGAGTTGGTCTGAGATAAGGTGAATTTCTCCAGCTTAGTTTTCTCTAGAGCTGCTCCTGGGACTGAAGTCGCACTGGGTCTCTGTTCTCCATAAGGAATGTTTGAGTGGTGGGAAGGGACTAGGAATTGAAAGGTGTTCCTATATTCCTTAGATATGAGTTCTGACACTATCAGAAGTTTGTAAAGGAGCTTTGCACTTGGTACTTTACCATCATACTCTTCCTTGATTCCATGTTTTCCTAAAACACAATTTGAATCAGACACACATCAGAAAGAGCTCCTAAGACTCAATCCAATGAATTGGGGGAGTCTGAAAATCTAGGTATTACCTATAAAGGCTACTATGAAATAATCCACTGGTAGAGTGGCCCCAGGTAAAGCCAAAGGAAGCCATTCCTAAAAGTGGTACAGGAGGTTTCTGTGGAAGACTTTGTTTCCCTCTAGTAATGCTCTGTACAACGTGAGCAATGGTTGTGTGAGGCTGTGGCTCTGTCTCTTTGACTTTAGTGTCCTGGCCTGTGCTCACGTAGTACTTTTTTCCTCTGGTTTGTGTGCGTGTGTGTGTGTGTGTGTGTATGTGCATGTGTGTGTGGCTAACTCTTTCTGTGGGGTTAGTGTTTTCTGTATAACATGACACTGAGAGAAACATTTTAAGTTGCATTTGCCAGGAAAAGCCCCTCTCCCTTGGAATCCAAAGTGAAACCAACAGCACACTTTGCAGAGATATAGATGGCAGGATTTTTGCAAGGAAACATCACTCCAGTCACCCCAGGAAGCAGGGGACATTTTTCTGCTGCTTAACCACAAACTACCTCAGGAGATCTTCTGGACAGCATTGTGTCTGACTGCCCTTGCAAAAACACATATTGTCATAGGATGTCACCTGTTCATGCTGTTCTTGTTTCTCCAACACTTTTACTTACTCTTAGCATTTAGCCGGAATTTCTACTGTAGGATTACCATGGAACACACACACACACACACACACACACACACACACACACACATGTACAAGCAATGAAGACCCAACACAGCCAAAATTAATTAATTAAATTTAGAAAAGAATCCTATGAACTTTCATGTACAACTTTTTGTTTGAAAACATGTTTTCACTTCTTTTGTGTATACTTAGGAGTGCAATTGCTGTGCTATATGGCAATTCTATGTTTAACATTTTGAGGAATTGTCAAACTGTTCTCCACAGCAGCTGAACAATTTTATGTTCTCATCAGCAATGTATAACGGTTCCAATTTCTCCATAGCCTTGCCAACACTTATTATTTTCTTTTTTCTTATTTATTTATTTATTTTTGGCTGCGTTGGGTCTTTCTTTGCTGCGCAGGGGCTACTCTTGGTTGTGGTGTGCAGGGTTCTCATTGCAGTGGCTCCTCTTGTTGCAGAGCACGGGCTCTAGGTGCATGGGCTTCAGTAGTTGCAGCACGCGGGCTCAGTAGTTGTGGTGCATGGGCTTAGTTTCTCCATGACATGTGGGATCTTCCTGGTCCAGGGATAGAACCCGTGTCCCCTGCATTGGCAGGCGGATTCTTAACCACTGCACCACCAGGGAACTCCCAACACTTGTTATTTTCCATTAAAAATATTCATTATGGCCATCCAAGTGGATGTGAAGTGGTATCACACTGTGGTTTTGACTTGCATGTCCCTGATAGAGAAGTGAGTGAGAATCAGAGAAAAGATATGTTTTTATTTTCCCTTCGTGTAAGATATATCAGGAATAGGAAGAACTGTTTCCCTCAGAACAGATCTATGAGATAGGTATGATTATTACTTGAATAAATTAGGAAATTGAGACTCAGAGAGCTAAAACAACTTACCCAAGATCACACAAATAGGTGGTGAAGTCATGTCACCCATGCAGTTTGACCTCAGTTTGTGTGTCTTAACCACAATGACACTCTGAAACTAAATTAAAAAGTCCCTAAGAGCAGACACCATACCTCCTAATCTTCACTTGCTCCACCTTTCTCACAAACTATACAATATTGGACTTTGCACACAGCAGGAACTCTAGAAATATCTGTTAACCAATCATGGGAATATTTAAAGCCCTGCTGAAGGGCTCAGAATAATTGAAACAGAAACTGTATGAGTAGAGTAATCATAACTAGAAAGTGTTTTATTAATACTTCTTGCAGCAACTGTTCTGATCTGAGCACTTCTTATCTGTTTTCTCCCTGAAAGCTGTTTTCTTTTTCTTTTTCTCTGTGTACTGTGTACATAGGGGAGGAATTTTTAAACTCCACTTGTGGGAATACATTCTTCTTGCTTAAAGTTCAAACTTAAAACTAATCTTGCATTTTACATAAGCATGTAAGATAAGAAAAGACTTAAAATAAAAATATTTACAACCTCTACTTCTCATACATCCACCAAAGAGAATTTTGTCCTTGCACACTCTGTTCCTGGACTTTGTTCCAAAGATCAGGATAATGGTTAAGAGAAATGAAACATGCCAGGATTTGTTTGATTTACATTGGAAAGGGTAGACAATTACTAAAAGAAGAAAATATTAACTTGGGCTAGATATGACTGTTTTAGGTAATTCTGAGAGAGGCAGAAAGAGATTAGAGTATCTGCTATGCCATAATAAGTGGGAATTTGGGGAAGTAAATGGGTGAAAATTATTTTTTAAAAGATAGTTTGCCGTGTGTTTTGAAAGGCAACACACAAAGGTAATTTTTTTACATTTCTTTTTGGATTTTAGACAAATGCTTATTTGGACATGACTCCATGCTGGGACTGCCATAGGTGGATTGATTTTATATAGGTTATATTTTGAAGATAAGATCTAATTTTATCAAGAGTATAGGAAAATGGTGGGAGTATAAATTGGTACAGCCAATCAGCATATATAAACTGGCAGTTCTATTAAAATTGAAAATGTTAATAACCTGTGACACACCAATTCCATTTCTTCCTTGGAGAAAACACATTGGGAGACATGTACAAGAATATTTTCTACAACACTGCAAAAATTTGAAAACAGCTTGAAGGTCCAACAATACAGAAATAGTTAAACAAAAAATTATATATTCAATAGAATGCCATAAAGCAGTCACAATAAATTAATTAAAGCTATATGTATCAATAAGAAAATATCTTAAAAATGTAAAATTCAGTGAAAAAAACAGGTTACAGAATCACACACACCATATAACATTTATGTAGAAAAAAGCACACAAAATACTATATATTTACATATATTTTTATGAGTACACATATGTGTGCATAAAAAAAGAATTATGGAAGGATACATACTAAACTCACAGCATTAGTGGCTTCTAGGGTGAGGAAGAAGTGAATGTAGTCAGGGATAGTGACCAAAAGGGATTTTAGACTTATCTGTAATGTCTTAATTCTTTTTTTAAAAAATCTTTTAATTTTGAAGTAAGAAGTTGCAAAAATAGTCTATAAAATCCTGTGAACCCTTCCTCCAGCTTCTTTCAATGATGACGTCTTATATAGTGTAGTACAATTATCAAAACCAGGAATTTGACATTGGTACATTACTGTTAAGTAGACCACAGACTTTATTGTCTTCATCATTTTTAAGTTTGTATCTGTGTGTGAGTGTGTGTGTGTGTGTGTGTATGTGTGTTGGTTCTATGTAATTTTTTCCCATGTATAATTTTGTGTAATCCTCACCACAATCAAGATACAGAGCTGTTCCAGCACCATAAAGGAACTCCCTTGTGCTACCTCTGTGTATTCTTATTCACCTCCTATGACACACCACCTTCTTCCCTGTCTCCTGGCAACCACTAATCTGTCCTTCATTTCTATAGTTTTGTCATTTTGAGGATGTTATATAAATGGAAGCATACAGTATGTAACTTTTGGAGATTGGCTTTTTTCATTAAGCATAAAAACCCTGAAGTCCATCAAGCTAGTTGTATGTATCAATAGTCCATTCCTTTTCATTGCTGAGTAGTATTCTATGGTATGGATGTAAAATAGTTTGGTCAACCATTCACCTGTTGAACAGCATTTGAATTGTTACCAGTATTTTTCTATTATTAATAAAGTTGCTATTAACATTCTTACAAAGGTTTTTATATGAACACAAGTCTTCATTTCTCTGGATTAATGTCCAGGAAGGTAAATGCTTGGTTTTATGGTAATTGCATGCTTAGTTTTATAAGAAACTGCAACAATGTTTTCCAAACTGGCTTTACTATTTGGCATTCCCACCAGGAATGTACTAAACATCCAGTTTCTGTGTATCCTCAACAACATCTAGTATTATCATTATTTTTCATCTGCACTTTTCTAATAGGTCTGTGATGATATCACATTGTGGTTGGTTTTTTTTTTTTTTTTGAGATTCAGGGAAAACTTTATTTTTTTAATGTTTAAATTAATTATTTATTTTTTACATCTTTATTGGAGTATAATGTTGTGTTAGTTTCTGCTGTATGTAAATTGATACAGTCACGTTGTGGTTTTAATTTTCATTGCCTTAATGGCTAATGATGTTGAACCTCTTTTCATGTACTTATTAACCATCTGTATATTATTCATCCTCTTTGGTGAAATGTCTGTTCATGTCTTTTGCCCATTTTCTATTTGGATTTTTTAGTTATTTTTATTGTTGAGTTTTGAGCCCACTTTATATATTATACATACAAGTCCTTTATCAGACATGTGGTTTGCAAATATATTCTCTTAATCTGCACCCTGCTTTTTAATCCTCTTAACATTATTTTCACAGTGCAAAAGTTTTCATTTTTGATGAGGTCCAATTTATCAATTTTTTATTTTATGGATTTCACTTTTTGTGTCATGTCTACAAACACTTTGTCTGTCTCTAGGTCTCAAAAATTTTATCCTATGTTAACTTCTAAAACTTTTTACAGTTTTACACTTTACATTTAAGTCTATGCTCTATTTTGAATTAATTTTTTTATAAGCTGTGAGGTTTAGCTACTCATTCTTTTCTTAGGTGAATGGATTCATATATTACTTGGATAATTCAAATTTAATTAAAAATAGAAATTAGAGGTGGCAATAATATAAGGTTAAACTCACTCCTATATTTCACTATTCCAATTCATTCTCCACTTTAAAGGTAAAGAATTTTTCTAAAATACAATTCATATCATGTTGCTCACCTGCTTAAATGTCTTCAATGGCTCCTAACTTATCTTAGAATAAATTCCAAACTCCTTAATTCAGAGCAAAAGGCTTCACATTTTGCCACTTTGCCCTCTACCCCCACCCCCAGTCACATTGCACAATCCAGCCACAGTGAACTTCTGTAAGTTCCTATCACCTCCAGTTCTTCAAATATATTTGGAACATTTGGTGGATATAGAGAATCACAGCTCAGTGCGGGCAGAAACTGTACTGAAGCCAGTATGGGCTAGAAAGACTTAAAGGGTAATTGACTAGTTGTTTGACCCTGAGCATGGATTAGCTGGAGAGATTTAAAAATCCTGGAGGTCCAGCCTTAGGGGAGCCCCAACACTTGCATGAGTTTTACCTCTTAGAGCCCTACCATGTTCTCAGAGAAAAATACTCTCATGCTTCCAGCAGGATGAGGGGGAAAGTAACTATTTTGAAATACACCCGGATTGTTCTATTCTCCTTAACAAAGCCCAACCCTCAAGAGAAACTACCGGAGCCTAACTAATATGAGTTTTACCAGAGCCTAAATAATTTGGGGGAAGGGAAATATCCAACTCCAGACTCCTCTATTCTTCCAGGTGGGGGAAGAGAAACACCCAATTCCAGCCTATAACACTTGTGAAGGTCACAGCCCAGAAGCACAAACTCACTAAAAGATTGAGAAATAATCATAGGACTACAGAACCCTTCCCCTCATTCCTACCTTTTCACCACACCAATCTGGCTCCTGTATAATAACAGGGGATGGCAGATGAAAAGAACTATAAGGCTCAGACCCTCTTTAAAAAGAAATCTCTAGGAAAACTCAAAACAAGAAAAAAGACAAAAACAAGGACACTAGGGGAAACTTTAGCCTCTGATGCCTACAGCTACATCAAACAGTAAACACAGCCTGACTCCTTGACAGATAAGACTAAAATCTCACATCAAAGGCCTATTTACTTTAGTTCCTTTTATCTACTATATCACGTTCATCTTTCAACAATTACTAAGCGTGCTAAAAGGCAAAAAACACAGTCTGAAGAGACAGGGCAAGCATCAGAACCAGACTCAGATATGGCAGAGATTTTGGAATGAGAAGGCCAGGAATTTAAAATAACCATGATTAATATGCTAAAAGCTCTAATGAAAAAAAGTAGACAACATGCAAGAACAGATGGTTAATATAAGCAGAGATGTGGAAATTCTAAGAAACAATCAAAAGGAAATGCTAGAAATTAAAAAAACTATTACATAAATAGAGAATGTCTTTCATGGACTCATCAGTAGACTGAACACAGCTGAGAAAAGAAATCAGTGAGCTTAAAGTTATGGCAATAGAAACTTCCCAAACTAAAAAGCAAGGAGAAAAATGACTGAAAAGAAAGCAGAATACAAGAACTGTGGGACAACTACAAAGAGTGTAACATACATGTAACAGAAATACCAGAAGGAGAAGAAAGAGAGAAAGGAATGTAATAAATATTTGAAGTAATAAAGGCTAAGAATATTCCAAAATTATTAACAGACATCAGACCACAGACCCAGGAAGTGCAGTAAACAGCAAGCAGGATAAATGCCAAAAAAAATACACCTGAGCATATCATAGTCAAACTGCAAAAGATCAAAGGCAAAGAGAAAATCTTGAAAGAAGCAAGAGGAAAACACACCTTACTTTTAGAAGAACAAGGATAAAAATTACAGATTTCTTGTCAGACACCATGGAAACAAGAAGAGAGTGGAGTGAAATTTTAAAGTGTCGAGAGAAAAATCCCCACCAACTTAGAATTCTATATCAAGTGAAATTCTCCTTTAAAGGTGAAAGAGAAATAATTTTTCACATAAACAAAAAAACAAAAATTGAGGGAATGTGTCACTGGTAGACCTGCTTTGCAAAAAATGTTAAAAGAAGTTCTTCAGGGAGAAGGGAAAAGATATAGGTCAGAAACTTGGAGCTTTATAAAGAAAGGAAGATTGTTCAAGAATGCATAAATGAAAGTAAAATAAAAACTTTCATATTATTCTTAAATGACCTAACAAAAAAGTTTATTCAGAATAATAATATCAACAATATATTGGATGATTATAGCTTATGAATAAGTGAAATGTATGACAGCAATGTTATAAGGCATGCAAGAGAGAAATTAGAACTATTTTTTTTATTATAAGGTACTCACACTACCAGTGAAGCAGTATAGTGTTATATGAAAGTGGATTTAGATTAGTTGTGAATGTATATTGAAAACTCTAGGGTAACCATGTAAAATTTTTGTTTTAAAGTGTAATTAATATGCTAGGAGGGGAGAGAAAATGGAATCGTAAAATGCACAATTAAAACCAAAGAAGGTAAAACAAGGGTGGAAAACCAAAAAAGAAACAAAGAAAAAGGACAATGATTAGAGAACAGTTACAAATAAGGTAGATATTAATCCACTATATTAATACTGACTTTAAATGTAAATGGTCCAAATACTCCAATTAAAGGCAGAGACTATCAGAGTGAATAAAAACCAAGACCCAACAATATGTTGTCTACAAGAAATCTACTTTAAATATAAAGACACAGATATATTAAAAGTAAATGGATGAAGAATGATATACCCAACTAACACCAATCAAAAAAAAGTACCTATGTGAATTTCAGACAAAGCAGATTTCAGAGAAAGAAAAAGTTTCAGGGATAAAGAGGAGCATTACATAATGGGGTCAATGCTCTAAGACACAACAATCCTTAATATATATGTGCATAAAAACAGAACATCAAAATACACGAGGCAAAAACTGATAGAACTGCAAGGAGAAATAGATAAATTCATTATTATAGTTGGAGATGTCAACACTCCTCTCTCAGAAATTAACAGATCCAGAAGGCAGAAAATCAGTAAGGAAATAATTGAACTTATAGCACCATTAATTAACTGGATCTAGCTGACATTTATAGAATGCTTCATCCAGCAACAGCAATACACATTCTCAGTCTCATATGGAATATTCACCACGACTGACCACATTTGGGGCCATAAAACACACCTTAACAAATTCAAAAGAATTAAAAAAACATACAGTGTATGCTTTTAAACCACAATGGAATTAAACAGAAAGATAACTAGAAAACTTCAAGGTATTTGGAGATTAAACAACATATTTTAAAATAACACATGGGTGTAAGATGAAGTCTCAAAAGAAATTTTAAAAATATTTTGAATTAAATGAAAATACAACTTATCAAAATATGTGGGATACAGCAAAAGTAGTGCTTAGAGGGAAATTTACAACATTGAACACATATACTAGAAGAGAAGATGTAAAATCAATAATCTAAGCTTCTAACTTAGGAAAGTAAAAAAAGAAGAGCAAATTTAATGCAAATAATGCAGAAGAAATGAAGTAATAAAAATAGGGCAGAAATCAATGACATAGAAAACAGGACACTAATAGAGAAAATCAATGAAACCAAAGCTGGTTCTTTGAAAACAATCAATAAACTAGATAAAACTCTAGCCAGGCTAACCAAGAATAAAGAGAGAAAACAGCAATTACTAATATCAGAAGTGAAAGACGGGCCATCACAATTGATCCCATGGACATTAAAAGGACAATAAAGTAATATTATGAACAACATTAGCCCACAAATTTGATAACTTAAACGAAATAGACCAATTCCTTGAAGGGCGCAATCTACCAAAACACACAAGGAGAAATAGCTCATCTGAATAGGTTTACATCTAATTAAAGAAATTGAATCAACAGTTAATAACCTTCCAAAACAGAAAGCACCAGTCTCAGATGATTTCACTGGTGAATTCTACCAAACATTTAAAGAAATGATACCATTTTCCTACAATCTCTTCCAAATAATTGAATAGAGATAACACTTCCTAATTCATTCTATAAGGCTAGTATTAACATTAAAACCAGACAAAGACCTTTTCCTTCCTAGGAAGGAAAATTATAAATTAATATAGATGTAAAAACATAGATGTAAAAATCCCCTCAAAATATTAGCAAAAATCCTCCCAAAGTATTAGCAAATTCAATCCAAGACTGTATAGAAAGAATTATACACCACAATCAAGTGAAATTTATTCCATGTATAGAAGACTGGTTTGACATTCAAAAATCAATGATATTCATCATCAATAGGCTAAAGAAGAAAAACCATATGATTATATCAGTAAATTCAGAAAAAGCATTTGACAAAGTCCAGCACCCATTCATGATAAGAACTTTCAGCAAACTAGGAATAAAGGGGAATTTTCTCAACTTTATAAAGAACATCTTCAAAATCCTACAGCTCACATCACACTTAATGATGAGGAACTGCATGCTTTACTCCCAAGATAGGGAACAGATAAAGATGTTCCCCCTCATTACTCCTATTCAACATTGTAGTGGAAGTCATAGCTAATGCAATAAGACAAGAAAGGGAGATAAAAGGTATACATATTGGGAAGAAATAAAACTGCCTTTGTTTGTACATGATGATATGCCTTCCTATGTAGAAAAATTGACCCCCCCAAAAAAAACCCACCTCCTGAAACTAATAAGTGATTATACCAAGGCTTCAGGATACCAGGTTAATAATATACAAAATTCAGCTGCATTCTTATATGCCAGAAACGAACAATTGGAATTTGAAATTTAAAACACTACATCATCTACATTAGCATAAAAACAGAAATATTTAGGCATAAACCTTACACAATATGTACAATATCTATATAAGGACACAGAAAGACAAATGCTGTATGATCTCACTTATATGTGGAATCTAAAAAAGTCAAATTCTTAGAAGCAGGGAGTAGAATGGTTGTTGCCACAGGCTGGGGGTGGGAGAAATGGGTAGATGTTGGTCAAAAGATACAAAGTTTCAGTTATGCAGGATGAAAAATTCTAGACATCTAATGTACATTATTGTGGCTATAGTTAATAATACTGTATTGTATACTTGAAATTTGCTAAAAGAGTAGATCTTAAGTGTTCTTATCACATACACAAAAAAGGTAACTATATGAGGTGATGAATATGATAATTGGCTTGATCATGGTAATCATTTCACAATGTATACATATATCAAAATCTCACATTGTTATGTCTTAAAAATATATAATTTTTATTTGTCAATAAAAATTAAAATTTATACTTCAATAAAGCTGGGGGGAAAAGAAAAATACAAAATTCTGATGAAAGAAATTAAAAAGATCTAAATAAATGAAGAGATAGTCCATATTTATGGATAAGAAGACAAAATTAGTAAGATGTCAATTCTTCCCATGTTGATTTATAGCTTCAATACAACCCTAGTCAAAATCCCAGCAGGTTATTTTGTGGATTCTGACAAACTGATTCTAAAGTTTACACAGAACTTACACCTTTCACAAAAATTAACCCCAAATGGATCATAGTCCTAAATAAAAATGCAAAGCTATATAACTTCTAGATGATAACATAGGAGAAAATCTTGGTGACCTTGGGGTTGATGATAACTTTTTAGATACAACACCAAAAGCATGATCCATGAAAGAAAAAAATGATGTCAGACATCATTAAAATTAAAAACTTCTGCTCTATGAAAGATACTGTTAAGAGAATGAAAAGACAAGCCACAGACTGGAGAAAATATTTGCAAAACACATCATATGTTATAAAGGACTTGTGTTCAAAATATATAAAGAAATCTTAAAACTCAACAATAAAGAAAAACTCAATTACAAAATAAGCAAAGGATCTGAACAGACCCCTCAACAAAGAAAATATACAGATGGCAAATAAGCATATGACAAGATGCTCAACATAATATGTCATTAGGGAACTGCAAATTAAAATGTCAATGAGATATCATTACATGCCTATTAGAATGACTGAAATCCAAAATTCTGACAACTCCAAAAGCAACAGGAACTCTCATTCATTGCTGCTGGGAATGCAAAATTGTACCACCACTTTGAGAAACAGTTTGGTGATTTCTTACAAAACTAAGCATACTCTCATCATATGATCCAGCAGTTGCATCCTTGATATTTACCCAGATGAGTTGAAAACTTATATCCACATAAAAACCTTCACAAGAATGTTTATAGCAGCTTTATACATAATCGCCAAAAATTGGAAGTAAACAAGATGTCTTTCTATAGGGGAATGGATAAATAAACCGTGGTACATCCAGACAATGGAGCAATGAAAGAAGTCAGTCTGGAAAAAGCTTCATACTGTATGATTTCAGCTATAAGACATTCTTGAAAAGGAGAAACTATGGCGATAGTAAAAAGATCAGTGGTTGCCAGGGGTTCAAGGGGAGAGCAGAGGGATGAATTGGGGATCACAGGGGCTTTCTTTAGGGCAGTGAAACTATTCTGTATGATACTGTGATGGTGGATACATGATATTATGCATTTGTCAAAATCCATAGAAGTATATAGCACAAAGAGTGAACATTAATGTAAACTATGGACTTTATTAATAATAATGTATCAGAATTTGTTCATCAATTATAACAAATGTACCACACTAATGCAAAATATTAATAATAGGAGGAACTGTGTGTGTGTGTGTGTGTGTGTATTAAGAAAATATACATATAAAAAGTAAAATAAATTAGAAAACAGAAAAATAGTTATTTTATAAATAATTCCAAGAAGGTGTTCTTAGAAAAAAGGCAATTAAATAGACAAACCTCAGGCAAATGTAATCAATAAAAAACAAATATTGATTGGAAGGGAGGACAATATAGTAGATGCAGAGGGGAAATTACAATATATAAAATATGAACTTTTGAAAATCTCAAAGGGACAATATTTTGTAAAAATATAAATTACCTAGATTAAGTAAAGAAATATAAAAAGTGTAAAGACCAATAACCAAGAAAGGAAAAGGGGGCTCTGAGCCCTACAAACTTTATGGATTAGTTTTAGAAAATGTCAAAGGAGCAGTTAATTCAAAGTCTATGAAAAATATCCCAGAACACAGGAAAATATTGAAAAATATTTCATCCGTTTTATGAAGCTAGCAAAACCCTGACATGAAACATTAAGAAATATACCACAAATAAAGCTACTGTAGATCAATTTTACTTATGAATCTGTGTTAAAATTATAAAAAAATAAAATACCAGCAATTTAAATTGAACAGTATATTAAAAATAATAATATACTATAATCAAATAGATTTTATCAAAGGGGTGCAAGTTCAGTTATGTTAGAAATATACTAACATGTAAAATGAGAAAAAAAACTTGAATATAATAAGCACTATTAAAAACCTGATTAAGCAAATAACTTATTCAAAGTTGGAAATAGGAATGGTAGGGGGGTGACTTCAGCACACAATCTGACCCCTCTTACCCTACCCCCCACTATTCGTACATTAACATGATCAATGGAACACTAAACCTAGAAACTGGGAGAAAGTGCCATTCATATACCAGAAAATTTTTTAGTTTGTCAGATAAACTTAAGGTAAAAGTAATATACTTGTGAGGTCTCATGTATAAAAGAAGTTTCCTTTATAATTCTACCTATATAACAAAGTCTATATGGAAGAGCTTACTTCCAACTTGCCTAGACTTAAACTGAAGCATGGGAGCACTTCTTCCTTTACCTCCCAATGAGAACTTGGCTCCTAGCTATCACCTAACAATCACAGCAAACACTGGAAAGAAATTTTAAAGCACAGATCTCTGTGACTTCCATCAACTTTAACTCCACTTGACCATCTTACAACCATTTCATCTTACTCCAGGCTTCTGGATCTCTGAACTGACAATATAAAATTCCTGTAACTCTAAAAATGTCCTCTGTTCCTCATTTGTGTTTAAAAGATTCTAAAGGGCTACCTTTAACATATGAATAAACCTGTCTTATATCCCAATTCTATGCAAGAATAAGCCTACTATAGTAAGGCTGAGAAAACAGAAATACAGGGACATATGAAAAGTTTTGACAGTTGAAAAGAAGGGGATCTTGTAAATAAACATATTTCTATGAAATAGATCACTGTAAAACAGAACATTTTAGAAAAGGTTTTAAATAATATTATCAAAGATATTCAAGAAAACATTACACCCATGGAACTAAATTACAGAAGCCTGTTAATGAAGTGGTCAGGAGAGAGGATATAATAGGAATGGACCAAAATGAAAACATTATGAAAGAAATATTAGAAGCCATTACCGACTTGAATAAAACAAGACTTGCTGAAAATCTAAGGCACTCATTGATAACCAGGAGGAAGAAAACTACCCTAAGGATAAAAAACATACCTGCTATTAGAAGAGGATCAAGGTAGAAAACTTCCTAGGTAATCTGCTTTAAGATAGTCAGAGACACTCCCTCTTGTGAGAGCACTGGAATCACAACTAACTGCTAAACAATCATCTAAAGGAAGACCCTGGAACTCACCAGAAAAGATACCCCACATCCAAAGACAAAGGAGAAGCCACAATGAGATGGTAGGAGGGGCGCAATCACAATAAAATCAAACCCCATAACTGCTGGGTGGGTGACTCACAAAGTGGAGAACACTTATACCACAGAAGTCCACCCACTGGAGTGAAGGTTCTGAGCCCCATGTCAGGCATCCCAACCTGGGGGTCTGGCAATGGGAGGAGGAATTCCTAGAGGATCAGACTTTGAAGGCAAGCAGGATTTGATTGCAGGACTTCAACAGGACTGGGGGAAACAGAGACTCCACTCTTGGAGGGCACACACAAAGCAGTGTGTGCATCAGGACCCAGGGGAAGGAGCAGTGACCCCATAGGAGACTGAACCAGACCTACCTGCTAGTGTCGGAGGGTCTCCTGCAGAGGCAGGGGGTGGCTGTGTCTCACTGTGAGGACAAGGACACTGGCAGCAGAAGTTCAGGGAAGTACTCCTTGGTGTGAGCCCTCCCAGAGTCTGCCATTAGCCCAACCAAAGAGCCCAGGTAGGCTCCAGTGTTGGGTCACCTCAGGCCAAACAACCAACAGGGAGGGAACCCAGCCCCACCCATCAGCAGGCAAGCAGATTAAAGTTTTACTGAGCTCTGCCCACCAGAGCAACACCCAACTCTACCCACCACAAGTCCCTCCCATCAGGAAACTTGCACAAGCCTATTAGATAGCCTCATCCACTAGAGGGCAGACAGCAGAAGCAAGAAGAACTACAATCCTGCAGCCTGTGGAACAAAAACCACATTCACAGAGAGACAAGATGAAAAGGCAGAGGGCTATGTATCAGATGAAGGAACAAAATAAAACCACAGGAAAGCAACTAAATGAAGTGGAGATAGGCAACCTTCCAGGGAAAGAATTCAGAATAATGATAGTGAAGATGATCCAGGGCCTCAGAAAAACAATGGAGGCACAGACCGAGAAGGTGCAAGAAATGTTTAACAAAGACCTAGAAGAATTAAAGAACAAACAGAGATGAACAATACAATAACTGAGATGAAAAATACACTAGAAGGAATCAATAGCAGAATAACTGAGGCAGAAGAATGGATAAGTGACCTGGAAGACAGAATGGCAGAATTCACTGCTGCAGAACAGAAGAAAGAAGAAAGAATGAAAAGAAATTAAGACAGCTAAAAAGACCTCTGGGACAACATTAAACACAACATTCACACTATAGGGGTCCCAGAAGAATAAGAGAGAGAGAAAGGACCCAAGAAAATATTTGAAGAGATTATAGTCAAAAACTTCCCTAACATGGGAAAGGAAATAGCCATCCAAGTCCAGAAAGTGCAGCAAGTCCCATACAGGATAAACACAAGGAGAAACAAGCCAAGACACATAGTAATCAAATTGGCAAAAATTAAAGATAAGCAAAAATTATTGAAATCAGCAAGGGAAAAATGACAACATACAAAGGAATACTCATAAGGTTAACAGCTGATTTCTCAGCAGAAACTCTATAAGCCAGAAAGGAGTGGCATGACATATTTAAAGTGATGAAAAGGAAGAACCTACAACCAAGATTACTCTACCCAGCAAGGATCTCATTCAGATTCGATGGAGAGATCAAAAGCTTTACAGACAAGCAAGAGCTAAGAGAATTCAGCACCACCAAACCAGCTCTACAACAAATTCTAAAGGAAGTTCTCTAAGTGGGAAACACAAGAGAAGAAAAGGACCTACAAAAACAAACCCAAACAATTAAGAAAATGGTCATAGGAACATACATATTGATAATTACCTTAAACGTGAATGGATTAAATGCTCCAACCAAAAGACACAGGCTCGCCGAATGAATACAAAAACAAGACCCATACATATGCTGTCTATGGGAGACCCACTTCAGACCTAGTGACACATACAGACTGAAAGTGAGGGGATGGAAAAAGATATTCCATGCAAATGGAAATCAAAAGAAAGCTGGAGTAGCAATACTCGTATCAGATAAAATAGACTTTAAAATAAACAATGTTACAAGAGACAAGGAAGGACACTGCATAATGATCAAGGGATCAATCTAAGAAGAAGATATAACATTTATAAAAATATATGCACCCAACATAGGAGCACCTCTATACATGAGGCAACTGTTAACAGATATAAAAGAGGAAATTGACAGTAACACAATAATAGTGGGGGACTTTAACACCTCACTTACACCAATGGACAGGTCTTCCAAACAGAAAATTAATAAGGAAACACAAGCTTTAAATGACACAATAGACCAGATAGATTTAATTGATATTTATAGGACATTCCATCCAAAAATAGCAGACTACACTTTCTTCTCAAGTGCTCATGGAACATTCTCCAGGATAGATCACATCTTGGGTCACAAATCAACCCTCAGTAAATTTAAGAAAATTGAAATCATATCAAGCATCTTTTCTGACCACAATGCTATGAGATTAGAAATGAATTACAGGGAAAAAAACATAACAAACACAAACACATGGAGGCTAAACAATACGTTACTAAATAACCAAGAGACCACTGAAGAAATCAAAGAAGAAATCAAAAAATACCCAGAGACAAATGACAATGAAAATACAATGATCCAAAACCTATGTGATGCAGCAAAAGCAGTTCTAAGAGGGAAGTTTATAGCTATACAAGCCTACCTCAAGAAACAAGAAAAATCTCAAATAAACAATATAACATTACACCTAAAGGAACTACAGAAAGAAGAACAAACAAAACCCAAAGTTAGCAGAAGGAAAGGAATCATAAAGATCAGAGCAGAAATAAATGAAATAGAAACAAAGAAAACAAGAGCAAAATCAATAAAACTAAAAGCTGGTTCTTTGAGAAGATAAACAAAATTGATAAACCATTAGCCAGGCTCATCAAAAAAAGAGGGAGAGGACTCAAATCAATAAAATTAGAAATGAAAAAGAAGTTACAACAGACACTGCAGAAATACAAGGCATCCTAAAAGACCACTACAAGAAACTCTATGCCAAAAAAATGGACAACCTGGAAGAAATGGACAAATTCTTAGAAAGGTATAACCTTCCAAAACTGAGCCAGGAAGAAAATATGAACAGACCAATCACAAGTCATGAAATTGAAACTGTGATTAAAAATCTTCCAACAGGGCTTCCCTGGTGACGCAGTGGTTGAGAGTCCACCTGCCAATGCAGGGGACACGGGTTCGTGCCCTGGTCCAGGAAGATGCCACAGGTCGTGGAGCAGCTGGGCCCGTAAGCCATGGCCGCTGAGGCTGTGTGTCCGGAGCCTGTGCTCTGCAATGGGAGAGGCCACCACAGTGAAAGCCCCATGTACCGCAAAAAAAAAATCTTCCAACAAACAAAAGTCCAGGACCAGGTGGCTTCACAGGTGAATTCTATCAAATATTTCGAGAAGAGCTAACACTCATCCTTCTCAAACTCTTCCAAAAATTTGCAGAGGAAGGAACACTCCCAAACTCGTTCTATGAGGCCACTGTCACCCTGATACCAAAACTAGACAAAGATACTACAAAAACTGAAAATTACAGACCAATTTCACTGATGAATATAGACGCAAAAATACTCAACAAAATACTAGCCAACAGACTCCAACAACACATCAAAAGGATCATACACCATGATCAAGTGGGATTTATCCAATTCTTCAATATACGCAAATCAATCAATGTGATACACCATATTAACAAATTGAAGAAAAAAAATCATATGATCAACTCAATAGATGCGGAAAAATCTTTTGACAAAATTCAACACCCATTTACAATAAAAACTCTCCAGAAAGTGGGCATAGAGGGAACTTAACTCAACATAATAAAGGCTTTATACGACAAACCCACAGCAAACATCATTCTCAATGGTGAAAAACTGAAAGCGTTTCCTCTAAGATCAGGAACCAGACAAGGATGTCCACTCAAGCCACTATTATTCAACATAGATTTGGAAGTCCTAGCCATGGAAATCAGAGGAGAAAAAGAAATAAAAGGAATACAAATTGGGAAACAAGAAGTAAAACTGTCACTGTTTGCAGATGACATGATACTATACATAGAGAATCCTAAAGATGTCACCAGAAAACTACTAGAGCTAATCAATGAATTTGGTAAAGTTGCAGGATACAAACTAATGCACAGAAATATCTTGCATTCCTATACACTAATGATGAAAAATCTGAAAGAGAAATTAAGGAAACACTCCCATTTACCACTGCAACAAAAAGAATAAAATACCTAGGAATAAGCCTACTTAGGGAGACAAACGACCTGTATGCAGAAAACTATAAGACACTGATGAAAGAAATTAAAGATGATACAAATAGATGCAGAGATATACCATGTTCTTGGATTGGAAGAGTCAATATTGTGAAAATGACTCTACTACCCAAAGCAATCTACAGATTAAATGCAATCCATATCAAATTCCCAATGGCAGTTTTTACAGAACTAGAACAAAAAATTTGAAAATTTGTATGGAGACACAAAAGACCCCGAATAGCCAAAGCAGTCTTGAGGGAAAAAAATGGAGCTGGAGGAATCAGACTCCCTGACTTCAGACTATACTACAAAGCTACAGTCATCAAAACAGTATGGTACTGGCACAAAAACAGAAATATAGATCAAGGGAACCGAATAGAAAGCCTAGAGATAAACCCATGCACCTATGGTCAACTAATCTATGACAAAGGATGCAAGGATTAACAGTGGAGAAAAGACAATCTCTTCAATAAGTGGTGCTGGGAAAACTGGACAGCTACATGTAAAAGAATGAAAGTAGAACAGTCCCTAACACCATACACAAAAATAAACTCAAAATGAATTAGAGACTTAAATGTAAGGCCAGACACTATAAAACACTTAGAGGAAAACATAGGAAGAACACTCGTTGACATAAATCACAGCAAGATCTTTTTTGATCCACCTCCTAGAGTAATGGAAATAAAAGCAAAAATAAACAAATGGGAACTAATGAAACTTAAAAGCTTTTCCAAAGCAAAGGAGACTACAAACAAGACGAAAAGGCAATCCTCAGAATGGGAGAAAATATTTTCAAACTAATCAACGGACAAAGGATTAATCTCCAAAATATATAAACAGCTCATGCAGCTCAATATTAAAAAACAAACAACTCAATCCAAAAATGGGCAAAAGACCTAAATAGACATTTCTCCAAAGAAGACATACAGATGGCCAAGGAACACATGAAAAGCTGCTCAACATCACTAATTATTAGAGAAATGCAAATCAAAACTACAATGAGGTATCACCTCACACCATTTAGAATGGGCATCATCAGAAAATCTGCAAACAATTCTGGAGAGGGTGTGGAGAAAAGGGAACCCTCTTGCAATGTTGGTGGGAATGTAAATTGATACAGCCACTATAGAGAACAGTACAGAGGTTCCTCAAAAAACTAAAAATAGAATTACTCTACAACCCAGCAATCCCATTACTGGGCATATACCCAGAGTTAACCATAATTCCAAAAGTCACATGCACCCCAATGTTCATTGCAGCACTATTTACAATAGCCAGGTCATGGAAGCAACCTAAATGCCCATCGACAGACGAATGGATAAAGGAGATTGGTACATATATACAATGGAATATTACTCAGCCATAAAAAGGAACAAAATTGGGTCCTTTGTAGAGATGTGAATGGATCTAGAGACTGTCATACAGAGTAAAGTAATTTCGAAAGAGAAAAACAAATATCGTATATTAACGCGTATATGTGGAACCTAGAAAAATGGTACAGATGAACTGGTTTTCAGGGCAGAAATTGAGACACAGGTGTAGAGAACAAACGTATGGACACCAAGGGGGGAAAGTGGCAGGGGGGTGGTGGTGTGATGAATTGGGAGATTGGGACTGACATATGTACACTAATATGCATAAAATGGATAACTAATAAGAACCTGCTGTATAAAATTTAATAAAATAAAGTTCAAATGTTAAAAAAAAAAGATAGAGAC
Source organism: Monodon monoceros (assembly GCF_005190385.1). Taxonomy (NCBI): domain Eukaryota; kingdom Metazoa; phylum Chordata; class Mammalia; order Artiodactyla; family Monodontidae; genus Monodon; species Monodon monoceros. The sequence continues at coordinate 703,977 of NW_021703780.1, read as the reverse complement.
AAAGGCAGAAACCGGAAGTTCGAAAGCCTCACTAAACTAGATTAAAAGAACATAGTGGAGAGCTTCCCTGGTGGCGCAGTGGTTGAGAGTCTGCCTGCCAATGCAGGGGACACGGGTTCATGTCCCGGTCCGCGAGGATCCCACATGCCATGGAGCGGCTGGGCCCATGAGCCATGGCCCCTGAGCCTGCGCGTCCAGAGCCTGTGCTCCGCAACGGGAGAGGCCACAACAGTGAGAGGCCCACGTACCGCAAAAAAAAAAAGAAGATAGTGGAGACTTCAGATAATCAAAATAATTTCAGTTTTTACAAATGTAAAAAGGAAGCCTGGCTGAAAGAGTGTAAAAACAAGAGAAAATCTAAGAGGAAGATACATTCCTGTGCTTAATGATTATATGTGATCACATTAAGGTTACCAAATATTAATAACACATCCCACAGAGTTCATTTTGCATAATTTTTCAGAATGATACTGACTCATTGAAGGAACCAAATTCCAAATATAATGCATGAGTTCCATCCCTGTGTCTCCATCTATGAGAAAACATTTAGGACAACTAAGTCAGGGACTAGGGGAGATGCACAGTTTGTTGCTCTGCAAAGAGTTAGCTACTGCATTCGTGGATAAAAAGTGACCCTGAACAGTCACTTAATGGCAAGCACTTTAAGCTAAGGGAATGTAACTTTCAACAGTGTAGCAGTTTTCTTTACAAAGAAATAAATAGAAATACATTTCATGTTCATGGGTCAGAGGACTAAATATTCCTAAGATGGCAATACTCCCCAAATTGATTTACAGATTTAACAAAATCCCCATCAAAACCCCAGCTGGACTTTTTTGCAGAAATTGATGAGCAATTCCTAAAATTCATATGGAAATGCAATAGCACAGAATAGCCAAAACAATCTTGAAAAGGAAAAACAAAATAGAAGTATCCAGTCTTTCTGATTTCAAAACTTACTACAAAACTACAGTAATCAAGACAGTGTAGTGTTGGCATAAGGACAGACATATCGATCAATGGAATAGAATTGAGTGCCTAGAAATAAACTCTTACCTTTATGGTCAATTAACTTTCTACAAAAGTGTCAAGACAATTTAATTGGGGGGAGGGGGGAAAGAATAGTCTTTTCAACAAATGGTGCTGAGATAAGATATCCACATGCAAATTAATGAATTTGTACCCCTACTTCACACCATACAAGAAAATCAATTCAAAATAGATAATAGACCTTGGTGTAAGAGCTTAGGCTATAAAAATCTTAGAAGAAAATATAGGAGTAACCTTTACTATCTTGGATCTGGCAATGGTTTCTTAGATGCATGACCAAAAACACATGACAAAAGAAAACATAGATAATTTGGAATTAATGAAAATTAAACATTTTTGTGCTGTCAATGATACCAAGTAAGTGAAAAGTCAACCCTAAGAATGAGAGAAAAATTTTGAAAAACGTGTATCTGACAATGGACTTTTATCTAGAATATAAAAAGAACTTTTACAACTGAATAATATAAAGACAAACATCCTAATTGAAAAATGGGAAAGGGATCTGAACAGATATTTCTCCAAAAGAATACAAGTGCATAATAAACACACTAAAAGATGTTCGACATCATTATTCCTTAGGGAAATACAAAACAAAAGCCAAAAAGTGGAATCAACACAAAAGTATGTTAACCAATATATAAATAAATAAAACATTGTGTATGCATACAATAGAATATTAATAATAAGAGGTGAAGTACTGATACATGCAACATCATTGATGAACCCTGAAAATATTTGGCTGAGTTAAATAATCCATCCTCAAAAGAACACATATTGTATAATTCCATTTATATGAAACATCCTAAATAAGCAAATCTATAGACAGAGATTAGATTAGTAGTTGTCTAGGACTAGGACACAATGATGGAAAGGAAAGGGTGTGACTTCTAATGGGTACTGGGTTTCCTTTTAGGGTGATGAAAATGTTTTATTTATTTGTCTTTTTATTGAAGTATAGTTGATTTAAAATATTGTGTTAGGTATACAGCAAAGTGATCTTATTATATATATATATTTCAGATTATTTTCCATTATAGGTTATTATAAGATATTGAATATTGTTCCCTGTGCTATACAGTAAGTCCTTGTTGCTTATCTATTTTATGCATAGTAAGATGTTACGGAAAAACCCGAACTAAGTTTTTGGCCAACCCAATAGTTTGTATCTGTTAATCCCATACCCCTAATTTATCCTTCCCTGCTCCCTTTCCCCTTTGGTAACTGTAAGTTAGTTTCCTGTGTCTCTGAGTCTGTTTCTGTTTTTTACACAGATTCATTTGTATTATTTTTTAGATTCCAGATATGTGATATCATATAATATTTGTCTTACTCTGTCTTACTTCACTTAGTATGGTAATCTCTAAATCCATCCATCTTGCTACAAATGACAATATTTCATTATTTTTTATTTTTTGTGGCTGAGTAATAATATTCAATCTTATATATATATACACACACATATATATATACCACATCTTCTTTATCCATTCATCTCTTGATGGACACTTAGGTTGCTTCCATATGTTGGCTATTCTAAATAGGGCTGCTATGAACATTGGGGTGCATGTATGTTTTCTTTTTTTTCCTTTTTTTAAATTTAATTTTTATTTGAGTACAGTTCATTTACAATGTTGTGTTAGTTTCAGGCGTACAGCAAAGTGAATCTGTCATATATATATATATATATATATATATATATATACTCTTTTTTAGATTCTTTTCCCATATAGGCCATAAGAGAGCATTGAGTAGAGTTCCCTGTGCTATACAGTAGGTCCTTATTAGTTATCTATTTTATATACAGTAGTGTGTATATGTCAGTTCCAATCTTCCAGTTTATCCCTCCCCCCCTTACCCCTCGTAATCATAAGTTTATTTTCTACTTCTGTAACTCTATTTCTGTTTTGTAGATAAATTTACTTGTACCCTTTTTTTTAGATTCCACATATAAGCAATATCATATGCTATTTGTATTTCCCATCTGACTTATTTCACTCAGTATGACAATCTCTAGTTCCATCCATGTTGCTGCAAATGGCATTATTTCATTTTATTAATGACTGGGTAATAGGTGCATGTATCTTTTTGAATTAGAGTGTTTGTCTTTTCTGGATATATGCCTAGGAGTGGGATTGCTGGATCATATGGTAGCTCTATTTTTAGTTTGTTAAGGAAATTCCATACTGTTCTCCATAGTGGCTGCACCAATTTACATTCCCACCAACAGTGTAGGAGGATTCCCTTTTCTCCACACTCTCTCCAGCATTTATTATTTGTAGACTTTTTGATGATGGCCATGCTGACTGGTGTGAGGTGATACCACATTGTAGTTTTGATTTGCATTTCTCTAATAAGTAGCAATGATGAGCATCTTTTCATGTTCCTTTTGGCCATCTGTATGTCTTCTTTGGAGAAATGTCTATTTGTTTTCTGTCCATTTTTTTTGATTGGGTTGTGTGTTTTTTTTGATATTGAGTTGTATGAGCTGTTTGTACATTTTGGAAATTAACCCCTTGTCACTTGTATCATTGGTAAATATTTTCTCCCATTCAGTACAGTGTCTTTTCATTTTGCTTATGGTTTCCTTCATTGTGCAAAGCTTTTAAGTTTGATTAGGTCCCATGTTTTATTTTTGCTTTTATTTCTTTTTCCTTTGGATACTGATCTGAGAAAATATTGCTACAATTTATGTCTGAAAATGTTTTGCCTATGTTCTCTTCCAGGAGTTTTATTGTTTCCTGTCTTATATATTTAGGTCTTTAAACCATTTTGAGTTTATTTTTGTGTGTGGTGTGAGGGAGTGTTCTAACTTCATTGATTTATGTGAGGCTGTCCAGCTTTCCCACCACCATTTGCTAAAGAGAATGTCTATTCGCCACTGTATATTCTCACCTCCTTTGTCATAGATTAATTGACCGTACATGTGTGGGTTTATTTCTGGGCTCTTTATTCTGTTCCATTGATTCATATGTCTGTTTTTGTGCCAATAGCACACTGTTTTGATTACTGTAGGTTTGTAGTATTGTCTGAAATCTGGGAGGGTTATGCCTCCTGCTTTGTTCTTTTCCCTCAGGATTGCTTTGGCAATTCTGGGTCTTTTGTGGTTCCATATAAATTTTAGAATTATTTGTTCTAGTTCTGTGAAAAATGTCATGGGTAATTTGATAGGGATCACATTAAATCTGTAGATTGCTTTGGGTAGTATGCCCATTTTAACAATATTAATTCTTCCAATCCAAGGGTATGGGATATCTTTCCATTTCTTTACATCATCTTTAATTTCCTTTAGCAATGTTTTATAGTTTTCAGCATATAGGTCTTCACCTCCTTGGTTAGCTTTATTCCTATGTATTTTGTTGAAAATGTTTTAAAAGTAGATTGTGGTGATGGTTGCACAACTCTTGTATATACATTAAAATCCATTGAATTGTATGCTCTACATGGGTGAATTTATGTTATATGAATTATATATCAATAAACCAGCTTTTAAAGTTAGCTAGGTATTACTCACAGGGGAAATTTCAGCATATTCCAAAATACAGACTATATTTTTGGATAAAGGCAATAAAATTAGTACATAACAACAAAAGTGGAAACAACAACAATAAAACCTAAACCAAAGAAGAAAATGTAGAGAATCTAAAATGCAGAGTCTCCGGTATCAAAATATATGTGCTACAGATAAAACTGAGCTCAGAGAAAAAATTACTTTGTAATAAAGAGTCTGACTCCATTTTTTAATGTTTGGCTGATGTCAGATTTAAGCCTCACCCTTCCCACTTGTTCTTCTGCCCCACATCTAGACAAGCTTATGAGAAAGCCTGGATACTTTTTCCTTTGGTGCAGGTCAGAGATTCAAACCTCGCAATGCCCTACCCATGCACAGGAATCCTCACACTGGCTCCACTCCCTAAGCACCATAAACATCCAACTCAGTCTCTTTTCCTTGTTCTCTCGAGCCATCTTTGGACAAGATTCAGAGGCTTGCCCTGTTTTTCCTAGAAAACCTTGTATGTAAGAAATAAAACTTTTCATACCCTCTTGGTGTGTGTGTGTGGCATCATCAGTCTTGACATCCAAACCAATTTTGGACAGAGATGTATCTTGCTTCTCAATATGGCCACAACATACTTTCATTACTTAACATGGAAAACTTAAATTAACTAATAGTTAATTCAAAACCTTACAAATGAGATCACTCATATGAAAAAAAATTCTGTGGAAAGCATAAGAAAGGAGTTATAGGGATAAAAGAACAAATTAATGAATTAAGATTAATTACATAAATCCAATAGTTTGTTACTTTTTAAAAAACAAAAGCAATTGACAACCAATAAAAATCTTCACAAGAGGATCTCCAAATGACCAAGGAACATAAAATAGTGCTCAACTTCATTAATCAATAGGAAATGCAAATTGAAACCACTATGTGATACCATTACACCTTCATCCATTACACCATTACACCATTACACCTTCATCCACAAGAATGGATAAAATGAAAATGACAGACAATACCATAGTTCAGCAAGGATATAGAACAAACTCTCATCATTGCTGGAGGGACTGTCAAATGGTAAACTACTTTGGAAAACTCAAGTATATGTTACAGTTGAGCATATACATATCCTATGACCTAGCTATTCCAATCATAAGTGTATAGCCAACAGAAATGCATAACATGTTCACTAGAAGACATGCATATTCATAGCAGCACTGTCTATAATATTCCCAATTTGAAAAAACCTAATGCCCACCAAAACGGATAAATACACTGTGGCATATTTACACAACGGAATACTATATAACAGCTATACAACTGCCTGAAACAATATGGATGAATACAAAAGAGATAATATTAATCAAAATAAGTCAGACGTTAGATATTGTATAGTATATAATTTCATTTATATAAAATTCAGAGACAGGAAAAACTATGCTGTTATAGAATCAGAGTAGTAATCACTCTGGGGGTGGGGGCAGTAACTGGAAGGGACCTAAGGGAAGTTGCTGGGGAAGTAGTCATGTTCTGTTTCTTGGTCTGAGTGCTGCTTACATAAATGAACAGTTTTGAAACATTGATTTAGCTAAATGTTTATGACATCAGAAAATTTTAAAAGGAAGGGAATGATAAGCATAAAATTTAGAATAATGGTTACTTCAGGTAAAGGGAGGCAAGATGGAAGGAGTACATAAATTATTGAAAATGCTTTCGTTTTTAGCTTGGGCAATGGCTCCATGGGAATTCATTACATTATTCTAAAAAATAAATGTGCAGAGAACCTAAATGTGTATAACTATAAAACTGTCAAGTTATTTTAAAGATACAGTGAGTATAATACAAAAAGATATGTTTTGGGTAGGAATTATTTAGCAACATGTGCATTATAATTTTTGGAAATTTCTTTTTATTTCTCTCTAATTTATTTTTAAATTCATGTACTATAAAGTTCATGCTTTGTGGTGTACAGCTCTATGGATTCTGACAAAAGCACAGTCAGCGCTACCCTTAAGATATGGAACAGCTCTATCACCACCAAAATTTCCTTCTTCTGACCATTTATAGTCACCTTTGACCATTGGTAGCTAATTCAGGTTGGCTTCTCTGCCTTTTCAATATTCCTTCATCCCTTCTCCTTTTCTGAGCACTTTCTTACGTTTTGGCCTTACAAGATGCTCCAGTCTCATCTCACATTTCCCCTTTCCCAGCTCAGCAATCACCCAGTTCTTCAAGAAGCCCTTGTTCCTTTTATTGGAGAATGGTATTTAGAAACCAAGATCTGAATGCTAGGTGTGATCATTACTACTGGATGTTATCCATGTTGTTGCATGAATCAGTGGTTTGTTCCTTTTTATTGCTGAGTAGTTTTCCATTTTGTGGATGTACCATAGTTAGTCAATTCACTTGTTGAAGGACAGCTAAGTTATTTCCATTTTTGGTAATTGTACATAAAACTAGTATAAATCTTCATATACAGGCTTTTGGGTGAATATAAATTTTCATTTCTCTTCGGTAAATATCTAGGGCTGGGATTGCTGGGTCACCTTGTAGGCGTATGTTTAACATTATAAGAAACTGCCAGATTATTTTTCAAGGTGGCTGTACCAACTTGCATCTTTAGTAGCAATGTGTGAGCATTCCACCTCCTCTGCATCTTCATCAGAATTTGGTATTGCCAGGTTTTAAAATTTTTAGTTGTACTAGATGTGCTGTGGTAGCTCATTGCGGTTTTAATTTGTATTTTCCAAATGATTAATGACATGTTTCTTTTCATATGCTAATTTGACATCTGTATATTGTCTTTGGTGAAATGTCTGTTCAGTTATTTTAATCATTTTTAATTGGGTTGTTTGTTTTCTCACGGCTGAATTTTGAGAATTCTTTGTATATTCTGAATAGAAGTCCTTTGTCAGAAGTGTAACTTGCAAATATTTTCTCCTAGTCTGTAGCTTGGCCTTTCATTCTCTTAACAGTGTCCTTTGCAGTGCAAATGGTTGTTAAACAATAATGAAGTCCAGTTATTTATGTCTTCTTTGATTTCTTTTAGCAGTATTTTGTAGTTGTCAGCATACAGACACTGAATATAATTTATTAGATCTATACTTCAGTGTTTCATTTTTGTGCTATTGTAAGTGGTATTTTTAAAATTTTGAAACACATTGCATTGCTTGTCTATAGAAATATAATTGAATTTTGTTATCTTACAAACTTGCTAAACTCATATATTAGATCTAGGATATTTTTTGTAGATTCTTTATAGGTTTTCTTCATAAAACAATTATGTCACCTGCAAGTATAGGTAGTTTTTTTTCTCTTTCAATCTCTATGCCTTTTATTTCTTGTTATCCTTTATTGCATTGACTTGGACTTCCAGTACTTTGTTGAAGAGGTGTTATGAGAGAAGATTTCCTTTCTTTGTTCTGCATCCTTCAAAGAAACTATTCAGCTTCTCACCATTAAGTATGATGTTAGCTGTCAATTTTTCGTAGATTCCCCTTTACCATGTTAAGAAAGTTTCTTTCTATCCCTAGTTTTCTGGGAGTTTTAAAAAAATCACATATAGACACTTTTTTGTAAATGCTTTCTCTGTGTCTATTTAAATGACAATAGTTTTTTTCTTATTTAATCTCTTAATATGGTGAATTATGTTGATTGATTTTCAAATGTTGAAACAGCCTTTTATTACTAGAATAAACCATTCCCACTTTGATCATGACGTATTTTGCATTTAATATACTGCTAGATTTAATTTGCTAATATTTTGTTGCATATTTTTGCATCTATGTTCATGAGAAATACTAGTTTCTCTTTCTTGTAATTTCTTTGATTTGGTATTAGAGTAATGCTTGCCTCATAAAATGAGTTTGGAAGTGTTCCTTCTTCTATATTCTTGAAGAGAATATTATTTCTTCCTTAAGTGTTTGGGAAAACGCATCAGTGAAACCATTTGGGCCTGAAGTGTTCTTTTTTGGCACATTTTAACTATGAATTAAAATTTTAAAATAGATATAGGATTGTTAAGGTTATCTATTTCTTCTTGGATGTTTCTGTAGTTTGTGTCTTTCAAGAAATTTGTTCATTTTATCTAAGTTGTTTCATTTCTGAGCATAAGGTTTTTCATAGTATTCCTTTATCCTCTTAATGTCTATGTGGCCTTTAATGATATTTGTAGTTTTATTGGTTTTTTCTTCTTGGTCAGTCTGGCAGGAGGCTTATCAATTTTGTTGATCTTTTAAAAAAGCAACTTTTGTTTCATTGATATTCTCTATTAATTTTCTTTTTTCAGTTTAATTGACCTCTGCTCTTATCTTTATGATTTCCTTTCCTATGCTTGCTTTGGGTTTATTTTGAACCTCTTAGCTGGAAGTTTAGATTATTTATATGAGACTTTTCTTCTTTTCTAATTTAAGAATTTAACAATATAAAGTTCCCTCTAAACACTGATTTAGCTGCATCCCACATATTTTCGTCTGTTGTATTTTATCTTTATTAAGTTCAAAATATTTTTTAAAATTTATTTTTGGCTGTACCACACAGCTACCTTGGGATCTTAGTTCCCTGAGCAGGGATCAAACCTGGGCCCATGGCAGCAAAAGCACCAAGTCCTAACCACTGGACCACCAGGGAATTCCCCAGTTCAAAATATTTTAAGTTATTGGTTCAGATTTCTTTGATCTATGGGTAACTTTGATGTATATTGTTAAATTTCCAAATATTTGGCAATTTTTCAGATATATTTCTGTTATTGATTTCTAGTTTAATTCCATTGTGATCTGAGAACATACTTTATATGATTGATACTCAAATTCATTGAGGCTTGTTTTATGATCCAAAGTATGTTCTATAATGGTGAATCTTCCATGCACACTTGAAAAGAAATTATATTCTGCTTTTGTTACGTGGAGTATTTGTAAATACAAACTGAGTCTTATTTGATAGTATTGTTCAGGTATTCTGTATCATTACTAATTTTCTGTTTACTTGTTCAACCAGCTGCAGAGAGAGAAGTTTTGAAGTCTCCAACTATATGCTATGGATACAGCAGAGAGCAAGACAAAAAAAATTCTCTGGTCTCTTAGACCTTACCTTATAATATGGGAACTATCCAACAAATTAGTAAACACATTCTAAAGCATTCTCTTTGACTTCTCTTGTTACCACATGCTTCTGGTTTTCTTTCTACATCCCTGGTTATTCTCTGCAGTCTCTTTTGCAATCTTTACTTTTTTCTTCCTATTCTCTAGTTCAGTGGTTCTCAAATCTTAGTGAACATCACAATCACCTGAAGGGCTTGTTAAAACACTGGTTTCTGAGCTCCATCACAATAGTTTCTGACTCATTAGGTCTGGGATGAGACCCAAGAACTGGCACTTCTGACATGTTCCTAGGCTATGCTGCTGCTGCTCCAGAGACAAGACTTTTAGAGCCACTGCTTAATATATACTTCAGGATATTTCATCTCATAAATGGTTTCAATTACAACCTATAAGACTCTGTTCTGAAGAACAAACAATAATTAAAACTTATGGGTAAGGATTCAGCAAGGGAAGAGAGACAAACTGGACCAACAAAAAGTACAGAGGGAAGGCAAGGCTTTATAAGCACCCTAATGGAAGTTATTGAGTTCTCTGGGTATAGTATACATTTGTTAATTCTTTCTTCCATCATCCATCACCTCTTCATCTGGTAGAACCACTGTGATTTTACTTTAGGAAGTTCATCACTGATGATCAGCAATGTGCTTTGTTTATGTGTGGTGTGCTTTGGGTAAAGCTGACTCTATCTCTGGTTCCAAGAGCATACATGTAACACAGGCCTGGCCAATCACTCTCCTAGGCCACAATATATGATTTGGATATGGGCAGATGATTCAAGTAAAACATTTTGATCCAATCAGAGATAATACCAGGAATCTTGTTCAAGCAATAAAGAGGTGTTCTCTATTCTGTTGGATATTCTATTAATATTCTATAATATTCTATTCTATTCTGTTCTCTATTCTATTAAGTCATGAAGTTGTAAACCAGGAATTATTGGTAACCACCTCGCCATAATGAGGGAAGAAACTATATGAAAATGTATGTAATACTGAGGAAAGCACAACTGAGAAATGGAGAGAGTTCATGCCTTGATGATATTATGAGGTCCTGGATTAGGTCATGTTATCTAAAGCTAGACCTATCCCTGGACTATTCTGTTACATGAGCCAATCAACTACCCTTTTGTTAAAGTCAATTTAGATTGAGTTTCTCACCAACTGCAAATATAAGTCCTAACTGAAATACCAGTCAGTCTTATGGGTACAAAGAATTATTTCTGTTAGTATAGAAGTATCCTGAGGCCTGCAGCAGGTCAGCCTGGCCTACACTGAGAAGTGAAAGGCAAGTGGGTCAGAAACTCAGAGCCTAAGCCAGGCTGAACTTGGAACATTCCCTGATCAACTTATAAATGTTGTTCAATTGTAAATATATAATGGAAAAATACCATAACTTGAAGAACCCCAAACAGTACCATGATTTTCATTTTGGTATATCCTGGCCTCAACTCAATGCAACACAAAACTCAGAAGTGAACACTGTAGTACAAAAAAGGACTCAGAAGAAGCCTGGCTTAAGGAACAGGAAACATAAAACCTAAAGGTCAGGGGTGGGGAATCTTTCATTTTTTCCTCATTTTATTCCATTCTCTTGTGCCCTAACCTCCAGGCAATCCTGTGGCAGTGATATTGGCTGGCAATGGAGACATGCAGGAGCCAAAACTCAGAGAGCGGAACATTTCCCTCCATTGGATGGAGTTGTCGCTCCAAGAGAGTAGGAACATATCCCATTGCTTTTCTTCCTTTCTTTGTCTTATTTCTGTTTGACTTTGGACATGGTACAATCATAGAAGTGGGCAGTTTGGGGTGGAAGAATAAAAAGAAGAGACTTGGGAGCTAAAAAATACTTTGGAGATAATTGAGAGAGAGGAACTTGGAAGAGTGACCCCCATAAAATTGTTTATGAACTCCGGAGCAACCCTGACCTGCTCATGAATGTATTTGATACTAATTAATATATCAAAGACTTTGAGAAGTGAGCTAACAGGTAGATCTTCACTCAGGTCTCAGGATGACCACTGGGTGGCGCATATGCTAGACAGATGCAATTAGTACTGCAAAAAAAAAATTTGAACTGATTTTGGAACCCACAGCCCACTGAAGACTAAAACAAAAATATCAGCATTTTCCTAGGATGTAAACAAAACTGAGAATCTTATAATGTAATATTCAATATGCCCAGGATACAAACCAAAAAATACTTGGCATACAAATAAGCAGGAAAATCTCAACTTGCATGGGAAAAGACAGTCAACAGATAGCAACAATGAGATGACAGAGATGTTGGAGTCATTTGATGAGGGCTTTAAAGCAGCTATTATAAAAAATCTCTGATGGACAATTGTGAACATTATTTAAACAAATATTAAAATAGAAGGCATCAGTAAAGAAACAAAACATATAAAGAAGAACCAAATAGACATTTTAGAACTGAAACACTCAGTGAAAAAAAATTCACCTGATGGACTCAATGGTAGAACAGAGATGACAGAGGAAAGAACCAGTGAACTTAACGATAGACCACTAAATATCATCCAATATGAACAGAGAGAAAAGATTGAAAAAAAAAGTGAACAGAGTCTTGGGAACCTGTGGGACAATAACAAAAATTCTAAAATTCACATCATTGGAATCCAAGAAGGAGAGGAGAAAGAGTGCTGAATTGAAAAAAATATTTGAAGGAATAATGACTGAAAATATCCCAAGTTTGGGGAAAAACATAAATCTACAGATTCAAGAAGATGAGCCAACCCCATACAGGATATACACAAAGGAATCCATGCCCAGATACATCATAATCAAATGCTGAAAACTAAAGAGAAAGAAAAGGTCTTGAAAGCAGCCATAGACAAAAATATATTAGCAATAGGGGAAAAACAGATTTCACATCAAAAGCCACGGGATCCAAAAGGAAGTACACAATATTTTCCAAGTGCTGAAAGAAAAGAACTGTCAACCTGGAATTGTAAATCCAGTGAAAATATCTTTACTAATGAAGGTGAAATAAATACATTCTCAGATGAATAAAACCTAAGAAAACTTGAAATCAGAAACCTGCTCTAAAAGAATTGCTGAAAAGTTCTTCAGACAGAAAGGAAATGATACCAGAAGAAAAGCTACATCATCAGGAATAAAAAAAAGTCAAGAGAAATGGTAAATATCTGGGTAAATACAGTAGACTTTTCTCCTCTTGAGTTCTTTATAACATGTTTGATGGTTGAAAGCAAAAAACATAATGATCTCTGATAGGGTTTTAAATGTAGGTAGATATAATATATAAGACAACTATAGCATAACTATGTAGAAGGTAAAGGTATCTATATGGCAGTAAGGTGTCTACATTTCAGTTGAATTAGTAAGACACTGATCTGAAATAGATTTATTGATTCTAAATAGACTGTGAAAAGTATACATTTGGTAATCCCTAGAGCAACCACTAAAAATATTGTATAAAGAGAAATACTCAAAAGTACTATAAATGATTTATAATGGAATACTAGAAAATGTTCAAAAATAAACAAAAGAAACACAAAACAGTAGACTTGAATCCAAACATATCAATAATCACACTAAATGTAAATGAGCTAAACACACCATTTAAGAGACAGAGATGATCAGGTTGGATAAAGGAAAACATGACCGAAATATATTCTGTACATAAGTATTAAACAACCTAAATGTTCTTCAATGGGTGAATGGATAAATTGTGATACATTCCATACAGTGAAATATTACTTAGTATAAAATAACAACCATTGATACACACAAAAACTTGACTGATTCTCAAAGGCATTATACTAAGTGAAAGAAGTCAAAGATTACATAGCAATTCTCATTATATGTCATTCTATAAAAGAGAAAACTATAGGGATGGATAACAGATAAATGGTTTCCAGGGGTTAGGGGTAGGGAGGAGGCTATGACTATAAAGATATAGTACAAACAAGATTTTAGGGTAATGGAACTATACTATATTCTAATTATAGTTACATGAATCTATGCATGTGTAAAACTTTACACCAAAAGGGCAAAAAGTCAATTTTAGTGTATGATAATTTAAGAAATAAAACTTTAAAAGACAACCAATCACAATATGTGGAGCTTATTTGGATCCTGATTTTTTTAAAATCTACATAAAATGTTTTTTACATTTATGAGACATTTGGAAGTTTGAACACTCACTGTATATTTGATGAAATTAAGTAAACCGATTATTTTTAAATGTGATTATGGTTTTTAAGTCTTTTGTAAATACATACATATCTTTTATACATATAAGTAAATTCTGAAATTTTTATTGATAAAGTTGAAAAAAAAGTACTTAGGTGATGTGTGACCAGTAACGAGGTGTCGAGTCCCCTCCCCATCTCAGAACCCAGCAGAAAGCCTGCAGGGAACAATTCGGGAGTCATCCCCAATGTTCAGCAGAAGCCCCCCTGCCCCTCACATGGGCCTCAGCAAACAAAGGATTCTAATTAGCGGAGATTGGCGTTTCCAGCTGAAGCAACTGGGTGGTAGGGGGCAGGCTGTGCCGGATGCCAGGAGGCGGACCGAGGGCAGCTGCAGGTGCCCTGCCAGGAAGAGACAGCAAACCCAGGCCACTGCCACCTCCACCCCAAGCCTCAGGCTGCAGGCCCAGGTGGCCGCGCCGGGGACCTCGTAGTGGGGCGAGGGAGAGTCCCACACTCACTGGCGAAGAGTTGCTGGATGCGAGGAAAGCCACCACCAGGCCCACAGAGGAGGATGCTGGCTACGAGCCAGGTGAGGCCCACGGTGATGACCAGGGCCACAATGCGGAGGGGACCTAGAGGCATGACAGACACGGGCAAGGCCTCCTCAGATGCCAACGAGCTCCTGAATGACCCCAGGTCCTCTCATGATCGGATCTCCCCAGGCACTTGGGAAGAAGCGAGTGGAGACCAAGAAGGTGGGAGCTCCTGGCAGGTGAAGGAGGAAGCTGAGCTCCAACCCCAAGGCTCAGCTTGGCTCTCCCTGGTGGTGTGGAGGGGCCTCCTAACCTCCTGCTTCTGAGGCTACCAATGTCTTTGAGTCCCTGCCATCCTGCCCTCCTTTCTCCTGTGATGGTGACGGAGGAGGTTCCTACTCCTTTGGAAGGCCAGGCAGTCCTGCTGTGAGCTGGGCGCCAAGCTCTCCACCCTGCTCGGCTTTCTTAGAATAGCGGTCACTTTGTCTCCCTCTTTCCCCTGTATTTTCAACACCTCCCATCCTCAGAAAATGCGGGAGGAAAGGCCTCCGTCGGAATCACATCTGCAGCCAGCAGTGGGGCTCTGCGCCCTCCCTTCCTCTCCCTGCCAGCTTCTCCAAAGTCCTGTGCGCTGGCTTCTTCCACAGACTTCCCTCCCCGTCTCACAACCTGCTCCACTCTGCCCTTGCCTCCATTACCCCCGCAGGACGGCTTGCGGCCAAGGCCGCCTGGGACCTTCTTGATGCCAGCGCCCCGGGTTACCTGTTGGCCCTAATGTCCCTTGACCCCTCAGGTGGCCGCACAGGCTGTGGCTCTCCCACGGAAACCCTGCTCGGCTGGCTTCTGGGACAGCGCCCTTGAGCCCCACCTGGATGCTCCTCGTCCTTCTGGCTTAGATTGTCCTCCTTGACCCTCCCCTGTAAAGCTGGACTTTCCCCAGCTCCTGTCCCAGGCTGCCTTCTCATTTCCCTCTATGTATTCTTCCTGGATCATCTCATCCATTCCCATTGCCAAAATTACTATCTATATGCCAATGACTCCTTAATGTATATCTGTAGCTCAGTCCTCTCTCCTGAGCCATATCTATATATCCAACTGCTACTTTACTATTTCTATTTGGATATTTCACAGATGTCTCAAACTAAGTATTAAAATAGAACTCATCATGTCTCTTCTGCCAAAAATAAGCAAACTCCATTATTCCAGTATTTTGTATTTCAGCAAATAATCCTTCCATCCATGCAGTCAAGCAAGTCAAAATGACATTGGGGAATCCCCTATATCCTATATCCAATCTAGTACTAACTTTTGTGGTATTTTAGTTCCCAAAAGGACCTCACATTTGAGTACTTTTCCCCATCTCCACAATTTACCATTTCTACTCTAACTCAAGTCACTAACTCAAGTTTCTCACATGGTGATTTTAGTAGTCTCTAGACTGATCCCCTTGTTCTCTTTCTTAACCCCTTATATACTAGTTTCCCTACTAAAGCCAGAATAGTCACTCTATAAAATACAAATTTGACTTTCCCTCCCTCCCCTACCACACACATACACACACCAGTAAAGCTTAAAACCTTTCAGTGGCTCCCCAATACCCTTAAAATAAAGTCCAATCTTTAACATAATTTATGAACCCTGCAATTTCTGTCCCATATCTACCATTTTGTTCTCACTGTTTGGTACTCTTCCTTGGTTTCCACTTTCTAGCCACACTGCCTTTCTTTTAATTATTCTATAGTTCTAGAGACTAATGACTCTGAGCCTCTTCATATGCTGTTCCCATTGCCTTGAATGTCTTCCTGCTCCCTTTCTTCACGTACCATTTGCTTACCTTACTTTTAACTATCTTTTAGCTTTCAGTGTAAACATCCCATTCATAGGAAAATCTTTGCTGATTATTCAACTCAAATAAAGTCAGCTATATATGCTCTTACAGTTCTCTGTAATTTTTCTTTATAAATGCTATACAGGCTACTATTATTTCATTATTTAATGACTATCTCCCTTCATATTTGAAAGCTCTACTAAGATAGGGACTATATCTATTGTTTGCTCATAATGAAAACTTTATTGCCTTATATGTGCCTGACACAGAGTAGGAGCTTATTTCATTCATTTGTGTAATGAATCCATCCTCTCTCAATATTGTTTAGAGTGTGAAAGAACTCAGTACACTGTGATTTCAGTTGAAAACACAATTTATCAAAATTAAACTTTGCTAACAAAATAAAGGAAAATAAAACACATAATAATAAGTGACATTATAGATTATAAATTTCAAATCCTTTAAATAAAATCCAGCGTAGACTGACTTGGTTTGTCCAGTTTGAAAGGCATCACACTTTCCTATTTCTTTCCCTTGCTTCAACAAAGTATTAAAAAAAAACACCATCCAAAAGGCACTCTTTTCAATTATTAAACAGTATAATTATTCCTCCTCTCCCACTTTTGGTCCCTTATTTTTGCTCTAAGGGAAAGGGCTGATTTGGAAGCTCTGGCAAAGAAACACAGACTGTTAATTTGCTAAGTATTTGCTAAGGGGTTTCTCCAGCCAGAAAAATAGGGGACATTAGAATTGGATACTTTATAGATTAACATAACAGAATCACAAGTAGACAGGCCAGCATCTTACTCAGCAAGGTTTTTCCTGTCCCTTCTGAAGGATACTGGAATCATTCTGTTGCAGTTGTCAAAGTTTTTTTTATCTCTCCTGAAATAAGATTTATAGAAACTTTCTCCTAACTACATTTTAGAAGGCTGGAGGTAGAATGATTTTCTCCTAAATTCAGAGCACATACAGTAAAGGTAAATAGAGATGAAATTTTGTTACACTAGGGGAAGTCCCCTTTGATAACAAGCTCATTCAGTCTAGAAGTAGTAGTCTATTAGAGTCTGTAGGAATCCTCACATTTCACTCCAGGCCATCTCACTCAATGTGACAGTGTTGAGATACCCCTGGAAATATCCCTGCCTTGTTCAAAAAGCTTACAAGCTTGTATGAAAGGTGCCAGTATAGCCAAGCACAAGTATAAGGTTTTTCAAAAGAACAAGATCTTGTGTGTTGTCTTTCTGGTGGGAGTTTTCCAAAGTTACTGGGTTGACTAGTAGAAAATAGTCATTCATTTGGCATTTCAGTCTGTTAATGGAAGTAATAAAAAAAGTATTCCATCAGGAGATCCACAAGTTATTGGCCAGGAAACCAAACATTTTTGCTCTGATAAGACATTTATTGGAATGACTCTCCAGATACACAATGGAGCATGATGAAGTCCACAGAAGTTGCACATGCCTTCTAAGTTTGTAGGAGTTCTACTTTCTGATTATAAGGGCTTTAGGGGGTTGCAATACAGCTCCCCCTTTGTTTCCTGCATTTGAAACCAATTGAAAGATAGAGAAGTCATGCACATGAAAATCAAAACATTAGCTTTATTGCTGATAAAGCAAATACTGGAGAATGCGGCTTCCTTAGTATTGTACCAAAGAATTAGCTTTACCCATCCATTCACAGGCAATACTATACAACCATAGGTAACGTTATGTGAAAGCCTGTCCATGTAAAATGTAAGGAATAAAGAAGTGGATCAAAAAGCATGCTTCCCTGTGGTCAGCTGGCAACCAAGGGAACAGAAGGAGGAAGAAGCTCAGTTACACATGTTCAATTCATACTCTCAAATTCATCAGTCAGGTGAATCATCAGAATTAGTAGATGAAGGAATAGACAGATTCCAGGAGAGTGTAGAGAAAAAAATCTTTCCTCATGGAAACCATAGGAAAAGTTGGTCTCCACCTCCCAGAACATCAGTTTTTCACCTGCAAAATGTAACGTTCTAAAAGTCTATGCCTACAGGTAGAATAATTATATATTTCCAAACTTTGCATTGTATTTTTATTGATGAGTATTCATTTTTAACTTGATGCTACTAGTAACCTTATGATACCTTTGCAAATGACTCTTTCTAATTTGTCGGTGTTTCTCACTGTGAACATGTTGTGAAAGATACAACTATACAATTCTATGATTCAACTGACATCTGTAATCACTGATCTGAATTAGCTAAAGCACAAATGAACAAAATAAAAGGAAAACACAGGGGTCCAAGATGTCTGTAGGGACAATGGATAACATAGAAGCAGTGAGCATCCACGACTACAGATTATCCTTTGAGCACCTCTCACATATGCTGATTAATGTAGGGAAAATGCTTGGACCATATGCTATGTTAACATGTGATTTTAAAAAAAGATCAGAATTAGTTCCCTTTGGAAAGGGAAATTTTAAGCCCAATATAGGTGATGAAACAAAGGAAAGTATGTAGTTCATGCAATAGGTCAAATCTTCTGACCAGATGATTCATATTTACATTGTGAAAAGCTATGGATTAGATCCTTCTTGGTGATCTTTAAAGACTTATGGAGAATGGAAGAAGAACTCTAAAAGGTACTCAACATCACTAATCATCAGAGAAATGCAAATCTAAACTACAACTAGATCTCACCCCACACTTGTTAGGATAGATATTATCAAAAGATAAAAAGTGCTTGGAGGATGTGGAAAAATTGGAACCCTTGTACACTGTTGATGGGAATGTAAAATGGTGTAGCCACTATGGAAAACATATGGAGGGTCCTCAGAAATTAAAAATAAAACCACCATATGATCCAGCAATACAGCTGTGGGTATATATCCAAAAGAATTGAAATCGGGATCTTGAAGATGTATCTGCACTCACATCTTCATTGCAGTATTATTCACAGTATCCAAGACATGGAAACAACCTAAATGTCCATTAGCAGATGAACAGAGAGAGAAAATATAGTATATACATACATTGGAATATTATTCAGCTTTAAATAAAAGGAAATCCTGCCATATGTGACAACATGGATGTACCTGAAGGATATTATGCTAAGTGAAATAAGCCAGTCACAGAAGGAAAAATGCTGCATGATTCCACTTACATGAGGTATTTAAAATAGTCAAGCTCATAGAAGCAGAGAGTGGAATGGTGGTTGTCAGGGGCTGAAAAGAGGGGAAAATGGGGAGATGTTGTTCAATGGGTATAAAGTTTCAGTTATACAAGATGAATAAGTTCTAGAGATCTACTGTACAACATAGTGCCTAGAGTTAACAGTACTGTATTGTACACTTCAAAATTTTGTTAAGAGTCTAGATCTCATGTTAAGCGTTCTTACCCCAATTTTTAAAAATGGGCAAAAGATATGAACAGACACCTCACCAAAGAAGATACACAGATGGCAAATGAGCATATGAAAAGATGCTCCTCATCACACATCATCAGGGAAATGCAAATTAAAACTACAGTAAGGGGCTTCCCTGGTGGCGCAGTGGTTGAGAGTCCGCCTGCCGATGCAGGGGACACGGGATCGTGCCCCGGTCCGGGAGGATCCCACATACCGCGGAGCAGCTGGGCCCGTGAGCCATGGCCGCTGAGCCTGCGCGTCCAGAGCCTGTGCTCCGCAACGGGAGAGGCCACAACAGTGAGAGGCCCGCGTACCGCAGGAAAAAAAAAAAAAAACTACAGTAAGATACCACTACACACCTATTAGAATGATGAAAATCCAATGAAGAAGAAGCACAACAGGAAATCTCATCCACTGCTGGTGGGAATGCAAAAAACTGATGCAGCTACTTTGGAAGACAGTTTGTCAGGTTCTTACAAAATAAAAATACTCTTACCATATGGTACAGCAATCATGCTCCTTGGTATTTACCCAAAGGAGCTGAAAACTTAGGTCCACACAAAAACTGCACACAAATGCTTATGGAAGCTTTATTCATAATTGCCCAAACTTGGAAGCAACCAAGATGACCTTGGTAGGCAAATGGAGACATAAACTGTGGTCCATCCAGACAATGGAATAGTATTCACTGCTAACAAGAAATGATCTATCAAGCCACGAAAAGCCATGGGGGAACCTTGAATGCATATGACTAAGTGAAGGACGCCAACCTGAAAAGGCTGCAGACTGTATGATTCCAGCTATAAGACACTCTGGAAAAGACAAAACTATGGAGACAGTAAAAGGATCAGTGGTTGCCAGGGGTTTAGGAGGGGGAGGGAGGGATGAACATGCTGAGCACAGAGCATTCTTAGGGCAGTGAAACTACTCTGTATGATGCTATAATGGTGGATACATCACATCGTGCATGTGTCCAAACCCATAGAATGTACAACACAAGGGTGAACACTAATGTAAACTACAGACTTTAGCTAATAATAACATATCAATCTTGGCTCATCAATTGTAACAAATGTTCCACTCCGGTGAAGGATGTTGATAATGGGGAGGCTATGTGTGTGTGGGGGCAGGGGCTATACAGGAAATCTCTGCATCTTCTGCTCAAGTTTGCTATGAAACTAAAAGAGCTCTTAAAAATATAAAGTCTAGGGCTTCCCTGGTGGCGCAGTGGTTGAGAGTCCGCCTGCCGATGCGGGGGACGTGGGTTCGTGCCCCGGTCCGGGAAGATCCCACATGCCGCGGAGCAGCTGGGCCTGTGAGCCATGGCCGCTGAGCCTGCGCGTCCGGAGCCTGTGCTCCGCGACGGGAGAGACCACAGCAGTGAGAGGCCCGCGTACCGCAAAAAATAAATAAATAAATAAATAAAAAGTCTATTAAAAATAGAGGCTGGAAAATATACTCCTTATTAATAAGAGGAAATTTCAGAACTTATAAAATGTGATCTCAATGTAAAGTTTAGTCAGGGCTTTAGAACTGATTACCAAAATAAATTACTGATGAGAAGAAAAAAAAGTGGTGATCACTAGGAACCAACAGTTTTGATAGAATACTCAAATTTCCGACTGAAAATCCCATGCTGATTTTTGATAGAACAAAAGGCCCAAATTAAGTTACTATGAATACTCTATTTTGGTATATGGTACAGCTAGCAATATCTGTTGTGTCAAGGCAAGCAGCCTTCTTTTACCAAAGCATCATAATTTGCATAGTGTACACCCTTGGCCTAATGTTACATTAAGAAGCTCAGTTAACAGAAAACAATATATAACCATATTGTCAGTAACTGGCATATACAGCTGGACAGCTACACTTTCCCCACATTGCCTAATTCATAGTCTTTTGTATGTCTTTTGTCTCACTCATAATGACCAAAGTTGTAGAAAATATTGCTGTTTGGGAACCACTGTCTTTGCTGTGTGTCTCCTAATACCTTTTAAAATCTTGTCCCTCCCACCCTGGTGTGCCTCAACTGACTACTTTACTTGTTACTTTTGGAGTTACTGGCATATCTTTAAGCTATGTGCTAGTCACTCTCAATTACTCTGATACGTCTCCCCTCTCATTCCATGACACACACACCCCGCCTCATTTTCCTCTCCTCTTGCCATGCAGAAACATATTTCTTGTTTCCCTTGGAGCCTTTCTCCTCAAGCAAGCCAGAGACACATCCCCACAAAATCTTCCTGTGTACTTACTGGCAAGGGACAGCAAAGCTTGCAACTTACAATTTCATGCCTATTTACAGACATGGTGCACTTCTTTCTTACGTTTACTAGGTTAGTATATAAGATGAATGCTGTATATGTGGTATATCTGGATTGAACAATGCAGGCATTTGACAAAGTTTCACATGATATACTTATGAAAAAAATAGAAAGGTAACAACACAATTAGATGAGCTCACAACTAATTGAACAATTACACCAAAACAGTTCTGCTTACTGGATTCATCATAAGATCCATGAGGACGGAAACTGTAGATGTTTTGTTCATCACGTAAAAGGTGCTCAAGAAATGTTAAGTAAAGGGATAAAAGGTATTAAATACAGGGAGAAAGGTAGTCCTTGGCTTGTTCAAAATTTTTGCTGATGACCTGTATAGGGATGAAGAGAGCTGAAATGGGCCCAATATTTTTTTTAAAAAATAAAATGTGATAATGATCAATGGAAAAATCCTTCAAATACACAGGATGGATCAGATTTGACTTAAGAGCTTCATATGTGAAAAAAGGCTTAGGGGATTTAGTTGATAGTACTTGGAAATCTTGGAACCTCCCAAGTGGTGTGTTGTTCTTGGCACATGGGTTCTCCACAAATACACTATAGGCATGTAATAAGATACTAATTCCTTTAACTCTCAAGGTGATCAGAAATGGCTTTGGGTAGCTGGAACCTCCAGGCCAGTTGCTTCTAGCTGCAAGCAGCCTTGCCTGTTTGTCCCAGTGAGATATACAAATACTATCTTCTATTTGTATCATGATGTGAAAAAGATTAGGAACCACTGTACAAAATGAACTCCTTTCCACTATGATGACTGAATTATCTAGGTTATTATTAGAGTTGAAATTAGTACAGCATTCTTTCTAAATTATAGCACCCATAATAGAGAGTAAAACAGCTATAGAATCTTGAAGCAAAATAAACATAACTACTGTGGAATTTGACTTAGAGAAAGATGGTAAAGAAGACAAATGGGATAGGCTACTTTTCTAATGGTCTGGTACAAGGAGGAGAAATCCCATCCTTCATGCACGGATAGTAGAATTAACCAGAGGCAAATAGGGCTGACCTCTATTTAAGTGTATCTTGAATCAGTGCCTATCACCAGAGGGTTAGTGTCTCCAAGTCCACAGTCTTCTGAAAAAGAGTATAGATACATTTTCACCAGCAAAAGACTAAATAGAAAAACTCCAAGCAGGAACTTCCCAAGTAAGGCAGATCTGGGTGAGATGCAATAGGAAGAGGGCTTGGAAAGGTGGGGGACAGTTTTAAGGCACTGGAGATTTGAGAGCCAGTAGTCAGGGAGGTTGGAAGGGCACCAAAGAAACCTTGGCTGATTTCACACTTTGGCAGCACTTCTGACAAACTTCAGCCAGAAACCTCTCCCACTGCAATGTCCCCTTTTGAGAATACCAGGCAGAATTTACTAAAACCAACAAATTTTTTTCACAGGAGCAATACCAACATCTTTTCAAATCTACTTCATATTTAGTGAGCAAAGAAGAAAACAGAGTTATATACATGTAGTAGTTTGAAAGCACATTATGCTCATAGCCATGTTTTTTGCTCATGACATGAGGTCCTTAAGGGCAGAAACTGTCTTGAACTTTCATATTTGCATTCTGGTATCTAACAGAGCACAGTACGGATAGATAGATAGATAGATAGATAGATAGATAGATAGATAGATAGATGACTGTTAGACAGATAGATAGATAGATGACCGTTAGATAGACAGACAGATAGATAGATAGATAGATAGATATAGATAGGCAGATGGATAGGAACACTATGGATATATGCTCAAAACAAATGTTTGAATGAAATTGTTGGATAATTGCTAAGACTTGGAATGACACCCACAAGAAAACGGAGAATGATTTGTCCTAGCCCTTGGCATGCTCTTCCTGCTTCCTCACCAAGCTCAAATACCAACCCTCAAGATATCCCCATCCCCCTTCTCTTAATGTTCTCTCAGAACATTAAGAGAAGCAATAACCTTTCTGCAGAAGAAAACTGGCTCCTTGCCTCAGGGATCAGAATGACTCAGGGGAGAGCATGATTAACAAAAACGTTATCAGGCTAAAATATTACTGTTTAAATCATGAGCAGCCTAGAATAAAAACCATTTAAAATAAGTAACTGTCTTCCTCTTCCCAGCCCATCATTCCTCTATGTCTCCTAGTTCGACATTCCCAAGCCCCCAGCTTCCTCATTATCTCTAAAATAAAGTATCACACCCCAGAAGATTATCTCAGCACCTTCCAAAGCCTCAGAAGGTAGGAATACAGAGGTTCAGGAGGTAGATGGAGGTAAGTGGCATAGAGTGTGCCAACTGTGTTATATGAAAGGAAAAGTTTGCTATGAGTTCACTTCTGAGGATAAGGAAAGATCACGGACTAGTAATTGGTACACCTTTCCTCAGGGAACTCTTGTTTGAGGATGATCAGTGGATCTGACCCCTAAACGGCTTTAAAAGGCCAGTATTGGTAATATGAAAGGAACATAGCAAAAGAAAGGTTCCAGCTCTGATTCTGCCTTGTGTGACCTTGAACAAGTCCTTTTGCCAATCTGGGCCTAATTCGTGAAATAGAAAAAATAATACCTACTCTGCCTAACTCACAGGTCAAGTGCTTGCTACACTACACTATTTTACCTTTTTCACTAACTTGGTATGTATGATAACTCAATTGACTGAGCATGCAAGCATGGGATATCTCCTTCTATACATTTGCATTCACACTGTGATGGAATTTACTGAGGAATGTCTAGGTAGTCATTGTAGATTTAAGGTATTTTCTGCGGATTTTAATTTAGGAAAATTTTTGTAATGCTAAACATATTTAGCCATTAATTGAAACAGTACTGTGGTCTGTGTTGTGATTAGCAAATAATGTATCAGCATAGGGATTATAAATATGCTTCCCATTCATCTTTCTGGAGGGTGTGAGTTTAAGGTCAGTTTCTTAAGATACAGGTAATAATACAGGGAGAATACTTTGACTTATACATATTCCACATCTTAAATAGTTCAATGTTTAGAATGTGGAGGGTGAGAGGTCCAGGGATAAATTTTAAAAGGCTTTGTGGAAGATGACTGAGGAATACAACAGTATAAGTGTTTAAAATGGGTAAAATGATGTGAAGGACTAGAAGTATAAGGATAGAGGAAGGATGAGAAAAGAGGGCAAAGCAAATTAACTTAAAGGTAACTCTATAAAAGCCATTGATGATTATTTAGAGACATGTTAGAAATTATTCAATGGGTACTTAAAGCCCAGAAAGAATCCCTTTATTATTTGTCTGATCTAGGTAGTTTATCTCCAAAAGCAAATCATTGGAATGGGGCCAGTGTTGCATTAGGGTTACTAATAGCTCACTGTCTATGATGGCCTACTTTTTATATTTGAAAGACACTTAAAGAACAAATCCTCCATAAGTACCCCTGTGCCCTTGGACCTTTATAACATGGACAATCCTAAATCATGGAACACGGAAGAGGGCAAAAATAGAATATCCTAGAGCTGGTACATAAGATAGGCCTAAGCAAAAGAGAAAGAAGAGGATCAGCAATAAAACAAAGAAGACACAGGGATAATATGGGCCCCAAAGAGAGGTAGTTACTCTGAAAGTCCCAGGATAGTGTTGACTTTCATGGTTTAAAGAAGAGACTGAAAACAAAGGACAGAGGAGAAATGTAATATAAGAATTGCCACAGGAACTTAAATTTTTTAAATTAAGATATAACATACACGAAATACATAAAAAGCAATAATTTTAAGTGTACTACTAAATAAAATTACACATTTGTATATATGCCTGTGTAACCCCTATAAAGATAAAGGTATAGAACGTATCTAGCACTCAAGAAAGTTCCCTCTAGTCCTTTCTTTTTTGTTTGTTTGTTTGTTTGTTTATACTGCAGGTTCTTATTAGTCATCAATTTTATGCACATCAGTGGACACGTGTCAATCCAAATACCCCAATTCAGTACACCACCATCCCCACCCCACCACGGTTTTGCCCCCTTGGTGTCCATACGTTTGTTCTCTACATCTGTGTCTCAACTTCTGCCCTGCAAACCAGTTCATCTGTACCAATTTTCTAGGTTCCACATACATGCATTAATATACGATATTTGTTTTTCTCTTTCTGACTTACTTCACTCTGTATGACAGTCTCTAGATCCATCCACGTCTCAACAAATGACTCAATTTCATTCCTTTTTATGGCTGAGTAATATTCCATTGTATATATGCACCACAACTTCTTTATCCATTCATCTGTCGATGGGCATTTAGGTTGCTTCCATGACCTGGCTATTGTAAATAGTGCTGCAATGAACATTGGGGTGCATGTGTCTTTTTGAATTATGGTTTTCTCTGAGTATATGCCCAGTAGTGGGATTGCTGGATCATATGGTAAATCTATTTTTAGTTTTTTAAGGAACCTCCATACTGTTCTCCATAGTGGCTGTATCAATTTACATTCCCACCAACACTGCAAGAGGGTTCCCTTTTGTCCACACCCTCTCCAGCATTTGTTGTTTGTATATTTTCTGATGATGCCCATTCTGACCGGTGTGAGGTGATACCTCATTGTAGTTTCGATTTGCATTTCTCTAATAATTAGTGATGTTGAGCAGCTTTTCATGTGCTTCTTGGCCATCTGTATGTCTTCTTTGGAGAAATGTCTATTTAAGTCTTCTGCCCATTTTTGGATTCGGTTGTTTGTTTCTTTAATATTGAGCTGCATGTGATGTTTATACATTTTAGAGATTAATCCTTTGTCCGTTGATTCATTTGCAAATATTTTCTCCCATTCTGAGGGTTGTCTTCCGTCTTGTTTATGGTTTCCTTTGCTGTGCAAAAGCTTTGAAGTTTCCTTAGGTCCCATTTCTTTATTTTTGTTTTTATTTCCATTACTCTAGGAGGTGGATCCAAAAAGATCTTGCTGTGATTTATGTCAAAGAGTGTTCTTCCTATATTTTCCTCTAAGAGTTTTATAGTGTCCAATCTTACATTTAGGTCTCAAATCCCTTTTGAGTTTATTTTTGTGTATGGTGTTAGGGAGTGTTTTAATTTCATTCTTTTACATGTAGCTGTCCAGTTTCCCACCACCACTTATTGAAGAGACTGTCTTTTCTGCATTTGCCTCCTTTGTCATAGACTAGTTGACCATAGGTGTGTGGGTTTATCTCTGGGCTTTCTATCTTGTTCCATTGATCTATGTTTCTGTTTTTATGCCAGTACCATATTGTCTTGATTACTGTAGCTTTGCAGTATAGTCTGAAGTCAGGGAGTCTGATTCCTCCAGCTCCGTTTTTTTTCCCTCAAGACTGCTTTGGCTATTCGGGGTCTTTTGTGTCTCCATACAAATTTTCAGATTTTTTGTTCTAGTTATGTAAAAAATGCCACTGGGAATTTGATAGGGATTGCATTTAATCTGTAGATTGATTTGGGTAGTAGAGTCATTTTTACAATATTGATTCTTCCAATCCAAGAACATGGTATATCTCTCCATCTGTTGGTATCATCTTTAATTTCTTTCATCAGTGTCTTATAGTTTTCTGCATACAGGTCGTTTGTATCCCTAGGTAGGCTTATTCCTAGGTATTTTATTCTTTTTGTTGCAGTGGTAAATGGGAGTGTTTCCTTAATTTCTCTTTCAGATTTTTCATCATTAGTGAATAGGAATGCAAGAGATTTCTGTGCATTAATTTGTATCCTGCAACTTTACCAAATTCATTGATTAGCTCTAGTAGTTTTCTGGTGGCATCTTTAGGATTTTCTATGTATAGTATCATGTCATCTGCAAACAGTGACAGTTTTACTTCTTGTTTTCCAATTTGTAATCCTTTTATTTCTTTTTCTCCTCTGATTGCCATGGCTAGGACTTCCAAAATTATGTTGAATAATAGTGGTGAGAGTGGACATCCTTGTCTCGTTCCTGATCTTAGAGGAAATGCTTTCAGTTTTTCACCACTGAGAATGATGTTTGCTGTGGGTTTGTCGTATATGGCCTTTATTATGTTGAGGTAGGATCCCTCTATGCCCACTTTCTGGACAGTTTTTATCATAAATGGGTGTTGAATTTTGTCAAAAGCTTTTCTGCATCTATTGAGATGATCATATGGTTTTTATTCTTCAATTTGTTGATATGGTATATCATATTGATTGATTTGCATATATTGAAGAATCCTTGCATCCCTAGGATAAATCCCACTTGATCGTGGTGTATGATCTTTTAATGTGCTGTTGGATTCTGTTTGCTAGTATTTTGTTGAGGATTTTTTCATCTATATTCATCAGTGATATTGGTCTGTAATTTTCTTTTTTTGTAGTATCTTTGCCTGGTTTTTGTATCAGGGTGATGGTGGCCTCATAGAATGAGTTTGTGAGTGTTCCTTCCTCTGCAATTTTTTGGAAGAGTTTGAGAAGGATGGGTGTTAGCTCTTCTCTAAATGTTTGATAGAATTCACCTGTGGAGCCGTCTGGTCCTGGACTTGTGTTTGTTGGAAGATTTTTAATCACAGTTTCAATTTCATTACTTGTGATTGGTCTGTTCATATTTTCTGTTTCTTCCTGGTTCAGTCTTGGAAGGTTATACCTTTCTAAGAATTTGTCCATTTCTTCCAGGTTGTCCATTTTATTGGCATAGAGTTGCTTGTAGTAGTCTCAGGATGCTTTGTATTTCTGCAGTGTCTCTTGTAACTTCTCCTTTTTCATTTCTAATTTTATTGATTTGAGTCCTCTCCCTCTTTTTCTTGATGAGTCTGGCTAATGGTTTATCAATATTGTTTATCTTCTCAAAGAACCAGCTTTTAGTTTTATTGATCTTTGCTATTGTTTTCTTTGTTTCTATTTCATTTATTTCTGCTCTGATCTTTATGATTTCTTTCCTTCTGCTAACTTTGGGGTTTTTTGTTCTCCTTTCTCTAGTTCCTTTAGGCGTAAGGTTAGATTGTTTACTTGAGATTTTTCTTGTTTCTTGAGGTAGGCTTGTATGGCTATAAATTTCCCTCTTAGAATTGCTTTTGCTGCATCCCATAGGTTTTGGATCGTCGTGTTTTCATTGTCATTTGTCTCTAGGTATTTTTTGATTTCTTCTTTGATTTCTTCAGTGATCTCTTGGTTATTTAGTAACATATTATGTAGCCTCCATGTGTTCGTGTTTTTTATGGTTTTTTCCCTGTAATTCATTTCTAATCTCATAGCGTTGTGGTCAGAAAAGATGCTTGATATGATTTCAATTTTCTTAAATTTACTGAGGCTGGATTTGTGACCCAAGATGTGATCTATCCCGGAGAGTGTTCCATGCACACTTGAGAAGAAAGTGTAATCTGTTGTTTTTGGATGGAATGTCCTATAAATATCAATTAAATCTATCTGGTCTATTGTGTCATTTAAAGCTTGTGTTTCCTTATTTATTTTCATTTTGGATGATCTGTCCAGTGGTGTAAGTGAGGTGTTAAAGTCCCCCACTATTATTGTGTTACTGTCGATTTCCTCTTCTATAGCTGTTAGCAGTTGCCTTATGTATTGAGGTGCTCCTATTTTGTGTGCATATATATTTATAATTGTCATATCTTCTTGGATTGATCTCTTGATCATTATGTAGTGTCCTCCATTGTCTCTTGTAACATTCTTTATTTTAAAGTCTATTTTATCTGATATGCGTATAGCTACTCCAGCTTTCTTTTGATTTCCATTTGCATGGAATATCTTTTTCCATCCCCTCACTTTCAGTCTGTATGTGTCACTAGGTTTGAAGTGGGTCTCTTGTAGACAGCATATATATGGGTCTTGTTTTTGTATCCATTCAGCAAGCCTGTGTGTTTTGGTTGGAGCATTTAATCCATTCACATTTAAGGTAATTATCGATATGTATGGACCATTTTCTTAATTGTTTTCAGTTTGTTTTCGTAGGTCCTTTTCTTCTCTTGTGTTTCCCGCTTAGATAACTTCCTTTAGCATTTGTTGTAGAGCTGGTTTGGTGGTGCTGAATTCTCTTAGCTTTTGCTTGTCTGTAAAGCTTTTGATTTCTCCATCGAATCTGAATGAGATCCTTGCTGGGTAGAGTAATCTTGGTTGTAGGTTCTTCCCTTTCATCATTTTAAATATATCATGCCACTCCCTTCTGGCCTGTAGAGTTTCTGCTGAGAAATCAGCTGTTAACCTTATGGGAGTTCCCTTGTATGTTATTTGTCATTTTTCCCTTGTTGCTTTCAATAATTTTTCTTTGTCTTTAATTTTTGCCAATTTGATTACTATGTGACTCAGTGTGTTTCTCCTTGGGTTTATCCTGCATGGGACTCACTGCGCTTCCTGGACTTGGGTGGCTATTTCCTTTCCCATGTTAGGGAAGTGTTCGACTATAATCTCTTCAAATATTTTCTCTGGTCCTTTCTCTCTTCTCCTTCTGGGACCCCTATAATGCAATTGTTGTTGCGTTTAATGTTGTCCCAGATGTCTCTTAGGTTGTTTTCATTTCTTTTCATTCTTTTTTCTTTCATCTGTTCTGCAGCAGTGAATTCCACCATTCTGTCTTCCAGGTCACTTATCCGTTCTTCTGCCTCAGTTATTCTGCTATTGATTCCTTCTAGTGTATTTTTCATTTCAGTTATTGTATTATTCATCTCTGTCTGTTTGTTCTTTAATTCTTCTAGGTCTTTTTTAATCATTTCTTGCATCTTCTCGATGTTTTCCTCCATTCTTTTTCCGAAGTCCTGGATCATCTTCACTATCATTATTCGGAATTCTTTTTCTGGAAGGTTGCCTATCTCCACTTCATTTAGTTGTTTTTCTGGGGTTTTATCTTGTTCCTTCATCTGGTATATAGCCCTCTGCCTTTTCATCTTGTCTATCCTTCTGTGAATGTGGTTTTTGTTCCACGGGCTGCAGGATTGTAATTCTTCTTGCTTCTGCCCTCTGGTGGATGAGGCTATCTAAGAGTCTTGATGGGAGGGACTGGTGGTGGGTAGAGCTGACTCTTGCTCTGGTGGGCAGAGCTCAGTAAAACTTTAATCCACCTGACTGTTGATGGGTGGGGCTGGGTTCCCTCCCTGTTGGTTGTTTGGCCTGAGGCAACCTGACACTGGAGTCTACCTGGGCTCTTTGGTGGGGCTATTGACAGACTCTGGTAGGGCTCACACCAAGGAGTACTTCCCAGAACTTATGTTTCCAGTGTCTTTGTCCCCACAGTGAAACAGAGCCACCCTCCCCCGCCTCTGCAGGAGACCGTCCAACACTAGCAGGTAGGTCTGGTTCAGTCTCCCCCGGGGTCACTTCTCCTTCCCTGGGTCCTGATGCACACACTACTTTGTGTGTGCCCTCCAAGAATGGAGTCTCTGTTTCCCCCAGTCTTGTCAAAGTCCTGTAATCAATTCCCACTAGGCTTCAAAGTCTGATTCTCTCGGAATTCCTCCTCCCGTTGCCGGATCCCCAGATTGGGAAGCCTGACGTGGGGCTCAGAACCTTCACTCCAGTGGGTGGACTTTTGTCGTATGTGTTCAGCAGTCTGTGAGTCACCCACCCACCAGTTATGGGATTTGATTTTACTGTGATTGCACCCCTCCTACCATCTCATTGTGGCTTCTCCTTTGTCTTTGGATGTGGGGTATCTTTTCTGGTGAGTTCCAGTGTCTTCCTGTCAATGACTGTCCAGCAGCTAGTTGTGATTCTGGTGTTCTTGCAAGAGGGAGAGAGAGCACGTCCTTCTACTCCACCATCTTGGTTTCTCCAATGCCCCTCTAGTCCTTTCTGATTCTGTCTTCCATTTCTCCCTTCCCAGGAGGAAACCCCTATTCTGACTTTTTATTATTATAGATTAGATTTGCCTTTTCTAAAAAATTTATATAAATGGAATAATGTACTCTTTTTTGTCTGGATCTTTTGCTCAGCAAACTATTTTTGAGATTCATTCATATGTGTCAATAGTTTGTAATGGTATTCAAATAAATGTTTTATTCATTGTACTATTGATGGACTTCTGGGTTGTTTCCAGTTTGGGGCTATTACAAATGATGATTTTCTGATCAATCATATACATATCTTTGGGTGAACATGCACAATTTCTTTCTGTTGGATATGTATTTTGGAGTGAAATCTCTAAGTATTTATTCATACTTTCAGCTTTAGTAGATACTGTCAAATATTTTTTAAAGAAGTTATTCCAGTTTATATTCTCCCCAGCAATGTATAAGATTCCAATTGTTCAACAACCTGTTAACGCTTGGTATAATCTGCTGTTTAAGCCATTCTGGTGGATGAGCAGCAGACACATTGTAGGTTTTGTGTGCATTTCTTGATAGGTGATTATGTTAAGCATCTTTTTATATGCTTATTTGTTATTTGGATATCTTCTTTTGAGACATGTCTGATCAGGGCTTTTGCACATTTTAATTGGGGTATTGTTGTTTTTAATTGATTTGTAAGAGTCCTTAAGGTATTCTGAATACAAGCCCTTTATCATATATATGTACTGCAATTATCTTCTCCTACTCTGTGGATCTCCTTTCCCTTCTACTAATGGTATCTCCTGATGAACAGAACTAATACACACACCCACCACCATCATCACCACCATCCTCCCAGCAGACAAAGTTACTTCCTACTTTACTGGGATAACAAAAACCAGCAGATAGGAGTTCCCTCATTTTCTTGCCACCAACCCTATACTTCCTTTTAACTTATTATAATACAGGAGTTTTTCTCCTCCTAGTTAAGGCCAGTCTCTTCCTCTATGCTTTAAATCCCATCCAAACTTACCATTTTAAGAACCCAACATTATCAACTATTTGTCCTGTATCTTCAACTCTACCTTGAATTGGCTCCTTCTCATCAGTAAGCATTTTCATTTCTCTCCCTTTTGAAGAAAACAACAAACAAATAAACACTCGTCTATTTCTTATCTATATTGGTATACATAGATCTAGTTCATTCACTTTGCTTCAAAGCATTCTGTGAATAAATGAACCATGGTTTATTTATCCACTTCTCTAATGAGGGGTAGTTAAGTACATTCCAATCATTTCCTATACAAATAGTTTGCAATGAACATTCTTTACCATATATCTTTATGCATATGTACAATTTTCTATAGGGTATATACATCTTCAACTTTACTATATATTGCCTAATTATTTCCAAAGCAGGAATACCAATTTATAATTACCAGCAATTAAAAGTTCTCCTTATTCTCATCAATACTTAGTGTTATCAGACTAAATTTTGCCAATCCAGTGAATATGAAATAATAGGTCATTGTGTTGCATTTCCCTGTATACTAGTGAGATTGATTTTCTTTTAATATGTTTACCAGTCATTCAGGATTCTTCCTCTGGTAGTTGCTGCCTCATATTGTGTGCATATTTTTGGTTTGGTTGTTTGTCCTTCTTTTTGGTTTTTAGAAATTCTATATATATTCATAATTTTAAAACTTTGTCAGATATGAGGTTGTAAATATTTTATGGCAGTCTGTAACTTGCCTTTATCTTTGTTTATACTGAGATATTTTAAATTTTAATATAACTAAATTTATCAGTCTTTCCCTTTATGATTTATATTTTTATGTCTTATGTCTTCTGGTTTATTTTTATGTCTTATTAAATAATTCCTTCCCTACCTAGATATCAAAAAGATATTCTATTTTTCTCTTTTTCCTTACTGTGTGTATAGGTATATACATATACAATATTGTGATATGATTAATATATAATGTATATATACAACTGTATATATAAATGGTTTCATATTATACAACCTTTTGAAACTTACTTTTTTCACTCAACTTTATGCTTTTAAGATTTATCTATATTTTAAAAAATAGATCTAGTTCATTCACTTTAACTATATATATATATGCTCTTACTTAGGGTTTTCTTAGGGTTTAACTCATCAGAAATTAAATTCTTTTTTAAAATTAATTAATTAAGGCTGTGCTGGTTCTTAGTTGTGACACACGGGATCTTCACTGTGGCATGTTTAGTTGTGGCATACAGGATCTTTAGTTGCAGCATGTGGACACAGCTGAGGCATGCAGACTCTTAGTTGCAGCATGTGGACTCAGTTGCAGCATGCAAACTTGTAGTTGTGGCATGCATTTAGGATGTAGTTCCCCAATGAGGGATCGAACCTGGGCCCCCTGCATTGGGAGCATGGATTCTTACCCACTGGACCACCACCTGGGAAGTCCCAGAAATTAAATTCTTAAATGTCTGTGAATGGTGTGAGGTATTGATCTAAATTTATCTGTTTCCATAAAGAGAGCCCATTATCCTAATGCCATTTATTGAAAAGTCAATCGTTTCACCTGCTGACTTGCTGTTCTCTATGTATCAGATAATAAGATTACATTTATACTTGGTTCTGTTTATGAGTTCATTATTTTTCTCCATCTATTATTTGTCTATTCATGTGTGCCTTAATACTACACTATTTTGATTATTATGGATTTGTAGTAAATTTTGCTATCTAGTAGTACAATTTCTTTATGCTTATTCTTCAAAATTTTCATGATCATTCTTATCTATTTTTCTTCTACATGAATTATAATATAAATTTTAGTATCAGTATGTCAAGTTCTGTAAGAATAAAATCCTATTGATATCTTGATTATATTTTCACTTAATATGTAGAATAATTTGAAAAAAATAACTATGTTTATGACAATGAATCTTCCCCTCATGAACATAGTATAACTCTATTCACTTAGGTCTTTTAAAAGATTTTTAATCAAAGTTTTATAATTTTCTTCCTAAAAGTATTACACCTTTTATAGGATTTATTTTAATATACCTTGTAATTTTTGTTGCTATTATAAAAGTACCTTCGGGAAGGGAGGTTCTCAATTTTGGCATATGAATATATGTGTGTATGTGAGTGTTTTATGCACATAAAATATTTCACTTTACTTTTTGGTGTATCTTTTGCTATTTAAAAAGGTTTCATTTTTGTTCTAATGATATCTTTATTCCAGTGGTTTTCAAACTGTAGCATATATCAGAATCCCCTAGAGAGCTGTTACAACACAAATTGCTGGGTCCCAACTCCAGAGTTCTGATTCAACAGGTCTGGGGTAGGACGTGAGAATTTGCATTTCTATCAACTTTCTAAGTGATATGAATCTACTGGTCCAGTACCACACTTGAAGAACCATTATTTTACACTAATATCTTCATATGATACTTTTATCTTCCTTTTAAAGATACTGTCTATTGATTCCCTTCATGAATCATAATAAAATTTGCTAGTACTCTCTTTTTGCCTCTCCCCTCCTTCTGACCCAGCTTCTAATTTAAGCCTATATCTTCTTACTCCTAGTTAATATCTATGAAGTTGTCCTCCTTCTATACCCATTCTTGTTATTTGTATTATACACATATTTCAGACTATATAATATTTGTCTCTATTTTGTCATTCCATCTTCATCACTTATTCTTAGCTTTACAGGTAAATATAATTACTGCTCACCATCGAATATATGCCAAACTACTCCTATGATTTCTTGGTATCTAAAGCTTTTTTTCTATTAAATCTCTTAGAAAGTATCATGGGAATAATATTTCCTGAGTTATTGCATGCTCATTATAGCTTGTATTTATATCTGAAAGTTAACTTATAAAATCTTTGGCTCACACCTTCCCATTGTTCAGCCATCTCATTTATAGAGAGTAGTTTTCCAACAACACAACTTTTGCAGCTTTGTCTGAGCAGGTTTCTTCTGGAGCCCTTTTTCTGAAATAACTCTCTATATATTATAATAAGAGTGGATTACAGATGAAAAATCTGCAAGATGCAGACTCTACCTGATGAGTAGTTCTTAGGGCATACCAAAGACAAAATGAGAAAAAAATCAAGAACACTAGAGGAATTTGAAGACTTTGACATCTACAGCTACTGCAAATATTAAACACAGTCCAACTTCTAGCAAGATTAAAACAAAATCTCACACCAAAGGCCTATTTATCTCAGTACTATTACCCAATATATCATGCCTGGCTTTCAACATAAAAATATAAGGCATGCTAAAAGGCAAGAATAAACAGAGCCTGAAGATACAAAATAAGCATCAGAGCCAGACTCAGATACAACAAAGATTTTAGAATTAAAAAACATGATTAATATGGTAAGGACTCTAATGGGAAAAGTAGACACTATTCAAGAACAGATAGATGGGTAATGGAAGCAGAGAGACAGAAACGCTACGAAAGAATCAAAAGGAAATGCTAGCATCACAGGCACTATAACAGAAATGAAGAATATCTTTAATGGGCTCATCAGTAGACTGGACATGGCCAAGGAGAGAATCAGTGAATGTAAAGATAGGTTAAGAAAACTTCCCAAACTGAAATGCAAGGAGAAAAAAGAATTAATGAAAACTTAGAATAAAACATATACGAACTATGGGGCAATTTCAAGAGGTGTAACACGCACTTAATTGGTTAACAGAAAGAAACAAAGAAGCTGATAAAATATTTGAGGTAATGATGCCTTAGAATTTAAAAAACTTATTGACAAACATCAAACCACAGATCCAGGAAGCTCAGAGAACATCAAGAATATATCATATTCAAGAAGCCAGAGAAGGGGGAAAACACCCTACCTTTAGAAAAACAAGACATCCTCAGTAAAACAAAAACTGAGGAAATTCATCACCAACAGATATGCCCTGCAATTAATATTAAAAGAAGTTCTTCAGGAAGAAGGAAAATAATATCTGTCAGGAACTTGAATCTCCATTGAGAAGAGAAGATCACCAGAAAAAGAGTAAAGGTAGAATTAATTTTTAAAGTTTTATTATTCTTAATTGTTCTAAAAGATAATTATTTTAAAGTAATAAAAGTAGCAATGTGTTGAGTGATTATAGCATATAAAAAGGCTTAATGATTGAAAGAAAAATTATAGGGGATTAGAGGAAGGAATTGGGAATACTCTGTTAGAAGATTTATGCACTACATGTGAAGCAGTTTAGTGTTATTTAGAGGTGAACTCAGATTAGTTTAAAAAATGTATATCACAAATTCTAGGGCAATCACTAAAGAAAACTTAAAAAGAAGAATAATTGAAATGCTAAGAAAGAAGATAAAATGAAATCATATAAAATAATTAAAACCAGAGAAGGCAGAAAAACAGGGGAATAAAAACAAATAATAAGTGTAACAAATAGTAAAGTTACCAAAAATGGTAGATATTAGTCTGAAAGT
Organism: Monodon monoceros; assembly: GCF_005190385.1. Lineage (NCBI taxonomy): Eukaryota > Metazoa > Chordata > Mammalia > Artiodactyla > Monodontidae > Monodon > Monodon monoceros. The sequence continues at coordinate 666,936 of NW_021703780.1, read as the reverse complement.
ATCAATAGTCACTTTCAATATAAATGGCCTAAATACACCAATTAAAAGAAATAGATTGTCAGTATGAATTTTTTAAAAAGATCCCAACAATATGTTGTTGACAAGAAACTGATTTAAAATATATACACTCAAATAGGTTAAAAGTTAAGAAATGGAAAAAGAAATTCCATGCCAATTCTAAATTTAAAAAATTGGAGTGGCTATATTAATTTCAGACAAAGTGGACCTGAGAATAAGGAAAAATATCAGGGATAAAGAAGGACATTATATAATGATAAGAGGTCAATTCTCCATGGAGATATAACAGTCCTAAACATGTATGCAATTAACCAATGAAGCATCAGAATATTTGAAGTGTAGACTTCAAGTTAAAAATTGTTTCAAGACAAAGAGGGGGAATGATATCAGCAAGATGGCAGAATAGGAAGCCCTGGATCCTCCATTCTTCCCACAGAAACACCAATTCAACACAATACACAGAACAATTCCCTTTGTGAGAAATCCAGAAACTAGTTGAGAGGCCCCTGTGTCCCTGGTGATGTGAAACCAGCCACAATAAACCCAGTAGGAATATTTGCAACACCCTCTCAACATAAGCACTACTAACACCACAGTGCCATATGATTGAAGGAACACCCCCAACTCCCAGCTTATGCCTGGGGATGAAAGGACTAGGCCATATAACCAATATTCTGATTTTTCTGGGGGTTGACTGAGACATTGGCTTCTGTCTCACCTGCCTTAGAGTGCTGATGGGACCCAGAATACTCTAGTCACCTGGGACCCATTAAGAACAAAAACTGTGGTTTGAACTAGCAAGATAGCATAAACCATAGCCCTACTCCCTAGCTCAGTGAAAGTGAAAAATCTCCAGCTCCCAGCTTCTCCCTGTGGAGAAAAGTAAAGGACTGGACCATATATCCAACATTTTGATTTTTTTCTGGGTGCTGCATAAGGCACTGGTTTCTGTCTTGCCTGTCTAAGAGTGCTAATGGAACGTGTCATAGTCAAGATGCTTGGGGGCCACTGAGAACAAGAACAGCATTTTGAAATAGCATAAAAGTTTGAGAGGTCCCCAGAATCTCTGGCCAGGCATTTCTCCAATGAACATATACAAATGGCCAACAGGTATATGAAATGATGCTCAACATCACTAATAATTAGGGAAATACAAATCCTACTTTCAATAACGGATAGAACAAATAGACAGGAGATCATTGAGGAAATAGAGGACTTGAACAACACTATAAACCAACAAGACTTAACAGACAGTATAGGACACTTCACACAGCAAGAGTAGAATATACACTCTTTTGATGTACACATGAACATTATTCACAATAGACCATAGGTAAAGCCACAAAACAAGTCTCAATAAATTTTAGAAGGTTGAAATCATACAAAGTATCTCCTCTGACCACAATGAAATGAAACTAGAAATTAATAACAGGAGGAAAATTGGAAAACTCACAAATATGTCAACATTATACAACACATTCTTAAACAACAAATGGGTCAAAGATGAAATCAAAAAAGAAATTAGAAGATACTTTGTGATGAATGAAAACAAAAATACAATATACCAAAACCTATAGGATGCAGCAAAAGCAGTGCTCAGGGAAACTTAAAGCTTTAAATGCCTACATTAAAAAAGAATAAAAATCTCAAATTAATTATTTTCACCTTAATGAGCTAGAAAAAGAAGAGAAAACTACACCTAAAGTTAGCATTAAAGAAGACCTAAATAAACGGAAAAACACCTGTGTTCATGGATTGGAATACTTAGTATTGTTCAAATAGCAACACTCCACAAATCAATCTACAGATTCAGTGCAACCTCCATCAATGTCCCAGCGGCCTTTTCTGAAGAAATGGAAATATGAACCCCAAAATTCATACAGAATTGTAATGGATTCTGAATATTCAAAACGATTTTGAAAATGAAGAACAAAATAAGAGTACTTATACTTCCTTATTTCAAAACTTACTTCAAAGCTACATGTCTTAGTTCTTTTGGGCTGCTATAACAAAATATAGACTGGATGCCTTATGAACGATAAACATTTATTTCTCACAGTTCTTGAGGCTGGGAAGTCCAAGATCGTGACACTTCCTGGTTCATAGATGGCCATCTTTCCACTGTAGCCTCACAGATGCCCCACCTCCTAATACCATCGTCTTGGGGGTTAGGATTTCAACAGAGGAATTTTAGAGCAATACAAACATTCAGACCATAGCTCCATAGCAACCAAAACTTTGTGGTACTGGCATAAGCATACACAATGGAATCTATAAATCAATGAAATGGAATTGGAAGTTGAAGAATGAACTCAAACTTTCATGTGTAATAGATTTTCTATGAAGGTGTCAAGACCATTCAATGGGTTCTCAATTTTTATGAGGTTTGTTTCCAATTCTCTAGTTAGTGTACTACTTTCCCCTCATCTGGTACAATCATTGTAATGCCATCAATGTAGAAGACTAGCATAATATTTTATGGAACTCAAGATAGTCATCATATTTGTATATTATGGCACAGAGTAGTAGAGTTGATGTAGCCATGAGGCCAGATTATGAAGGTGTACTGTTGGCCCTTTCAGGTAAAACTAAACTGATTCTTGTGATCCTTGCAAACTTACAGAAAGAAAAAGCATTCTCCAGGTCAATAGCTTCATACCAGGGGTCAGGGGATGTATTGATTAGCTCTAGTAAATACAGGACATCTAGAAAGCAGCTGTCACCATCTGGTGAAGTTTACAAGAGTCCACAGTCATTCTCCAAGATGCATTCTGTATCTGCACAGCCCAAACAGGGGAATTAAACGAGGATATGATAGGTATCAACACCCTCCTTTTAAGTCTGTGATGGTGTCACTAATTCCTACAGTTTCCACAAGCATTAAGTTTTGCTTTTTGTTTACTATCTGTGTACAAACAGGAAGTTTCTGAGGCTTATACTTGGTTCCTCCTGCAATAATAGCTCTTATTTCATAGATCAGAGAGCAAATGTAGATATTCTGCTGCTGTCTGAATATGTCTACTCTCTATATATTCAAGAACTGGGGGAGGGGTGGAATAAGTTGAGAGAGAGGGTTATCTTACATACTTAGCCACTGTTATTCAAACATAGGTCAAAATGCCACTTACCATTTTACCACCATAAGCCCACTTTTAGACTTATGGATCAGACTGATGATTTGGGTCCTCAGAAATTAACATTGACTCAGAGAGAGTGTCTAGTTTTCCCCCAAAAGGCCTGAATATTTTTTTCCTCAGTGTTGTCACCATGGTGAATGGCTACAGGTCCCTTTGTAGAAGGTTTGGGAAAAATATTTACAGTATGTATTTATGACAATGCTGAAGGGTCTTTCCTCAAGGGACCTAGCCTCTCCTTCAGTCACAGAGCTCTGTCTGTGAACTTCTTAGGTCTTTGAACTGGGTTCTTAGAAGTCATGAATTTCCATTTTAGTGATTCAAGTCAAGTGTCTATCAGATCTGGAGTTTTCTTGTTAGTTAGATCTAACTACTCAGTCAATCCATGAACTTGTGATTTAAATAAGTGTGTTTTTTTAAGCTTCTAAGTTTTAGGGTGGTTTGTTAAATAGCCCTAGTTGCCTAATACACCAGTGCTCCTCTTACTAATATATTTCTCAAAGCCTTAGAGAAGGGAATGTTCTCTGTGCCATCATGAGGTACAGAGTGTATATATGGGTGGTGGTAGTGGTAGTGGCAATGGTGAGTGTAGAAATTGCATTTCATAAATTCACTCCATCATTCTTATCCCCTTAAGCCTTTAGAGCCTTTCCTCTACATTATGTCATAGAAGTTCTAGCCTCACAATCTCATTAAATGTAGGCCACCATTCAGTCCAAATTTTAGTCAACTAGCCAGTTAAGCTGTTAGAGCTACTTCCTTCTGCAGAAGCAAATGCATTAAATCCAGAATCTTTGGTAAGTATACCTATATCAACGAATTTGGCCTGATATGGTGTTAGATTCCATCTTTCTTGGTAAAACGCCCTTAGAATCCATTCCAGTACATATTCCCTCAGGTTTATGGCAATATAACAAATATAAAAAAATCTTTAAATTTTGATCACATAGAAACTATTTCCTCTTGAGTCTGACTTTATACTTGCCCACCAGAAACATGGCGAGATCTTGATTCTAGTGATGAGTCTAGTGGCGAAAAACAGTAGGGGAGTAGGTCTTGAGGAAAATAGAGATCCTCTTGCAAAGCAACTTTGCAAAACAATTTGACAGTTATCTACTAAAGCTGACCATATGCATATTCTATGATCCAGCAATTGTATTCCTAGGTATGTACCTGACAGAAATGCATAAACATGTGCTACAAAAGACATGTACCAGACATGTTCATAGCAGTACTACACATTACATCCCCAAACTGGAAATAACCTTAATGCTCATCAGCAGTAGAATTGATGGATAAATTGTGGTATAGTTACACAATGAAATTCTATACAGTAATGAGGATGAATGAGCTGGTGCTATACACAATATTAAGGATGAATCTCATAAAGTTAATATTTAGGGATGAAGATAGAACTATAAGTAACTAACTAACTAACTAAATAAGATTTCATTTATATAAATTTCAAAAACCATGAAAACTAATTTATACTGATAAGTCAGAATATTGGTTATCCTGAAGAAGGCTCCTGGGGTCCTGGCAATGTTCTATTTATTGACCTAATTTGTGGCTACACAGGTGTGTTCATTTTGTGCATATCACTGACTTGTATACTTATAATATCTTTACTTTTCTGTATTTGTGTCACATTCAAATTTAAAATGTTTTTAAGCAAATAAAAACCACAGTGAGGTACCACCTCACACCAGTCAGAATGGCTATCATCAAAAAGTCTACAAATAAATGCTGGAGAAGGTGTGGAGAAAAGGGAACCCTTGTACACTATTGCTGGGAATGTAAATTGGTGCAACCACTGTGGAAAACAGTATGGAGGTTCTTCAAAAAATTAGGAATAGAACTACCATATGATCCAGCAATTCCACTTCTAGGTATGTATACAAAGAAAACAAGAACACTAATTTGAAAAGATATATACACCTCCATGTTCAATACATCATTATTCACAATAGCCAAGACATGGAAACAACCTAAGTGTCCATTGATAGATGAATGGGTAATGGTATACAATGGAATATTATTCAGCCATAAAAAAATGAAATCTTGCCATTTGTGACAACATGGATTGACCTTGAGGGCAGTATGCTAAGTGAAATAACTTAGAGAAAGACAAATACCATATGATCTCACTTATATGTGGAATCTAAAACAAAAACTAAAACTGAGCTCAAATATACAGAGAACAGATTGGTGGTTGCCAGAGGTGCAGGGTGGGTTAAATGGGTGAAGGGGGTCAAAAGGTACAAATTTCTAGTTATAAAATAAATAAATCTTGGGGATGTAATGTATAACATGGTAACTGTAGTTAATAATACTGTATCAAATATTTGAAAGTTGATAAGAGAGTAAATCTTAAAAGTTCTCATCACAAGAAAAATGTTTTAACTATGTGTGGTGATGGATGTTAACTAAACGTTATGATGATCATTTTGCAACATATACAAATATAGAATCATTACTGTATACACCTGAAACTAATATAATGTTATAAGCAAATTATACTTCAATAAAAAATAAATCAATTTTTTTTAAAAAGAGTAAGCCCAAAAATAGAGCTAAACAATATTTTTAAAAAGTCAGAGATGCCATTTCTGGCTTCTGATGAAAGATCTTTGGAGTAGAATGATCATGAAGCTTAAGCTCCTTAATAAATGTTAATGATATCTCACGTCACATTGGGATGAGAAAACTGAACTGAGGGAGCACTTGCTTATGTGATAATTTTTGGCTTAAAAACAGAACATTAAAAACAGACACAAAAGAATTAAGTTGAACCCCTACATTACACCATATACAAAAATTAACTCAAAATGGATAAAAGAACTAAATGTAAGAGCTGAAACTATAAAAAAATCTTAGAAGAAAAGAGGTATAAAGCTTCTTGACTTTGCTTGAGGCAATGGTTTCTTAGATATAACACCAAAAGCACAAGTAGCAAAATAAAAAAGTAGATAAGCTGGACATCATCAAATTTAAACATGTTTGTGCTTCAAAGGATACCATCAAGACAGTGAAACTTTCACTGTGTGTGCTCTCAGGCAACAGGAAACTGCCTACATGAGCTCCAGGGGCAGGTGCAAGTTGCCACTGCCATCCTAGGCTCCAGAGGCAGGCCTGGGCTGCCAACACCAATAAGAGTCCTGCAAGCAGGTGCCAAGTGCTGCCCCTGTTGTCCCAGGAGTATGCAGGCTGCCTCTGCTTCTAAGAGACATGGGAGCAGGCACCAATCGCTGCCCTTGCTGTCACGGGAGTGTATGGGCTGCCACATCTGCTAAGAGACCTGGGGCCAGGTGCCAATCACCGCTCCCACCATCCCAGGAGCATGCACAGGCCACCACACCTGCACACCCTATATCAAGGGGATAATGGCCAGCACAAGCTGAGAAAAGAGGCATCAAGCATCCAAACTAAAAGCAGACCCTCAATTCATGACAAGATGGCAGAGTAGAAGGACTTGAGCTCACCCTCTCTCATGAAAACACCAAAATCACAACTAACTGCTGAACAACCATTGACAAAAAAGACTGGAACCTACCAAAAAAGATATTTTTACGTCTAAAGACAAAGAAGAAGCCCCAATGAGATGGTAAGAGGGGCGTTTCTGAAATGTAATCAAATCCCATACCCACTGGGTGGGCAACCCACAAACTGGAAAATAATTTTATCACAGAGGTTCTTCCACAGGAGTGAGAGTTCTGAGCCCCACATCAGGCTCCCAAGCCTGAGGACCTGGCATTAGGAAGAGGGGCCCCCGGAGCATTTGGCTTTGAAGGCCAGTGGGGTCTGAGTGCAGGAGATCCACAGGACTGGGAGAAACAGAGACTTCACTCTTAGAGGGCACACAAAAGTTTTCACATGAACTGGTACCCAGCACAAAGCAGTGACTCCATAGGAGCCTGGGCTAGACCTACCAGCAGGTCTTGGAGGGTTTCCTGGGGAGACAGGGGTCAGCTGTGGCTCACTGTGAGGGCAAAAACACTGGTGGCAGAAGCCTCGTGGAATTTTCATTGGCATGAGCACTCCTGGAGGTCACCGTTTTGGCACCGAGACCTGGCCTCACCCAACAGCCTGCAGGCTCCAGTGCTGGGATGCCTCAGGCCAATCAGCAGGGTGGGAACACAGACCCACCTATCAGCAGACTGGCTGCCTAAAGTCATACTGAGCTCACAGCCACCTCTAAGCATACCACCTGACACAGCCCTGCCCACCAGAGGAACAAGACCCAGCTCCACCCACCAGTGAGCAGGCACCAGTCCCTCCCACAAGGAAACCTGCACAAGCCCCTGGACCAATCTCACCCACCAGGGGCAGACACCAAAAGCAAGAGGCACTATGACCCTACAGCCAGTGGAAAAGGAGACCACAAACACAAAAAGTTAGACAAAATGAGAAGGCAGAGAAATATGGTCCAGACAAAGGAACAAGATAAAAAACCCAGAAGAGCAATTAAGTGAAGTGGAGGTGGAGATAGGCAATCTACCTGAAAAAGAATTCAGCGTAATGATAGTAAAGATGATCCAAGATCTCAAAAAAAGAGTGGAGGCACAGACCAAGAAGATACAAGAAATGATTAACAAAGAGCTAGAAGATGTAAAGAACAAACAGAGATGAACAATACAATAACTGAAATGAAGAATACACTGGAAGGAATCAACAGCAGAATAAATGAGCCAGAAGAATGAATAAGTGAGCTGGAAGACAGTGGTGGAAATCACTGCCAGGGAGTAGAATAAAGAAAAAAGAATGAAAAGAAATAAGGACAGTCTCAGAGACCTCTGGGACAACATTAAATGTACCAACATTCACATTATAAGGGTCCCAGAAGGATAAGAGAGAGAGAGAAAGGCTGAGAAGAGATTGTAGCTGAAAACATCCCTAACATGGGAAAGAAAACACTCACTCAAGTTCCAGAAGTGCTGAGAGTCCCATAGAGGTTAAACCCAAGGAGGAACATGCCAAGACACATATTAATCAAATTGACAAAAGTTAAAGACAAAGAGAAACTATTAAAAGGAACAAGGGAAAAGCAACATATAATATACAAGGGAATCCCCATAAGGATGTCATCTGTTTTTTCAACAGAAACTCTGCAGGCCAGAAGAGAGTGGCATGATATATTTCAAGTGATGAAAGGGGAAAACCTACAAGCAAGAATTCTCTACCCAGCAAGACTCTCATTGAGATTTGATGGAGAAAGCAAAAGCTTTACAGACAAGCAAAAGCTAACACAGGATACAGCACCATCAAATCAGCTTTACAACAAATGGTAAAGAAACTTCTCTAGGGGGAAAAGAAAAGGATAGAACTAGAAACAAGAAAATTACCAATGGGAAAGCTCACCAGTAAAGGCAAACATACGGTAAAAGTAGGAAATCATCCACACACAAATATGATATCAAAACTGGCAATCAGGAGAAGAGGAGAGTACAAATGCAGGATATTGGAAATGCATTAGAAATTAAGAGACCAGCAACTGAAAACAATCTTGTATATATACAGACGGCTATATCAAAACCTCAGGGGAAGCACAAACCAAAGCCTACAATAGATACACACAAAAAAGAAAAGCAATCCAAACACAACACTAAATATAGATCAAAACACAAGGGAAGAAAATAAAAGAGGATGGGAAGAAAAAAGATCTACAAAAACAAATCCAAAGCAATTAACAAAATGACAGTAAGAACGTACATATCGATAATTACCTTAAATGTAAATGGTGTAAATGCTCCAACCAAATGACATAGATGGACTGAATGGATACAAAATAAGACCTGTATATATGCTCTCTACAAGAGATCCACTTCAGATCTAGGGAAACATACAGACTGAAAGTTAGGAGATGGAAAAAGTATTCCATGAAAATGGAAATCAAAAGAAAGCAGGAATAGCAATACTCATATCAGACAAAATAGATGTTAAAATAAAGACTGTTACAAGAGACAAAGAAGGACATTACATAATGATCAAAGGATCAAACCAAGAAGTCGATACAAAAATTGTAAAAATATATACACCTAACATAGGAGCACCTCAAAATATAAGGCAAATGCTAACAGCCATATAAAGAGAAATCGACAGTAACACAATAATAGTGGGAAACTTTAACATCCCACTTACATCAATGGACAGATCATTCAGGCAGAAGATAAATAAGGAAACACAGGCCTTAAATGACACATTAAAGCAGATTGACTTAACTGATGTTTATAGAACATTCCATCTGAAAGCAGCAGTATACACATTCTTCTCAAGTGCACATGGAACATTCTCCAGGATAGATCACATGCTGGGCCACAAAGCAAGCCTCAGTAAATTTAAGAAAATTGAAATCATACCAAGCACATTTTCCAATCACAATGCTATGAGATTAGAACTCAGCTGCCAGAAAACAAAACTAAATATCACAAACACATGGAGGCTAAATAATATGTTACCAAACAACCAATGGATCACTGAAGAACTCAAAGAGAAAATCAAAAATTACCTAAAGACAAATGACAACAAAATCATAACAATCCAAAACCTATGGGATGCAGCAAAAGCAGTTCTAAGAGGGAAGTTTATAGAAATACAATCTTACCCCAGGAAACAAGAAAAATCTCAAATAAACAACCTAACCTTACACCTAAAGCAACTACAGAAAGAGGAACAAACAAAACCCAAAGTTAGTAGAAGGAAAGAAATCATAAAGATCAAAAGAAAAAGTAGACTACAATGAGGAAGAGAGAGGGAAGATGGCAGAAGAGTAAGATGTGGAGATCACCTTCCTCCCCACAGATACATCGGAAATACATCTACACGTGGAACTGCTCCTATAGAACACCCACTGAATGCTGGCAGAAGACCTCAGACCTTCCACAAGGCAAGAAACTCCCCACGTACCTGGGTAGGGCAAAAGAAAAAAGAATAAACAGAGACTAAAGAATAGGGACAGGACCTGCACCAGTGGGAGGGAGCCATGAAGGAGGAAAGGTTTCCATACACTAGGAAGCCCCTTCACGGGTGGAGACGGCGGGTGGCAGAGGGGGAAGCTTCGGAGCCACGGAGGAGAGCGCAGCAACAGGGGTGCGGAGGGCTGAGCAGAGAGATTCCCGCACAGAGGATCGGTGCTGACTGGCACTCACCAGCCTGAGAGGCTTGTCTTCTCACCCACCAGGGCAGGCGGGGCTGGGAGCTGAGGCTTGGGCTTCAGTTGGAGCACAGGGAGAGGACTGGGGTTGGCAGTGTGAACACAGCCTGAAGGGGTTAGTGTGCCACAGCTGGCTGGGAGGGAGTCCGGGAAAAGTATGGACCTGCCGAAGAGGCAAGAGACATTTTCTTCCCTCTTTGTTTCCTGGTGCACGAGGATAGGGGATTAAGAGCACTGCTTAAAGGAGCTCCAGAGACGGGCGCGAGCCGTGGCTAACAGCGCAGGCCCCAGAGACGGGCATGAGATGCTAAGGCTGCTGCTGCCACCACCAAGAAGCCTGTGTGCGAGCACAGCTCACTATCCACACCTCCCTTCCGGGGAGACTGTGAAACCCGCCACCGCCAGGGTCCCGTGATCCAGGAACAAATTCCCCGGGAGAATGCACGGCACACCTCAGGCTGGTGCAATGGCACGCTGGCCTCTGCCACCGCAGGCTCGCCCCACATCCGCACCCCTCCCTCCCCTGGCCTGAGTGAGCCAGAGTCCCCGAGTCAGCTGCTCCTTTAACCCCGTCCTGTCTGAGCGAAGAACAGACGCCCTCCGCTGACCTACACGCAGAGGCGGGGCCAAATCCAAATTTGAGCCCCTGGGAGCTGTGCGAACAAAGAAGAGAAAGGGAAATCTCTCCCAGCAGCCTCAGAAGCAGCGGATTAAAGCTACACAATCAACTTGATGTACCCTGCACCTGTGGAATACATGAATAGACAACGAATCATCCCAAATTGAGGAGGTGGACTTTCAGAGCAAGATTTATTATTTTTTCCTCTTTTCCTCTTTTTGTGAGGGTGTATGTGTATGCTTCTGTGTAAGATTTTGTCTGTATAACTTTGCTTTCACCATTTCTCCTAGGGTTCTATCCATCCTTTTTGTTTTGTTTTTTTCTTTTTAAAATTTTTTCTTCTTAATTATTTTTTATTTTAATAACTTTATTTTACTTTATCCACTTTCTGTCTTTCTTTCTTTCTAATTTTTCTCCCTTTCATTCTGAGCCGTGTGGATGAAAGGCTTATTGTGCTGCAGCCAGGAGTCAGTGCTGTGCCTCTGAGGTGGGAGAGCCAACTTCAGGACACTGGTCCACAAGAGACCTCCCAGCTCCACATAATATCAAACGGTGAAAATCTCCCAGAGATCTCCATCTCAACACCAGGAAACAGCTTCACTCAATGACCAGCAAGCTACAGTGCTGGAACCCTATGCCAAACAACTAGCAAGACAGGAACACAACCTCACTCATTAGCACAGAGGCTGCCTAAAATCATAAGTCCACAGACACCCCAAAACAAAACCAGACGTGGACCTGCCCACCAGAAAGACAAGATCCAGCCTCATCCACCAGAACACAGGCACTAGTCCCCTCCACTAGGAAGCCTACACAATGCACTGAAACAACCTTAGCCACTGGGGACAGACACCAAAAACAACGGGAACTACGAAACTGCAGCCTGCAAAAAGGAGACCCCCAAACACAGTAAGATAAGCAAAATGAGAAGACAGAAAAACACACAGCAGATGAAGGAGCAAGATAAAAACCCACCAGACCTAACAAATGAAGAGGAAATAGGCAGTCTACCTGAAAAAGAATTCAGAATAATGATAGTAAAGATGATCCAAAATCTTGGAAGTAGAATAGACAAAATGCAAGAAACATTTAACAAGGACCTAGAAGAACTAAAGATGAAACAAACAATGATGAACATCACAATAAATGAAATTAAAAATACTCTAGATGGGATCAATAGCAGAATAACTGAGGCAGAAGAACAGATAAGTGATCTGGAAGATAAAACAGTGGAAATAACTACTGCAGAGCAGAATAAAGAAAAAAGAATGAAAAGAACTGAGGACAGTCTCAGAGACACCTGGGACAATATTAAACGTACCAACAGTCGAATTATACGGGTTCCAGAATAAGAAGAGAAAAAGAAAGGGCCTGAGAAAATATTTGAAGAGATTATAGTTGAAAACTTCCCTAATATGGGAAAGGAAATAGCTATTCAAGTCCAGGAAGCACAGAGAGTCCCATACAAGATAAATCCAAGGAGAAATACGCCAAACACATATTAATGAAACTGTCAAAAATTAAATACAAAGAAAACACATTTAAAGCAGCAAGGGAAAAGCAACAAATAACACACAAGGGAATCCTCATAAGGTTAACAGCTGATCATTCAGCAGAAACTCTGCAAGCCAGAAGGGACTGGCAGGACATATTTAAAGTGATGAAGGAGAAAAACCTGCAACCAAGATTACTCTACACAAGGATCTCATTCAGATTTGATGGAGAAATTAAAACCTTTACAGACAAGCAAAAGCTGAGAGAGTTCAGCACCACCAAACCAGCTTTACAACAAATGCTAAAGGAACTTCTCTAGGCAAGAAACACAAGAGAAGGAAAACACCTACAATAACAAACCCATAACAATTAAGAAAATGGGAATAGGAACATACATATCGATAATTACCTTAAATGTAAATGGACTAAATACTCTCACCAAAAGACACAGACTGGCTGAATGGATACAAAAACAAGACCCACATATATGCTGTCTACAAGAGACCCACTTCAGACCTAGAGACACATACAGACTGAAAGTAAGGGGATGGAGAAAGATATTCCATGCAAATGGAAACCAAAAGAAAGCTGGAGTAGCAATTCTCATATCAGACAAAATAGACTTTAAAATAAAGACTATTAGAAGAGACAAAGAAGGACACTACATAATGATCAAGGGATCGATCCAAGAAGAAGATATAACAATTGTAAATATTTATGCACCCAACATAGGATCACCTCAATACATAAGGCAAATACTAACAGCCATAACAGGAGAAATCGGCAGTTACAAATTCATAGTAGGCGACTTTAACACCCCACTTTCACCAATGGACAGATCATCCAAAATGAAAATAAATAAGGAAACACAAGCTTTAAATGATACATTAAACAAGATAGACTTAGTTGATATTTATAGGACATTCCATCCAAAAACAACAAAATACACATTTTTCTCAAGTGCTCATGGAATATTCTCCAGGATAGATCATACCTTGGGTCACAAATCAAGCCTTGGTAAATTTCAGAAAATTGAAATTGTATCAAGTATCTTTTCCGACCACAACGCTATGAGACTAGATATCAATTACAGGAAAAGATCTGTAAAAAATACAAACACATGGAGGCTAAACAATACACTACTTAATAACGAAGTGATCACTGAAGAAATCAAAGAGGAAATTTTAAAAAATACCTAGAAACAAAAGACAATGGAGACACGACGACCCAAAACCTATGGGATGCAGCAAAAGCAGTTTTAAGAGGGAAGTTTATAGCAATACAATCCTACCTTAAGAAACAGGAAACATCTCAAATAAACAACCTAACCTTGCACCTAAAGCAATTAGAGAAAGAAGAACAAAAAAACCCCAAAGTTAGCAGAAGGAAAGAAATCATAAAAATCAGATCAGAAATAAATGGAAAAGAAATGAAGGAAACGATAGCAAAGATCAGTGAAACTAAAAGCTGGTTCATTGAGAAGATAAAGAAAATTGATAAACCATTAGCCAGACTCATCAAGAAAAAAAGGGAGAAGAATCAAAACAATAGGATTAGAAATGAAAAAGGAAAAGAAACAACTGACACTGCAGAAATACAAAAGATCATGAGAGATTACTACAAGCAACTCTATGCAATAAAATGGACAACCTGGAAGAAATGGACAAATTCTTAGAAATGCACAGCCTGCCAAGACTGAATCACGAAGAAATAGAAAATATGAACAGACCAATCACACGCACTGAAATTGAAACTGTGATTTAAAATCTTCCAACAAACATAAGCCCAGGACTAGATGGCTTCACAGGCGAATTCTATCAAACATTTAGAGAAGAGCTAACACCCATCCTTCTCAAACTCTTCCAAAATATAGCAGAAGGAGGAACACTCCCAAACTCATTCTACGAGGCCACCATCACCCTGACACCAAAACCAGCCAAGGATGTCACAAAGAAAGAAAACTATAGGCCAATATCACTGACGGACATAGATGCAAAAATCCTCAACAAAATACTAGCAAACAGAATTGAACAGCACATTAAAAGGGGCATACACCATGATCAAGTGGGGTTTATTCCAGGAATGCAAGGATTCTTCAATATATGCAAATCAATCAACGTGATACACCATATTAACAAATTGAAGGAGAAAAACCATAAGATCATCTCAACAGATGCAGAGAAAGCTTTTGACAAAATTCAACCCCCATTTATGACAAAAACCCTGCAGAAAGTAGGCATAAAGGGAACTTTCCTCAACATAATAAAGGCCATATATGACAAACCCACAGCCACATCGTCCTCAATGGTGAAAAACTGAAAGCATTTTCACTAAGATCAGAAACAAGACAAGGTTGCCCACTCTCACCACTCTTATTCAACATAGCTTTGGAAGTTTTAGCCACAGCAATCAGAGAAGAAAAGGAAATAAACGGAATCCAAATCGGAAAAGAAGTAAAGCTGTCACTGTTTGCAGATGACATGGTATTATACTTAGAGAATCCTAAAGATGCTACCAGAAAACTACTAGAGCTAATCAATGAATTTGGTAAAGTAGCAGGATACAAAATTAATGCACAGAAATCTCTGGCATTCCTATACACTAGTGATGAAAAATCTGAAAGTGAAATTAAGAAAACACTCCAATTTACCATTGCAATGAAAAGAATAAAACATCTAGGAATAAACCTACCTAAGGAGACAAAAGACCTGTATGCAGAAAATTATAAGACACTGATGAAAGAAATTAAACATGATACAAATAGGTGGAGAGATATACCATGTTCTTGGATTGGAAGAATCAACATTGTGAAAATGACTATACTACCCAGAGCAATCTACAGATTCAATGCAATCCCTATCAAACTACCAATGGCATTTTTCACAGAACTAGAACAAAAAATTTCACAATTTATATGGAAACACAAAAGACCCCGAATAGCCAAAGCAATCTTGAGAACGAAAAACGGAGCTGGAGGAATCAGGCGCCCTGACTTCAGACTATACTACAAAGCTACAGTAATCAAGACAGTATGGTACTGGCACAAAAACAGAAAGATAGATCAATGGAAGAGGATAGAAAGCCCAGAGATAAACCGATGCACATATGGTCACCTTATCTTTCATAAAGGAGGCAGGAATGTACAGTGGAGAGAGGACAGCCTCTTCAATAAGTGGTGCTGGGAAAACTGGACAGGTACATTTAAAAGTATGAGATTATAACACTCCCTAACACCATACACAAAAATGAGCTCAAAACGGATTAAAGACCTAAATGTAAGGCCAGAAGCTATCAAATTCTTAGAGGAAAACAGGCAGAACACTCTATGACATAAATCACAGCAAGATCCTTTTTGACCCACCTCCTAGAGAAATGGAAATAAAAACAAAAATAAACAAATGGGACCTAATGAAACTAGAAAGCTTTTGCACAGCAAAGGATACCATAAACAGGACAAAAAGACAACCCTCAGAATTGGAGAAAATATTTGCAAATGAAGCAACTGACAAAGGATTAATCTCCAAAATTTATAAGCAGCTCATGCAGCTCAATAACAAAAAAACAAACAACCCAAACCAAAAATGGACAGAAGACCTAAATAGACATTTCTCCAAAGAAGATATACAGATTGCCAACAAACACATGAAAGAATGCTCAACATCATTAATCATTCGAGAAATGCAAATCAAAACTACAATGAGATATCATCTCAAACCGGTCAGAATGGCCATCATCAAAAACTTTAGAAACAATAAATGCTGGAGAGGGTGTGGAGAAAAGGGAACACTCTTGCACTGCTGGTGGCAATGTGAATTGGTACAGCCACTATGGAGAACAGTATGGAGGTTCCTTAAGAAACTACACATAGAACTACCATATAACTGAGCAATCCCACTACTGGGCATATACCCTGAGAAAACCATAATTCAAAAAGAGTCATGTACCAAAATGTCCATCGCAGCTCTATTTACAATAGCCCAGAGATGGAAACAACCTAAGTGTCCATCATCGGATGAATGGATAAAGAAGATGTGGCACATATATACAATGGAATATTACTCAGCCATAAAAAGAAACGAAATTGAGCTATTTGTAATGAGGTGGATAGACCTAGAGTCTGTCATACAGAGTGAAGTAAGTCAGAAAGAGAAAGACAAATACCGTATGCTAACACATATATATGGAATTTAAGGGGAAAATGCCATGAAGAACTTAGGGGTAAGACAGGAATAAAGACACAGACCTACTGGTGAACGGACTTGAGGTTATGGGGAGGGGGAACGGTGAGCTGTGACAAAGGGAGAGAGAGGCATGGACATATATAAACTACCAAACGTAAGGTAGACAGCTAGTGGGAAGCAGCCGCATAGCACAGGGATATCAGCTCGGTGCTTTGTTACCGCCTGGAGGGGTGGGATAGGGAGGGTGGGAGGGAGGGAGATGCAAGGGGGAAGAGATATGGGAACATATGTATATGTATAACTGATTCACTTTGTTATAAAGCAGAAACTAACACACCATTGTAAAGCAATTATACCCCAATAAAGATGTTTAAAAAAAAATCTAGAAACAATAAATGCTGGAGAGGGTGTGGAGAAAAGGGAACCCTCTTGCTCTGCTGGTGGGAATGTGAATTGGTACAGCCACTACGGAGAACAGTATAGAGGTTCCTTAAAAACTACACATAGAACTACCATATGACAGAGCAATCCCACTACTGGGCATATACCCTGAGAAAACCATAATTCAAAAGAGTCATGTACCAAAATGTTCATTGCAGCTCTATTTACAATAGCCAGGAGATGGAAACAACCTAAGTGTCCATCATCGGATGAATGGATAAAGAAGATGTGGCACATATATACAATGAATATTACTCAGCCATAAAACTAAATGAAATCAAGTTATTTGTAGTGAGGTGGATGGACCTAGAGCCTGTCATACAGAGTGAAGTAAGTCAGAAAGAGAAAGACAAATACTGTATGCTAACACGTATATATGGAATCTACGAAAAAAATATGTTATGAAGAACCTAGGGGTAAGATGGGAATAAAGACACAGACCTACTAGAGAATGGACTTGAGGATATGGGGAGGGGGAAGGGTGAGCTGTGAGAAAGTGAGAGAGTGGCATGGACATATATACACTACCAAACGTAAAATAGATAGCTAGTGGGAAGCAGCAGCATAGCACAGGGAGATCAGCTTTGTGACCACCTAGAGGGTTGGGATAGGAAGAGTGGGAGGGAGGGAGACACAAGAGGGAAGAGATATGGGAACATATGTATATGTATAACTGATTCACTTTGTTACAAAGCAGAAACTAACACACCATTGTAAATCAATTATACGCCAATAAAGATGTAAAAAAAAAAAGACCCAACGCAGCGAAAATTAAATAAATAAATAAATAAATTTATATTAAAAAAAAAGATACATGCACCCCAATGTTCATTGCAGCACTATTTACAATAGCCAAGACTTGGAAGCAACCTAAATGTCCAATGCCAGAGGCATGGATAAAGAGGATGTGGTACATATATACAGTGGAATATTACCCAGCCATTAAAAAATAATGAAATAATGCCATTTGCAGCCACATGGATGGACTTAGAACTTATCATACTAAGTGAAGTCTGACAGAGAAAGAGAAATATCATATGATATCACTTATATGTGGAATCTTAAAAAAACATGATACAAATGAACTTATTTACAAAAGAGAAACAGACTCACAGACATAGAAAACAAACTTATGGTTACCAAAGGAGAAATGTGGCAGTGAGGGATAAATTAGGAGTTTGGGATTGACATGTACACACTTCTATATGTAAAATAGATAATCAACAAGGGCCTACTGTATAGCACAGGGAACTCTACTCAGTATTCTGTAATACCTATACGGGAAAATAATCTGAAAAAGAATGGATATATACATAACTGAATCACTTTTATGTACACCTAAAACTAATACAACATTGTAAATCAACTATATTCCAATATAAAAGAAAAATTAAATTTAAAAAAGACAGTGAAAAGACTACTCACAGAATCGGAGAATATTTTTGCAAATCATATACCTTCTAAGGTCTTGTATCCAGAATGTGTAAAGTATTCTTACAACTCAATAATAAAATGACAAATAACCCAATTTCAAAATGGACAGAGGATGTGAATAGAAATTTCTCAAAAAAAGATATACAAATGGCCAATAAGCACATAAAATATTTCAAAATCATTAGTCCGTAGGGACCTGTAAACCCAAACCACAATATGATACCACTTAACACTAGGATGGTTATAATTAAAGACAAACAAACAAACAACAATTTTAAAAAAAACCCAGGCGTTGGCACAGATGCAGACAAATTGGAACCCTCATACACTGCTAGTGAGAATATAAAATGTTGCAGCTGTTGTGGAAAACAGTCTGGCAGTTACTCAAATGGTTAAACGGTGTTACCATATGACCCTGCCACTCTACTATTAGATAAATGAGAACATAATTCCACACAAAAACTTGTACACACATGTCCATAGCAGCATTATTCACAAAAGCCAAAAAGCGGAAACAATAAAATTGTCCATCAACTGATAAATGGATAAACAAAATGTAGTGTATTCATGCAATAGACTATTATTCAGTCATATAAAGAAATGAAGTGTTGACACATGCTACAACATGAATCGAACTTGAAAATATTAGGCTGAGTGAAAGAATCCAGTCACAAAGGAACACACATTGTATGATTCAATTTACATGAAATGTTCAGAACAGGCAAATCTATATAGATAGAAAGTAAATTAGTGGTTGCCAGTGGCAGGGGCAGTGGAAGATCATGGCTAAGGCGTGCAGGGTTTCTTTGGAACGTGATGAAAATGTTCTAAACTTGATTGTGATGACAAATACACAATTCTGTGAATATAGTAAAAGTGACTGAATTGTACACTTTAAATGTGTGAATTGCATGGTATGTGAATTATATCTCAATAAATCTATTTAAAAACATGCCCATAAATAATCCGCAAAATTAAGACTCTGGGAAACTACAGATAAACACTCCTTCAACAAACAAATGGCAAGAAAAAGTAAAACAGAGCGATAAAGTAGAAATCTATATTCAAAGAGATTTAAAAAATAAACTTACCAGTTTCAATTTCTGGACCTTACTGGGGTCTGAGTCAAACAAACTGAAAAAGAGAAAACATTTACCACATGTATGAGACAGTTGGAAATTAGGATACCAACTGAATATTTGATGATATTAAGGAAATACTGTTTGGTGTGATAAAGGTATCATGGTTCTGTCAAATTTTAAAAGTCCTTTTATAACTAAAAAGTGAAAGATTTACCAATGAAATGATAAAATATAAGGGACTTGCTTCAAAATAATCTAGATGAAACACAACTTGCCATGAATTGAATAGTTGAGGCTGGGTGATATGTATATGGGGATCATTATGCCATTCTCTCTACTTTGATATAGATTTGAAATTTTCCATTAATAAAACTTTTTAAAAATAAAAACTGCCTCAAAGCTGGAGGGGGTGCCCCTATACTCTGGAGAGGCTAGCTATCACCCAGCCTGTACTTTGGGGGTGGCCTTTGGCTGCTGAGAGTTTGTAGTAAGAGTATAGGCAGAGTAGGGGCAGTGCAGGGGTCTCTTGTACAGCTCTGCTGCAGAAGTCCCTCTATTAGATGTATAGCTGTTGTGGGGTACGATGGGGTATAGATGAGGAGCACCCTGAATGCCTTGGGAGGCTCTGGAGTCCCAGAGACCCTGAGTCTCTTGCCCAGGAGGTCAGTCATACTGAAGAATTTAGGCCCAGCACTACTGGTAGTACCCTGTGAAGCCCAAATAGATCTTTGACCATACTGGAAGGAAGGGACGTTGGCTGATATCATCCTGACTCCCTTAGTGGAGAGGACATCATTTGGGAACTCGGCCTCCAGACTCCCAAAGATACAATTTATGAGAAATAGTTGAACCACAGGGAATGTTTAATTTAAGGAAAAGGAGACTCATGGAAGTGGGGGAGTGGCAGAGTGGGTGCAAATAAGGGTTAGGGTGGACAATGCAAGGGGACCAGGATAAAATCTTAGATTTGTCAGACTCCAGAGCCCAGAGGATTTGCCTCACCAGCAGTAAGACTAGAAAGAAATAGCTAATAAGAGAAAAATTAATATGATGAGGTGACTAAAATATACTTTTTCATTGTTTTATGCATTTCTTGGTGTAAATCCAAAATGGATTTAAAGTCATTTATAATACAGGACATGCATGGAATACGTCTTCTAAAACAATGGTTTAAAACTATTTAGAATCACGTAAAGAGAATAAGTAAACTGACCATAATGATTGTGACAGAGTTTGATCAGAAAATTTAGTTGTTCTTTCATGCTCTCTCTGTGAGCAGCCATAATAGTTGCCAGATTGAGTTTCCAGCATAGAAGTGACTACAGTAATGCAGAAGTAGCAGTGGTATGAATAGTGGTTTCCTCACCACACCAGTTGTGCAGTGAATTCTTGGTTGTTGAACTTGGAAACTTAGCTCTCTACCTGATTCTCCATGCCTTACAGCGATTCTGTCAGCTACTAAACATCCTTTCTTCCAACTTAATTTTTATCAATTATAATTTATACACAGTTAAATATACAAATCTTAACTGTACAGGTCAGTGAGTTTTGACAAATGTATACACTGTGTTAACCAACATCCCGATCAAGATATAGAACATCACCATCACTCCAAAGGATTCCCTCATTCCTCTTTTCAGTAAACCCACATTCTCTCTGCCCCAGGCAATCATTATTCTGCTTTCAATCACCATACCTTAGTTCTGTATTTTCTAGAATTCCCTATAAATTGAGTCATAGTATGTATTCTTTTGTGTCTAGCTTCATTAGCTCAGCATAATGTTTCTTTTTGAAATAAAAATAGTTGGCATTTAATTGATAGTTTTTTCTCAGTTTTGACAAATGTACCATGGCTTTATAAGATGTTAACATGAGGGGAAGTTGGATGGTGGTTATATGGGAAATTTCTGCACTCTGCAATTTTTCTGTAAATGTAAAATTGTTCCAAAATAAGTAGTTTATTTAAAAATAGAAGCAAGGCATAATGTCTTGGAGATTGATCCATGTTTGTCACTTGTAATTTATTTCTTTTTTATGGTGAGTAGTATTCCATTTTATGGATGTACAGTTTGTTTATACATTTGCCTGTTGATGGACATTTGGATTGCTTACAGTTTGGAGTTATTACAAATAAAGCTGCTACAAACATTTGTGTACAAAATGCTCTATGAATTTGTATTCTCATTTCTCTCAGGTAAATAACTAGAAGTGGGATTACTGAGTCATAGGGAAAGTGTATTTTTAACTTTAGAAGAATCTACTAAATAATTTTCCAAAGCAATTGTGCCAGTTTATTTTGCCATCAACAAGGTATGAGAATTCAAACTTCTCCACATTCTCACCAACATTTGATGGTATCATTCTTTTAAATTTTATATATTTGTATTGGTGTGAAGTGTTTTGTCTTTGTGATTTTTCCTCTTCATCTAAAGAGTAAATGATATTGAGCATATTTTCATGTGTTTATTGGTCATTCATGTATCTTCTTTTGTTAAGTACACATTGAAGTCTTTTGTCTATTTCTAATTGGGCTTGTTTGTGCTTTATCTTTCAAAGAGTTCTTTATGTATTCTAGATACCTAACCTTTGTAAGGTATATGTATTGTGACTATTTTCTCTTCCAGTCCATGGTTTACATTTTCATTTTTATAACAATGTCTTTGATTGCAGAAGTTTTTAATGTTGATGAAGTTCAATTTATCAATTTTCTTTTATAGTTAATGATTTTTTCTGTTTTCTATCATCCTAAACCAAGATCATGAAGATATTGTCCCATGTTTTCTTCTTTCAGCTTCATAGTTTTAGCATTTATGTTTATGTCTATGATTCATCCTAAATTAAATTTTGTGTGTGGTATGAGGTAAAGTTTGAGCTTCATTTTCTTCAGTATTCAATGGTTTATGAGACTTCCTTTCCTATTTAATGGCATTGGTGACTTTAGATAAAAGTAACTGAAGTAATCAAGGCAGTGTGGTATTGGCAGAAGGACAGACACCTAGATAAATGGAACTGAATTAAAAAGTCAAAAATAGGGCTTCCCTGGTGGTGCAATGGTTGAGAATCTGCCTGCCAATGCAGGGGACATGGGTTCAAGCCCTGGTCTTGGAAGATCCCATATGCCACGGAGCAACTAAGCCCAGGCACCACAACTACTGAGCCTGCACTCTAGAGCCCATGAGCCACAACTACTGACACATGCCTAGAACCCACACACCACAACAAGAGAAGCCACCACAATGAGAAGCTCACATACCACAACAAAAGAGTAGCCCCTGCTCGCCGCAACTAGACAAAGCCTGTGCACAGCAACAAAGACCCAATGCAGCCATAAATAAATAAATAAATAAATTTATTTATTAAAAAAAAGTCAAAAATAGACCCACGCAAATAAATATATCCAAATAATTTTTGACAAAGGTGCAAAATCAATTCAATGGAGTAAGGATAACCTTTCAAGCAATTGTCCTGGAGCAACTGGACATCCAGAGGCAAAAGTATAAACCTCAACCTAAGTCTCACACTTTACAAAGGATCACTCAAAATGGATTGCGGACTTAAATACAGAACACAAAACTATAAAACTTTTAGAAAAAACTGAGAAAGTTATTTGGGATATAGGTCTGGGCAAAGAGTCCTTAGACTCAACACCTAAAGCATAGGCAATAAAAGAAACATTGATAAATTGGACCTGATCAAAATTCAGAACTTTTACTGTATGGAATACTTAGGAGGATGAAAGAAAAGAGAAGCAACAGAGAAAGAGAAAAAACCACATATCCAACAAAGGATTAGTATCTTAAATACATAAAGATCTCTCAAAACTCAACCATAAGAAATAATCCAAGCAAAAACTGGGCAAAATAATACATGAAGACACATTTCACTGAAGATGATATACAAGTAGCTGATAAGCATATGAAAATTTGTTCACCATCATTAATCAGCAGGGAAATGCAAATTAAAACCACAATGAAATATTACTATAGACCTATCAGAACAGCTGAAATAAAAAATATTGACAACACAAAATGTTGGAAAGGGTGCACAGAAACTGGATCTCTCATACATTGCTGGTGGGAATGTAAAATGGCATAGCCACTCTGGAAAACTGTTTGGTAGTTTCTTAAAATATTAAGCATGTAACTAGCATATAATCCAGTAATTGTATTCATAGGCATTTAGTCCAGAAAAGTTAAAACTTGTGTGCACACAGACACCTGTACATGAATGTTCATAGCAGCTTTATCCACAATACAAAAATACTGAAAACAGCCCAAATGTTCTTTGATGGGTGAATGATTGAACAAACCAAAAATAAAATAAATAAATAACCATATATGTGTAGGTCTATTACTGGATTCTAATTTTTTCCACTGATTTATTTGTCATTTCTTACTCCCGTATCACACTGTTTTGATAAGTGTAGCTTTACAGTAAGTCTTGGAACCAAGAACAATAAGTTCTATGACCTTTTCACTCTTTTTAAAGATTTGCTGGGCTTCCCTGGTGGCGCAGTGGTTGAGAGTCCGCCTGCCAATGCAGGGGACACAGGTTCGTGCCCCGATCCGGGAGGATCCCACATGCCGCGGAGCGGCTGGGCCCGTGAGCCATGGCCGCTGAGCCTGCGCGTCCGGAGCCTATGCTCCGCAACGGGAGAGGCCACAGCAGTGAGAGGCCCACGTACCACAAAAAAAAAAAAAAAAAAAGATTTGCTGAGAGCCCCAAGACATATGTTCGCTCATTCCAACATCTGCACAGCTTTGCCTCCTGAGCTCAGTGAGACTGCCAAACTCAGCTGGGAATCCCAGCTCTCCGTGTTGGGGTCAGGAAATTGTCAACAGGCAAAGAGCTCACATGATTCTGAGGGCTTACATTGTGAGTTTCTTTTCTGTGGATCACAGTCACTGTGCTGAGTATTGTACAATAACTGTAAATAGCTTCCTTACATATCTTATGCAGTTTAACAATTTTTTGTAACAGCAGGAGTGCTAGGCTAGTGCCATTCACAGTATAGGTTTATTAAACGTTTTTCCTGCTGAAATCATCCAGACTCAGCTTTTTTTGCATGCAACTAAGAGCTGTGACTGATGCAAGCCACCACTTTATGCTACGCTCTAAATTGGTGCTTAGCATTCATTATGTGATTTAATCTTCATTTAGAGGAATCCTTCCTTATAGAAAGCAAAGCAATGGGCAAGAGGCATTTCTAACGGTGGTATGAGGGGTAAAGGGAGAGAGGTTTCAGTGAGAGAAGCTTTCTAGATGGAGGAAGCATGTATAAATGCACAGGAGACTGAGCGTGATATGAAATAAAGTATGACACCTTTGGCATTTTCAAAGGATTAATTCTTAGACTTTCATAAATTCTCCTAATCCAATAAAAGCATTATAATGTAGAATTTCCTCCATAAAATGCAGTAAAATGCAATGGTTTATACAGTATACAACCTATAGGATGGTCTTAAGTGCCCCTCCCATCCCTATTAAGATGGGCACCTCTGGTATAACCAGCCATCCTCGTTTTAGCAAAGTCTCACATCCCAGGGAATCTCTCAGTCCTAGCCAAGCTGGGATGATTGCTCACTCTTGAAAACTGTCCTTTAATATAATGTGACATCACTCACTTAGCTACAGTTGATTGGTTCTGCATAGGCACCAGACTTAAACTTGGCTGATGAATATCCCTCCCTCAGATTTATGGATATGGGACCACAGTGTCTGTGGCAGCCCTGGAGGTGCCTTGCAGATTTTCTTTCAAGAAGAGACCTACTGTGAGGAATGTAGTCACCCAACAGCCTCCAACTGTAACACTATTAGGATATTTTTGCATCATTTGATCCAAGGCCATTCCCATCCCAGCATCTCCAGCCATTTTCTGAGCACAGGAGTGATACTAGGGCCATTTGTGTCCAATACAGGATTCATCTAATTAGCAACCTTTGCTCTGGATTCCCCAGTTGGACTGGCTGTTACTTCCGTAGAGTTGCACTGCAATCTCAGGCACTTCCTACCCATTCCTCCTTCATTTCCTATCCTTTAACAAGCGTCAGACCTGTGTTGTGGCCTGAAGTCTCCCCCTGCCCACTCCTGCTCTTCCTCTTTATCTTCCTAATCATTACCCACAATAAATCTCTAGATGCCAACTTGCTTTTCAGATGATCCAACCTGGCATAGTGTTCTCCAGTGGTTGAAGCCATAAGATGAAAATTTAGGAAGGTGTCAGTAACCATATTTCCTGTTGCATGGACCTAAGAAACAAAAGGAGATTTGGAGGGAGGGGGAGAGAGGGAGAGAAAGGGAGAGAAAGAGAGAGGAAGCGAGAGGGAGAGAGCTCACAAATAAATGTATGAGGAAGAATAGAGATTAAAGAATGATAGAGTCTTGATGGCATTTGAATCCTTGGTTTTGACCATTCTTGAGGCTTAACTGTACCTTGTTCTTTCCAAGTTCTGATTGCTCCACTCCTAGGATTTTGTGAGACACCCCATTACCTTTCCATAAATTTCTCTTTCACTTAAGTTAGTTTCAGGTAGGTTTTTGTCAATTTAAACTAATGAAATGCCTCTTCAGTGTAAACATTGTACAGGCTACTAAATTTGTGCTGAATCATATTTCTGTTGAGAGTCAGAAATGTCCATATCCTGTTCATATCCTCATATACAAAATTAATACACTTTTCAGGTTTTACCAAATTTTTATCCATCAGTAGATGAGGGAAATTTTGCATGGCCTAGACGATTTCTTCTGAAAAGTTTTAGCACTTATTTGTTTCTGTATAGAGTGTATAGTAGAATTGTTGTCATAGACCAAAGCCTCAGCCAAATTCAACATTGCACTGTGTACAGAATATTTATTTTCTGGCTAAAGTCACTTTTAGTTACATAATAAAAGTTACTTTTATTATGAATGTTCATTTTCTTTCTTTCTTTTCTTTATTTTTTAACCTTTCAAAGATCACTAGTAGTTGGTTCTTTTAAAGACCATTTTGACGAATAAAAATTCAAAATTACAATACACACTTTGAATCACTTTTCAACAACTCTTAAGGTTATGAACAGGATTAGAAAGCATGAAAGTTTCACTAAGATGCTGATAAAACCAAGATGTAGATGTTGGCCAGAGACAGTGGCTCCCACATATCTTTCTTATACAATGGCCCATGCAAGAGATGGTGGTAATTTAATCTAGAGCAGGGATTGTCAAATTAGAGCTCACAGGCCTAACTCTGCCTCCTGTCTATTTCCGTAAATAAAGTTTAATTAGAACATATCCACACTCATCATCTAAATATTGTCTGTGACTACTTTTGCTCAATGAACATGGATTTGAATAGTGGCAGACAGACTGCATGTGCCCCACAAACCTAAAATATTTACTGCTTGACCTTTTTCTAAAAAAAATTGCCAACACTTGGCCTTAAGTATTGGCAGTACAAGTGGAGACAAATAAATGAGCAGATTATATTTTTGGAATCAGAGCAGGAACAAGCCTGGTGACTTCAGTAACATAAAGGAAGGTAGGCCAGAGTGGCTAAAACATAAAAGGACCCAGATAATATCATTGGTTTTTTTCTTGTCTTATTTTGTAGCACATTTATACCTATTGCTTTTTACTCAGACATTAACTCATTCATTCAACAAATGTTCTTTAAGCTCCTACTCTGTCCTAGACACTATGTTAGCTTCTTCACACAAACACACACAAATCATAATAAGGGAAACCAACAAGCAAGCAATTATAACAGAGGGGGAATGATTTAATTGATGCAAAGAGGAGGAAATAAACTTTTGTTTCACTACCTATTCAATATTTTTCTGATATGCCATATCACCTTCCCCAAACTGTACCTGAACCATACCTTCCCTGGTTGGTCATGCCTCCCCTCCAGTCACTAAAATGCATCACCATCATAGCACCTAATACTCATAGAGCATTTACTGTGTGTCAGATATGGCCAGGTACTTTACACATATTGTCTCATTTCATCACCACAAACCTGTAATATAGATACTATTATTATGCTCATTTGTGAGTTAGGAAATTGAGGGTTAAAGAATTGAGGTCCTTCGCCCAAGATTTCATATGTGCTCTAGAAAAGAGCACTCATGTCAACTATTTTCTACTTCCTGTGCTCTGGCTTGCTGCTGATGCCTAATGTTAAGATCATTGCTGCTTAATGGTATCACCTACCAAAGGCACCACCACCACTGCCAATACCAACCAATGTCTGTGCCAAAGTCTTAAGTCTAGAGCATTAATATTTGGGTCCAGGATATTGTTTCTTGAAGCTCTTAGTATTGTTTCTGATAGATGCCAAATATCTGAGAACAATGAACATATTTTGTGAAAGAATTCTTTGTAGTTTTTACTTGTATTTTTTATTACAGTTCTTGCCCTCCAATCTGGAGCCAGATTACCTAGGTTTGAATCTCAGCCCTGACACTTAACTACTGTGTGATCCTGGTGAAATTGCTTAACTTCTCTGTGCCCCAGTTTCCTTATCCTTAAATCAGGGATAACAGTAATATTTATCTTAAGTGTTTGTTATAAAACACTTAGCTCAGCATTTGGCATATAGCACAAATTTAATAAATGTTGGTTACTATTATTAAGGCAACTGGCTTCTTTTTCCGACTCTTAAACAGGCTTTATCTATCAACCTCTTGCCTCTTTCTGAGTACTTTCTATCTGTTGATTTCACCTTACCTTTATTGATCTTATCACTCTAATTGCTACTGTCATGTTCTTTCCTACTACAGGACCTTTGACCATACCGGTGGGGTATGGTCATACCACACCCTCCACCTGGGATGTTCCTTTTCCTGTTGCTTGGCCAATTCCTATTTGTTCTTAAACTCGATAAGGGCATGAACTCTATCTGTTTTGTGTTGTTTTGCTTGGTTTTTTTTTTTTACCATTTTACACCCAGTGCTTAATACTGCACCTGGGGTTCGGTAGACACTCAATGTTTGCTGCCTGAATGAGTGCCAGTCTGAGTCTATCATCTCACTTTATTCAGTTATTCCTCTGTATATTAATTCACATCCTAGCTATAGCCTTTTTTCTTTCTACTCACTGGTTTACACAATTCTAAACAAATATTCACTAAACACAATATTTGTTAGGTCTGGGCTAGGGACTTGGAATATAAATTTGAAAAATATGAATTTTCTGCTCTCAAGAAGGTACGTGCTCATTGGGGGACACAGGCATGCAAAGAGAGAAATTATAATCCAAAACGATAAGTGGTATACTTGAGGCCTGTGCTGGATACATTTGTCATATTGGACCCACGAAAAAGGATCAATTTTCCAAATAGACAAATGGGGTAAAGCGTCTGGCAGCAAGAATTCCAGGGTAAAAGTACGAAGGTTTTTTTTTTCTTTTGCTGATGTTGACTTCTACAAATCTTTCCTTTATTATTACCCTTTTGAGTAACAATTTTAATCTCCAATAACTACAATACTGCTCACTTTCCCATTTTCAATGTCTATACATTACATTTGTTATGTGTTGTTGCTCTCAATTTTTTCCCTTTGCCCTGAATTTCCATTGCACATACTATTTCAGTGAATTTTTTTGTCCTTCTTTGTAATATGTACTGTTCTTCAATTTTTACGTGCATAAGATATGAATTCTTAACGGCTCGTTCCATTCTAGCACTCAATGTACTTAACACTGTACCTGGACCTTGGATTCAAGGTGCTCAAGTAAATTGGTGGGAGTCCAGCAGCGGAGTGGTATGCGATTTAAGTTCAAGAAAGTGGTGGAGGGATATTGGAAGAATTTAAGCTCCAGCGACCCTCGATAAACCACCATAAATAGGAGCATATTGGGAGGAGTCCTGAAACGGCAAGCAAGGCGACCTAGGTTTTACACGCATACTTTTATAGGTCTATGTATCCTCCTGTCTGCGCCTGTGGTTCCAAATCTGCTAAATGAAGGCAATCCGGCCCAGCTCAGCCCTGTTGCATCAGAGGCTCTAGCACGATCCGCAGCCCGCTTGGTCCCA
The DNA here is from genome assembly GCF_005190385.1 of Monodon monoceros. Lineage (NCBI taxonomy): Eukaryota > Metazoa > Chordata > Mammalia > Artiodactyla > Monodontidae > Monodon > Monodon monoceros. The sequence goes on along the minus strand of NW_021703780.1, from coordinate 637,371 downwards.
GGCGCGCGAGGCCCCCACCCTGCATGGCCGGAAGGAGCGGGGCGGGGCCTCCAGGCTAGGCGCTGGGTCCGAGCGCGCTGGGGGAGGGGAGCGCGGAGCCGACAGTTTCAGGGCAAAAAGCAAAAGGCGGGCGCAGGGCTGCCTTCCGAGGTTCTCTTTGCTTGCAGTTCCTCCTGCTTTGCTGATTTGGGAGTCGCGACCTCCGGCACAGGTGGGTTCCGCCCTGTGGATCGGCGAAGGGGTGTTCTGGGTGGGTGCGATGAGTAGGTTTGCCCAGCCGCTGGCTTTCAGGCCTGGCGCAGTGAGAGGCGGCTGCTCGGCCTCGGGGCGTTGGTACTCACCTTTATTTACCCTGGCAGAGGAGAAGGCCACTTGTGCCTTGCCGCAGGGCTCTCGTCACGGTTTGTGCCAGCTGCGCGAAACACAGCCCGCCCGGAGATCAGCGCGGGGTCAGATGGGCCTAGTGCTTGGGAAGAGCTGGAAGAGCTGGAGCAACCTTGCGCTGGGACTGACGCCCAGAGTACATTGTCTCAAACTCGATCGGACTTCCCCGTCCTGGGTCTGTCATTGACTGTGTCTAGCTTTCGGCGAGTCCCTACCCTCTCCCTGCTTCACTTTGTTGGGCAGTGCAGTGGAAGGTGGAACTCGGCTGTCTGCAAGAGCTTGCAGCACTGACTTTCTTTCTTGGTAATGTTTTCTGCCCAGATTTTACCCTTTCTCTGCCCCTCCTGAGCAGGAAACCTAGCAAGAGTCAGGAGTAGCAGGGCAGGGCATTGGGGAAGCTAGGCAAGGCAGCTCTTTCTCTGTTCTGAAAATAACTCTGAAAAGCCTATTTAGGCTTACTTACTTTACTGACTGCCCTGAAAACTGGAAACAACATTCATTCAATGCCTTGGTTGAATGTTAACTCAAGAATGCTCTTCTGAATGCCTTACCATTAAAGATTTTAACCAGAGGACAGATGATTGTCCAAAACCTTATGGGTTGAATGAGCATAGTACACTGCCTGACGAAAGCCTAATCATAAATGACTTGGTGACTTAACTATATACTCAAGCACTGAAAGACAAACTTGAGCTCCCATGTGTGGGAATACTTCCATATTCCCTTCCCATACGGCAGTCTTTTAGGGTTGCCTCTTAGCTTGGTATTGCACTTTCAGGAAACACTGTAGTAAAAATTACACTTCATTTTACATTAACTTAACTATAAAGGCAAAGAATTAGAAACACTATGGAAGGACATTGTGCTGTCATTCTGATTCTTCCTCATTAAGGAACTGGTGATAATGATAACGGCAACCATATATTATGCAAAACACTGTAATCTTCACAACCATGAGAGGTAAATGTGCTTATGTATAACGATACTTAAAGAGGTTATACTTTATCTCATAACCAGTATGATGAAGGGAATTTTCAATTTGTCGATTGAGTCTGGGGGCGTCTTTTGCGTCTCCCACCTCATCCTCTGTTTCTGGGAAGGGTGGACTGGGAGGGATCACTTCCTGGTTTTGGTATCTATATCAGGAATCACAAGCGGTTCTGTATCTCTGCTTGTCAACCCTGGGAACAGCAGTAAAATATCCAAATTGATCACTCACTGTCTGCAGTGTTTCTGGAAGCTGTGTTTTCTGCCTGCCAGGATGGGGGGTGGGTGGAGCGGTGGGCCCTGGATTAATAAACCCCCTCGGATGGGAAACGTCTCTTTCTGCTTGGAGCCAAAGTGAACGTAGACTCACCAGTTGGGCACCATTGTGACCCTCTTTCGACAACACCAAACGTCCCTCATGCTTATATGGGCTGTACATGTACCTGCCATTGCCCACGTGTAAAGAATTTACAGGGTGAGAGGCTTTGGGCAAAACCTGGTCTCTGCCACAGCTGCAGGGTTTAGGCAAGGAGTGGCCACCGGTATGAATGTGAGTGTTCTTCAAGGTGTGGGACCTGTTGATTTCCCAAGTGGTCAATAGAGTGAGAGGGGAATTCTGATAGACATCTGCTGAGCTGACCTTGTGGGTGAGTATAGGACTGACTGTTTGGCAGGACCTGGTGGATGCGTTGGCCATATTTTTACTCTGTTTATTCATTCTTTCACTCCAAAGACAATCAATGAATGCTTACTCTGTGCCAGGATGCTGATCCACTCACTGAGATTAGCAGCACAGGAGGACAGTAAGTTTGAGAGGACAACAGGAATTCAACTTGAAGCATGTTAAGTCTGAGGCATCCTCAGTCTTCCCCATTCCCAATATCTAATCAGTACAAAACCTTGTCACTTCTGCATCCTGAATATTTTTTTAAACCCATCCACTTCTCTTTGCCCCCACTGCTACTCAGAATTTCAACCCAGCAACATTCTTTTTCTGTTAATTTTTAAAATTTTTATTGTAGAAGACCCAAATCCCTGCTTGACCCTCAGCCCTCATGGGAAAACCACCATAACCATGGCAACAACTACAACATCAACAACATACAACAGCCTAATGAGCTCTGTATGACCCCTAATAAGTCGTGTCAACTGACACAAACTTTATTTTCTCTACTTCCCAAAGTGTTTTTAAAATTTTGTATCGAGATATAATTTACACGCCATAAATTTGACTCATTTTACGTGTACATTCAGGGATTTTTAGTAAATTTATCGAGTGGTGCAACCATCACTATAATCCAATATTAGATATTTCCATCACCTCAATGGCACCTCTCTCTTGCCCATGTGCACTTAGTCCCCATTACCACCCTAGCCCCTGGGAACCACTAATCTGCTTCTTGTCTCTATGGATTTGCCTATTCTGGACATTTCATATAAATGGAATCACGCAGTATGCAGTCTTTTGTGACTTGCTTCTTTTACTTTCAAGTTTCATCCATGTTGTAGTGTGAATCAGTACTTCGTTACTTTTGATAGCCGAATAATGGTATATAATATATGTATATACCACCTTTTGTTTATGGACATTTGGGTTATTTCCACCTTTTGGCTATTGTGAATAAGGCTGGTATGGACATTTACGCACAAGATTTTGGATGCACATATGTTTTCGATTCTCTTGGGTAGGTACCTAGGAGTGGAAGTGCTGGCTTATATAGTAACTGTATGTCTAATCTTTTGCCAAAGTATTTTCCAAAGGGACTGCACCATTTTATATTGATTACATTTACATGCACCACCAGCAGTGTATAAAAGTTCTAATTTCTCCACATCCTCACCAATGTTTGTTATTTTTCCTTTTAAAAAATTTATAGCTGCCCTTGTGGGTGTGAAGTAATATCTCATTTGGAATTTGATTTGCATTTCCCTAATCGTAATGATATTGAACATCTTTTCATCTGTTTCTTGTCCATTTGTATATGTTCTTTGGAGAATAGTCTATTAAATATTTTGCCCACTTTTCAATAAGGTTTTTTCCCTTCCTATTATTGAGATGTAAGAATTCTTTATATATTTAAGATACAAATCCTTTATCAGGTATATGATTTGAAAATATTTTTTCCAGTCTGTGACTTATCTTTTCATTTTCTAATTGTGTCTTTTGAAAGACAAAGGTTTTGAATTTTTATTAAGTTCAATTTATCATTTTTCTTTTGTAAATTCTACTTTTTGGTTAAGAACACTTTGCTTAATCCAAGGTCATGAAGATTTTCTCCTATATTTTCTTCTGCAAGTTTTATAGTTTTATCTTACATTTATGTCTAATCCATTTTGACTTTTTTTTTTAATTGAAGTATAATTGACCTACAACACTATGTTACTTCCAGGTATACAGTATGGTGATTTGATATTTCTATACATTACAAAATGATCACCGTGATAAATCTAGTTACCACCTATCACCATACAAAGATATTTTAATGTTACTTACTATATTCCCTATGTGTACATTAAATCCACACAATTCATTTATTTTGTAACTAGAAGTTTGTACCTCTTAATCTCTCTTACCTGTTTCTCTCATCCGCCCTTACCTCTCTCCCCTCTGGCAACCACCAGTTTGTTCTCTGTGTCTATGAGCCTGTTTCTGTTTTGTTAGGTTTATTCATTTGTTTTGTTTTTTAGATTCCACATAGAACTGAAATCACATGGTATTTCTCTTTCTCTGTTTGACTTATTTCACTCAGCATAATAACCTCTAGGTCCATCCATGTTGTTGAAAAAGGCAAGATTTCATTCTTTTTTTATGCCTGAACATTATTCCTGTGTGTGTGTGTGTGTGTATGTGTGTGTATGTATGTGTGTATACCACATCTCTTTATGCATTCATCTATCAATGAACACTTAGGTTGCTTACATATCTTGGCTATTGTAAGCAATGCTGCATTGAACACAGGGGTGCACATATCTTTTCAAATTAGTACTTTTGCTTTTTAGGGTATATACCCAGAAGTGAAATTGCTAGATCATATGGTAGTTCTATTTTTAATTTTTAAAGGAACCTCCATACTGTTTTCCAGAGTGACTGCACCAATTTACATTCCCACCAGCAGTGCACAAGTGTTCCCTTTTCTCCACATCCTAACCAACACTTGTTATTTGTTGTGTTTTTAATAATAGCCATTATGACAGATGTGAGGTGGTATCTCTTTGTGGTTTTGATTTGCATTTACCCTCCTCCACAGGGATTAGACCTACATCATGGCCCAACAGCTGTCCCAGTCTTTTCAGACTCTGTCTCCATTTTCTTTCACATATGTTTCCCCTGATAAACCACTTGTACATCTCTTCCTGTCATGGCATCTCCTTCTCAGAGGACCCGAACTAATTCAGTTGTCAACATTACAAATTGGGGGATTTCTTATATAATACGCATTTCTGGCTCCTCTCAAATCTGGCAGCATTTGGACTGTCTGGCAATAATTATCTAGAGCTGAGTAGTGGCTAAGATTTTTGGACAGATCAGGCATTCTTCAGTTCACTGCTCTCACCACAATCCCCTATTGTCTCTTATACTTTACCTATTTATGTTACTTGCCTAGCCCCTGTGGACATTTAATTTTGAGGCCCTGATGTAAAGGAGCATTCTTTTAACTCATGTAATCCAATATATTATTGCACTAGTTAAACACAGACACAGATATGACAGATAATCTCAGCTTAGAGCTTTCGTATTGGCCTACTTTACATCAGATATCTTCATGAATAATTCCCTTTTTGTTCAAATGTCATTTTGCTCAATAAAGTCTACCCTGATCACCCTGTTTAAATGTCCTGCTACCTCCAGCACATCCCTTTATCCTGCCATATAGCTTTTATTGCCTTCTAATATACTATATAATTTACTCATTTATTATGTTTATCTTTGTCTACCTCCTTCCGCTAGAGGATAAGCTCCATGAAAGCAGACATTTTTGTCTGTTCTGTTCACTGATAAATTCCAAGTGCCTAAAATAGTTCCTGGCACATAGTTGACACCGAATAAATATTTGTTAAATGAATTGTGCAGGAAGAATGAGAGGGAGAATATGGTAGGCAAAGGAAACAACATATGTGAAGGCCCTGAGGCAGTGGGCAAGATAGATGGGGCCAATTATGTGAAGCCATTGTAAAGAGATGACTCAATCCTTCTGTCTGCCCTCAAGGAGCTTTCAGCAAATGGGAAGAGAAAAATAATTAAACAGGCAATTTTTATATATGTTGTAAGTGCACTAATAAGGGTATGCACAAAGAGCTGTGAAAACACTGGGTAGGCAGCTACTAACTCTTCCTAGGGGAGTTAGGAAGATTTTACAAAGGTGACATTTGAGCTAGGTCTCAGGCAGGAGAGTGACATGATGAAAGTGTTTTAAGAAGATTAATCTGGCAATAGTATGGAAAATGGATTGGAATATGGATGGAATGGAGGCAAGGAAACCATCTAGTCTATGGCAGTAGTCCAGGTATGAGGTGATGAAGGCACCTATAGGAATGGAAAGAGAAGGACAAATCTGAGAGACATTTGGAAGGAAAAATTGACAGGAGCTAAATGGACTCTTGGCTTTAAGCCTTTTAGGGGGTAATGCTTCTTCCTTAGTAATAACCATGAAAAGATTCAGATTGACCTATTATGTAATTGCTTATTCTGACTAGAATTTCTAGCTATGGCTGTTCTCCAAAAGTTTCTATTATTATGATTGATACTTGTTGGACTTTAATTTACATTAAGATGGCTTTAGACTCTAAAGGTTGGGAAGCTCTCAAAAACATCATTTTGACTATGAAACAGCAAATTATTCTATTAAAGGAGAAATGAGGGAAGCTATGGGGTTGCAAGGGAAGTTTTACAATGACCTAATAGTTGCTATTTTTTTAAGAATAATATATAAAAGATGGAAAAGAAGGATGAATATAACAGATGGCACTTGCCTAAAGGATTAGTATTTGGAAGGATAAGCCCCCAAATTACCTCAGGCTTGTATAAATACATATTTGCAAAGACAACAAGAACAATTTTAACTACGTTCTCAGAAAGAAAAAGTACATGTGTCCTGGGATGGATAAGTTATAACTTGATATTGTTAAACTGTTCTCAATGATCAAAAGAATTAAGGAGAATAAGGACAGGTACTTTAACACTGGATTTATATAAGTATATTACCACTTCTAACAAAGGAAAGGGAAGAAGAGTTTTCAGTCTACTAATCAATAAGCTAAATATGTCCTGGGTTAGCTTCTAGAACAGATTTTCAAGTAAGTGAGTACTTAGAAAATTACACAGTGTTATCAACAAACAAAGACGTTCCACACAAATCTAATTTTTATTTCTGATTATTAGAGATGTTTATGGAAATAAGACAGATATAACATGTACATTGAATGAATGAATGAATGAAACTTCAGCAAGATTTTAACAAGTCTTTTATGACACCCTTGTGAACAAGAATTATGAATCCATGTTGATGGGTTATATAATTAATACAATTATGTATTAATTAGTTAAATTACCATACTAAAAGAGTGCTGATAGCAGACCATAAGCAAAGGAAGAGTTTTAGATGGCCTGTTGCAAACCCTACCTTTGGCTTGACATCATCAATATTTTTATAACTTACTTGACTGAAGATTTAGAGCAGACATCTTACCAGATTTAAAGAGGTTATGAAGCTAGGAGAAAAGTAATTCAATCCAATGTCCACAAACATTTATGAAATTCTCCTAAGTACTAGGAACCATGCTAGATGTTAGGGTACAAAAATGAATGACCCAGAGGTCTTCACATTGAGATGTGTCCAAGTATTACTGGTGGGAAAGACATAAAAACATATAATTTCAACAAAATATATTGAGAAGGAAAACAGAGGCATAAACAGACTATAATGAGAGAACAAAAGAAAGCTACTAGTTCATTCTGTGACTTTAAGGAAGAATTCTTAGATGATATCTCCACTGATTCTTGAAAGATGTATAAAAGACAGAGTAGGAACGGCTTCCAGTTTGAGGGAAAAAAAGCATGAACATGAGTTTCTCAGAATTAGGAAAGTATAGTGGGTCTGGGAAGCTATAAACAATGAAGTACAAGGAGGTAAATAACAGGAAGTGAGGCTGAGAGGTAGCTCAGGATCAGGTAATGGGAGGCATTACATAACATGATAAGTAAATTGGACTTTACCCTGAAGGCCCTAGGGATCCATTCAAAAAGAATGACATACTAATATATTTTTTTAATTCACTATTCCTACAGTGTGCAAAATGATTTGAAGGGAGGGCAAATGTGTGTATGGATAGATCAGTTGGGAGGCTTTTGCAGTCTTTGAGTGAGAAATAATGGTGGGCCTGGACTGGGATGGTAGCAAATAGAGATATAATGCAGTGTGTCGGCACTTATAACAATGCCTGGCACCTAGTACATGTAAATATCTGATATATTTGTAATAGGAGTCCTAGGAGAGGAGAGAGAGAATGGTACAGAAACAATATTTGAAGAGATGATAACTAAGAGTTTTCCAAAAGTAACAAAGTATTGTGTTATTTTGCTATTGCTGCATACCAAGTTACCACAAACTTAGTACTTAAACAAACATCCATTTATTATCTCATAGTTCTGTATGTCAGAAGACCAGGCATGGCATTACTGGGTTCTCTGGTCAGTGTATTAAAGGCTGAAATTGGTGTGTTGGGTAGGCTGTATTCTTTTCTGGAGGCTTTGGCTAAGAATTCACATCCACCCTCATTCAGATTGTTGGCTGAATTCAGTTCCATGTGGCTGTAGGACTGAGGTTGCTGTTTCCTTGCTGCATATCAGCCACATAGTCCTCTCCATCTTCAAAGCCAATAGAGAATCTCTTTGACAGCAGATTCCTCTGCTGCTTCAAGTCTCTTTCACCAGAAAGATCCCTGTCCCTTTTAAGGGATTGCTGGATTAGGTCAGACCAACCAAAGATCATGTCCCTTTCGTAATGTCTGTTGTGCCATATACATAACCTAATCATGCATGAAGTCACAGATTTAAAAAGTGCTATAACTCAGAGCAGAATAAAGAAAACCTCATCTAGATGTATTTTAATAAAGACTGATAAAAAATAAAGAAACAATCTTAAAAGCAGTTAGAGAAAAAAGATGTATTACCTTACAAGGAGTAGCAATTAGATTGGCTTTAACTTCTCAACAGAAACAATGTGAACATAATGGAACAATATCTTCAAAATGCTGGAGAAACTAACTGCCAATCAAAAATTCTATATCCAATGAAAATAGCCTTCAAAATGAAAGTAAGACAGATGCTTTTAGATGGTCCCAACTTACGGAACCTTCCACCAAACACCAAAGGAAATATTTAGGATCTTTAAGCTGAAGTAAAATGATCCCAAATGAAAGCTTGGAGATATAAAATGGATGCAATGGAGAGGTTAAATATGTGGGTAGATCTGAATGTCCCTGTGGGATGTATGTGTGTGTGTTTGTGTGTGTGTATAATTAAAATACACAACAGCAGTTGAAGAAGGAAGATAGAGTTAATATAAATTCTTTAATTTGCATTATAATTTTAAAAAATCAAAGATATGTGTTATAATCCCTAGAATAACTGTTTTTAAAAAAACAGTAAAAGAATGTATAACTAACAAGTAAACAAAGGAGGAAATGGAATGATACAAATTACCTAATCAGTGTAAAACAAAGCAAGAGAGAAAGGTAACAAAACAGGCAAGACGAATAGAAAGCAAATATTTGACTTCACACATTAATTAAATGACAAATCATGAGGTTAAACAACAAAATCTAACTACATATATGCTGTTTATAAGAGACAAAAGGGTGGAATAAATATACGCCACAAACACTACCCCCCCCAAAGAAACCTGATTTAGATATAATAATATAAAACAAGACTTTATGGCAGGTTTCTTTACTAGACATAAGACATATTTTGTGATGATAAGAGAGGCCATCCACCAAGAAGATAAAATTATTGTTCTAATTTGTATGCAGCCCAAATATACAAAGCAAAAATTGACAGATGTCCAGTAAATAAATTCAGTCATAATCAGAGGTATTAATACATATCCCTCAATAACTAACAGATCATAAGACAAATAAAACCAATAAGTATATAGAACAGTTGAACAATAATATTAACAAACAACCTAATTGACAGACATAAACAGATGACCTTATGTAACAACTACAGAATATATATTCTTTTCTGCACACAGAAAAATAGATGATATGCTAGGCCATACAGCAACAAATTACAGTTGCACTGAGGGGTTATTTTGCCACAATGAAATAAAGTTAGAAAACAATAATAAAAATAAAAATAGAAAATCCCTCTAAAATATGTTTACTTTTAAATAACCTGTAGGTCAAATTTTAAAAATCACAATGGAAATTAGAAAATATGTTAATTGGCTGAAAAATGAAAATATTGCATATCAAAACTCATGGTGGGGGAGGGGTGAATAGTCAGAGCACAGAGGATTTTTAAGACAATGAAAATACTCTGTGTGTTATTATAAAGGACACATGTCATTATACATTTGCCCAAACCCATAGAATGTAGAACACCCAGCGTGAAAGCTAATATAAATTATGGACTTTGGGTGATAATGATGTGTTGATGTAGGTTCATCACTTGTAACAAATGTATCACTCTGTGGTGGAGGTTATTGATAATGGTGGGGATTATGCATGTGTAGGGGCAGGAGGTGTATGAGAAATCTCTATATCTTTCCCTCAATTTTGCTGTGAACCTAAACCTGCTCTAAAAAAAACTTGCTTAAAAAAATGTACAGTGGGTAAAAGATCTTTGAACAGACACTTGACCAAGGAAGATATATAGGTGGCAATTAAGAATATGAAAATATGCACAACATCATTCATAATTAGGGAGATGCAAATTAAAACAACAATGAGATATTACTGCACACCTATTAGTTGCTAAATCTATTAATGGCTAAATCCAAAAAACTGACAATACCAAGTTCTAGCAAGGATGCAGAAGAATGGGAGCTCTCATTCATTGCTGGTGGAATGCAAAATAGTACAGCTACTTTGGATGACAGTTTCAGATTCTAGTAATGTTAAGTAAAACATCAATAGCACTCTTTGGCATTTACCCAAGTGATCTGAAAACTATGTTCACCAAAAAAAAAATGTATTTCTGTATGTATGTGTGGCAGTTGTGGAGATTTCAGCTGTATGTGATCTTGAGGTTGGTTCTCCGAACTGTTGATTGTTGATGAGTTTCCTTGAAGGAATGGGAATGGCAAATAATGAGGGAAGGAGGCTTTGACTTTTTATTTTATATATTTCTCAGTTGTTTAGATTATTTTTTTTCTTTTTACAGTGAGGAAGTGGTTTTTTCTTCTAGTTTTATTGAGATATAATTGACATAGAGCACTATATAAGTTTAAGGTGTACATCCACCATCTCAATAGATACAAAATTAAAGAAAAGGAAAAAGAATTTTTTCCTTATGATGAGAACTCTTAGGATTTACTCTCTTAACACCTTTAGTGTATAACATTCAATAGTGTTAATTATATTTATCATGTTGTACATTACATCCCTAGTATTTATTTATCGTATAACTGGAAGTTTGTACCTTTTGATCATGTTCATCCAATTCCCTCTCCCTCCACTCCCTGCCTCTGGTCTGATCTCTTTTTCTATGAATTTATTTGTTTGTTTGTGTTTGCTTTTGAAGTATAATTGACCTACAACACTGTGTTAGTTCCTGTTACACAGCATAGTGATTTGATATTTCTATACATTTTAAAATGATCACCCGGATAACTCTACTTACCATCTGTCACCATACAAAGATATTACATAGCTATAACTATATTCCCCACACTGTACATTTCATACCGGTGACTCATTTATTTTGCAACTGGATATTTGTACCTCTTAATCTCCCTAATCTATTTCTTTCCTCCCTGCACTGCTCTCCCTTCTGGCAAACACCTGTTTGTTTTCTGTATCTATGACTCTGTTTCTGTTTTATTATGTTTGTTAATTTGTTTTGGTTTTTAGATTCCACATATAAGTGAGATTATATAGAATTTGTCTTTCTCTGTCTTATGTATTTTACTTAGCATAATACCCTCTAGGTCTATCCATGTTTTCACAAATGGCAAGATTTCATTCCTTTTTATGGCTGACTAATATTCCAGTCTGTCTGTGTGTGTGGGGGTATAACATCTTCTTTTTCCACTCATATATTGATGGGATCTAGGGTGCTTCCATATCATGGTTACTGTAAATAATGCTGCAATGAACATAGGGGTGCATATATCTTTTCAGTTTAGTGTTTTCATTTTCTTCATATAAATACCCAGGAGTGGAATTGCTGGATCATATGGTAGTTCAGTTTTTTATTTTTTGAGGAAACTTTATACTGTTTTCTATAGTGGCTGCACCAATTTACGTTCCCACCAACAGTGCACGAGGGTTCCTTTTTCTCCACATCCTCACCAACACTTGTTATTTGTTAGCTTTTTGATAATAGCCATACTGACAGGTGTGAAGTAGTATTTCATTGTGGTTTTGATTTGCATTTTCTTGATGATTAGTGATATTGAGCATCTTTTCATGTGCCTGTTGGTCATCTGTATGTCTTCTTTGGGAAAATGTCTATTCAGGTCCTCTGCCCATTTTTTTTTTGTTTGTTTTTGTTTTTGTTTTTGTTTTGTGGTATGCGGGCCTCTCACTGTTGTGGCCTCTCCCGTTGCACAGCACAGGCTCCGGACGTGCAGGCTGAGCGGCCATGGCTCACAGGCCCAGCCGCTCCGCAGCATGTGTGATCTTCCTGGACCGGGGCACAAACCCATGTCCCCTGCATTGGCAGGTGGACTCTCAACCACTGCACCACCAGGGAAGCCCTCTGCCCATTTTTAATTGGGTTATTTGCTTTTTTTAATGTTGAATTTATGAATTATTTCTATATTTTGGATATTAACCAGATATATCATTTACAAAGATCTTTTCCCATTCAAAAGGCAAATTTTTCATTTTGCTGATAGCTTCCTTTGCTATACAATAGCTTTTTAGTTTGATGTAATCCCATTTGTTTATTTTTGCTTTTGTTTCCCTTGCCTAGGGAGACATACCCAAAAAACTATTACTAAGACAAATGTAAAAGCGCATACTGCCTATGTTTTCTTCTAGAAGTTTTCTGGTTTCAGGTCTTACATTTAAGTCTTTAATCCATTTTGAATTTATTTTTGTGAATGGTGTGAGAAAGTAGTCCACTTTTGATTCTTTTGCATGTAGCTGTCCAGGTTTTCCAACATCATTTATTGAAGAGGCTGTCTTTTACCCATTGTATATTCTTGCCTACTTTGTTGTAGATTACTTGCCCATATAAGTGTGGGTTTATTTCTGAGTTCTCTATTCTGTTGCATTGATCTATGTGTCTGTTTTTGTGTCAGTACCATACTGTTTTGATTACCATAGTATTATAGTATAGTTTGAAATTGGGGGCATGATACCTCCAGCTTTATTCTTCTTTCTCAAGATTGTTTTGGCTATTTGGGTTTTTTTGTGTTTCCATAAAATTTTATAATTACTTTTTCTAGTTCTATGAAAAATACCACTGATGTTTCGATAGGGATTGCATTGAGTCACTAGATTGCCTTAGGTAGTATGGTCATTTAAACAATATTAATGCTTCCAAACCAAGAACACAGTATATCTTTCCATCTATTGGTGTTGTCTTCAATTTCTTTCATTGGTTTCTCATAGTTTTCTGAGTACATGTCTTTTACATTTTGGTTACATTTATTCCTAGGTATCTTATTCCTTTTGATGTGATTGTGAATGGGATTACTTTCTTAATTTCTCTTTCTGATAGTTCATTGTTAGTGTATAGAGGTGCAATAGATTTCTCTATATTAATTTCATATCCTGCAACTTTACCAAATTAATTGATGAGTTCTAGTAGTTGTTTGGTGGCATCTTTAGGATCTTCATGTATAATATCATGACATCTGAAAACAGTGACAGTTTTACTTCATTCTTTCCAATTTGTATTCCATTATTTTATTTTCTTGTCTGAGTGGTCTGGCTAGAACTTCCAATACTATATTGAGTAGAAGTGATGAGAGTGGGCATCCTTGTCTTATTCCTGATTTTAGAGGAAATGGTTTCAGCTTTTCACCATTGAGTGTGATGTTAGCTGTGGGCTTGTCATATATGGCCTTTATTATGTTGAGGTATGTTCCCTCTGTACCCACTTTGTTGAGAGTTTTTATCATAAATGGATGTTGAATTTTGTCAAAAGCTTTTTCTTCATCTACTGAAATGATCATATGATTTTTTTTCTCTTCAGTTTGTTAATGTGGTATATCACACTGATTAATTTGTGGATATTGAACCATCTTTGTATCCCTGGAATGAATCCCATTTGGTCATGGTGTATGATCCTTTTAATGTATTTTTGAATTTGGTTTGCTAATATTTTGTTGAGGAATTTGCATATATGTTCATCAGTGATATTGGCCTGTAATTTTCTCTTTTTTTTTGATAACTTTGGTTTGGTATCAGGGTGATGCTGGCCTGGTAGAATGAGTTTGGAAGCTATACCTTCCTCTGCAGTTTTGGGGAATAACTTGAGAAGGATAGGTGTTAACTCTTCTCTAAATGTTTGGTTGAATTTACCTGTGAAGGTATCTGATCCTAGACCTTTGTTTGTTGGGAGTTGTTTTCATTCCTGATTTAATGTCATTACTGGTCATTGGTCTGTTCATATTTTCTGTTTCTTCCTGATTCAGTCTTCAGATATTGTACATTTCTAGGAATTTTTCCATTTCTTCTCTGTTGTCCATTTTATTGGTGTATAACTTTTTGTGGTAATCTCTTATGATCCTTTCTGTTTCTAACTTGTGTTGGTTCTAACTTGTGTTTTATTACTGATTTTACTTATTTGGGCCTTCTTTTCTCCTTGATGAGTCTGGCTAAAGGTTTATCAATTTTGTTTATCTTTTTAAGAACCAGTTCCTAGTTTCATTGATCTTTTCTATTGTAGTTTAGTCTCTATTTCATTCATTTCTTTTCTGATCTTTATGATTTCTTTTCTACCAACTTTGGGTTTTGTTTGCTCTCCTTTTTCTTGTTCCATTACATGTAAAATTAGGTTGTCTGAGATTTTTCCTGTTTCCTGAGGTAGGTTTGAATCACTATAAACGTCCCTCTTAGAAATTTTTTTCCTGTATCCCATAGATTTTGGACCACTGTATTTTCATTTTCATATTCATATTTTTTGATGTCCTCTTTGATTTCTTCAGTGACCCTTGGTTGTTTACTACAATGTTATTTGTTCTCCATGTGTTTGTGTTTTTTACAGTTTTGTTTCTTGTAGTTGATTGCTAGTCTCATAGCATTGTGTTTGCAAAAGATGCTCAATGTGATTTCAATCTTCTTAAATTTACTGAGATTTATTCTGTGGTTTAGCATGTGATCTATCCTGGAGAATATTCCATGTTACTTGAAAAGAATGTGTATTCTGGGGCTTTTAGATGAAATGTTCTATATATACTATTAAGGCCATCTAGTCTAATGCGTCATTTAAGGCCAGTGTTTCTTACTGATTATCTGTCTGGATGATCTGTCTATTGCTGTAAGTAGGGTGTTAAAGTCCCCTACTATTATAGTGTTACCGTCAGTTTCTCCTTTTATGTTTGTTAATATTGCTTTATGTATTTAGGTGCTCCTATGTTGGGTGCATTTATATTTAAAATTGTTATATCTTTTTGTTGGATCGATCCCTTTATCATTATGTAATGTCCATCTTTATCTCTTGTTACAGTCTTTATTTTAAAGTCTATTTTATCTGATATAAAAGTCGCTACCCCAGCTTTCTTTTCATTTCTGTTTACACGAAATACCTTTTTTCCATCCCTTTACTTTCAGTCTGTCTGTGTCTTTAGATCTGAAGTTAGTATCTTGTAAGCAGCATAAATAGGGGTCTTGTTTTTGTATCTATCCAGCCACTCTGTCTTTTGATTGGAACATTTAGTTCATTTACCTTTAAAGTAATTTTTGTTGGGACTTCCCTGGTGCTCCAGTGATTAAGACTCTGTGCTTCCAATGCAGGGGGTGTGGGTTCAATCCCTGGTCAGGGAACTAAGATCCCACATGCTGTGTGGCCAAAAAATAAAAATAAATAAATACATAAATAAATACTTAATTATTGTTAGGTATGTACTTATTGCTATTTTGTTAATTGTTTTGGGATTGTCTTTGTAGTTTTTTTAATTGTTGTTCCTTTCTTCTTTTGCTCTCTCCCCTTATGATTTGATGACTATCTTTAGCATTATATTTGGATTCCTTTCTCTTCTCTCTGTGTGTGTGTATATATTATAGTTTTTTGATGTGTATTTACCATGGGATTTATATATAGCAAATTATATATATATATATATATATATATATATGTAATTATTGTAAGTTACTGATCTCTTTAGTTTGAATGCATTTTAACAACCCTGCATTTTTACCCTCCTCCCCCAATGTTTACTATTTGACATCTTATTTTGCTTCTTTCTGTTTTATGTATCCCTTAACTACCCATTGTGGTTATAGATGATTTTACTACTCTAGTCTTTTAACCTTCCTACTAGCTTAATAAGTGGTTAATTTTTCTACCATGACTGTATATATTTGCCTTTACCAATGAGATTTTTCCTTTCATAATTTTCATATTTCTGGTGGTGGCCTTTTCTTTTCCACTTAGAGAAGTACCTTTAACATTTCTTGTAAAGCTGTTTTGATGGTGCTGAACCCTCTTAGCTTTTGCTTGTCTGTAAAACTTGATCTCTCCATCAAAACTGAATGAGAGCCTTGATGCGTAGAGTATTCCTCATTGAAGTTTTTTCCCTCTCATCACTGTAAATATATTGTGCCACTTCCTTCTAGCCTGCAGAGTTTCTGCTGAAAAGTCAGTTGATAACTTTATGGGAATTCCCTTGTACGTAACTTTTTGCTTTACCCTTGCTGCTCTTAATATTCCCACTTTATCTTTAATTTTTGCTATTTTAATTACAGTGTGTCTTGGTGTGTTCCTCTTTGGGTTGATCCTGTTTGTGACTCTCTGTGCTTCCTGGACATGGATGTCTGTTTCCTTTCCCAGGTTAGGGAATTTTTAAGCTATTATGTCTTCCAATATGTTTTCTGCCCCTTTCTCTCTTCTCCTTTTGGGACCCCTGTAATGCAAATGTTAGTACACTTGATGTTATTCCAGAGGTCTCTTAAACTGTCTTCATTTTTTAAAATTCTTTTTTCTTTTTTCAGCTTAAGTAATTTCCACTACTCTGTCTTCCAGTTAGCTGATCTGATCCTCTGTATCATGTAATCTGTTGTCGATTCCTTCTAGTATGCTTTTTAATATCAGTTATTGCATTCTTCAGCTTTGCTTGGTTCCTCTTTATATTGTCTAACTCTTTGTTAAAGTTCTCACTGTGTTTGTCCAGTTTTCTCCCAAGTTCTTTGAGCATCTTTATGATCATGACCTGAACGCTTTATTGGGTAGATTGCTTATTTCCACTTAGTTCTTCTTCTGGGATTTTATCTTGTTCCTTCATTTGGAACATATTCCTCTATTGCCTCATTTTGCCTAATTTGCTATTTTTATTTCTATGTATCTGGTAGGTTGTTACATTTCCCAACTTCGGAGAAGTGGCTTTTTTTATGAGGCATCCTATGTGTCCGAGCAGTGCACTCCCCTCTGGTCACCAGAGTTATATGCCCTGGGGGTGGGCTGTGTGGGCCCTTCTGTTGTGGGGGGCTGGCTACTATGAGTGGTCTGGTAGGTATGGCAGGCCCTGTCTGGCTGATTATCAGGCTCTGCCTTGTACAGAGGCTGCTGGCCACTGGAGATTGGGGCTGGGTCTCAAGAGGCCTGGCTGCAGAGCCCCAGGAAATCCCAGGGCTAGTGCTGGCCCACAGGTGGGCAGAGCCCAGTCAGTGTGGCTTGTTGCAGGGCCAGTTGTCCCAGATCAAGCATCAGCCTGCCAGTGCATGGGGCCAGTTCCCGACATGGCTGACTGTGGCATCTGATATTACAAAGCTGGTGTCAGCCCACTGTTGAGTGGGTCTGGATCCTGGGGCAGCTAGCTGAGGGGCCCACGGTGTCTTAAAGCTGGTGTCAGCCTCCTGATAGGCAGGATTGTGGCCCAGGGAGGTCCTGGAGCTGGTGTTGGCCTGTTGGTTAGTGGGGTTGTGGCCCTGGTGATCTTGGGCTTAGTGTTGCCTCACTGGTGGGCAGAGTCAGGACCTGGAGTCTAGTACTAGTGCTAACAGGCTGGGGGTGGGTCCAGGTCCCAGTGCTAATAATCTAGAGGGAGGATTCCACAATGTTCCTTGCCAGCACCAGTGTCCTCATGGTAGAATGAGCTCCCCAAATGGCTGCCACCAGTGTCTGTGTCCCCAGGGTGAGCTGCAGTGGCCTTCTGCCTCTCCAGGAAGCTCTCTCCAAGATCAGCAGGTGGGTCTGACCCAGGCTCCTTTGAAATTACTGCCTCTGCCCTGGGTCCTGGAGTGTGTGAGATTTTGTGTGTGCCCTTTAATGATGGCGTCTCTATTTCCTACAGCCTTCTGACTCTCCCAAAAGTAAGCCCCACTTGCCTTCAAAGCCAAGCGTTCTGGGGACTTGTCTTCCTGGTGCAGGACCACCAGGATAGGGAGCCTGATGTGGGGGCTCAGACCTCTCACTCCTTGGGTAGAACCTGTGCAATTGTAATTATCCTCCCACTTGTGGGTCACCCACCCAGGGGTATGGGTCTTGACTATACTGCATCTCAACTTTTCCTACCCATCTCATTGTGGTTTCTCCTTTATATCTTTAGTTGTGGAATGTCTTTTCAGCAAGTGTTTAGGTCATTCTCATATTACAGAGATAGCTGCTCTGTAAATAGTCGTAATTTTGGTGTGCCCCTGGGAGGAGATGAGTTCAGGGTCCTTCTACTCCAGCATCTTCTACAATGAGCAAATTTTATTTTGTAAGTAAATAGGAAACAATGAAGCACTTCTACAAAGAACACTGATCATATGGAGTCCTCCCAGTTTTCCTAGGCATAGTTAACCACTTTCTCCTTTGCACTTTTTCACTGTACTCTGTGTTTAAAACTACTATAGATAGTAGTAGTTGTCTTTCTTCCATACTAGATGATTATGAGATTCTTGAATGGTGGCTGGGATTGATTATTTATATTTGTATTCCTAGTACTTAAGAAAGTACCCTATTTACACATGCTTGGTAATATTTGTCAAGTGAAATAATGAAGAAATGAATGAATACACTTGCTTAAGAATGTTTTTTTTTTTGTGGGGAGTAAGCCATTGTAAATGGAGAAGAGTATTTGATTAACAATTAAGCATTAGACTAAGGGTTGGAAATTTTTTTCTCTGAAGGGCCAGATAGCAAATATTGTAGACTTTGCAGGCCACATATGGTCTTGGTCCAATGTTATTGTTTTTATTTACAGTCCTTTAAAATGTAAAACCTGTATGTGGCCATATGAAAATAGGCATGGGCCATAGTTTGCCAGCCTCTGTCTTAGACTTTAACTCTCAATTTCCTAACCTATTTCAGAACCCTCCCTAATTCATCAGCAAATTCTGTTATGTCTCTAGCTATGGCCTTTGTGTATGAAACCAATCAGTCCATTTATTAGCTTACACCACACACTTAACATGTATACATCCACTCAAAATAAGCATTTTTAGTGGGTTTAGTGACCTTAAGGGGTTATTGAGAAGGTTCATGTCAAGCACCATACAGCTTTTCTGCAGTGGCATGGGTTTCTCCATCTTTTCCCACAGGATGAATTAATTCCTTTTAAGATCTTATGCAAATGAAGTTATTTTATTAATATTTCTGAAAACATGACACTTAGGGTGTCACCAACTCCAAGCAAGTTTATCAAGGTACTTTTGCCAATAGATATAGTTTATCCCTAATAATAACCACAATAATAATGATGATTGGAATGATAGCATATCATATATAGGACATATATAGGACTTACTATGTGACAACAAAGTTCTAAGTACTTTAGTCCTCACACTAAACCCATGGGATAAGTATTATTGTCATCCTCGTTTTACAAAACAGGAAACAGAGACACTGAGAGTTTAAGAAACTTGCCCACAATCACACATAATCAGTGGAAAAGAAAGTTTCAAGGAGTCAGGATGAGGGTGATTAACAGTGTCACAGTGGAGAGTCCCAGAATGATGAGCCCTAAAAAGCAATCCTTCCATATGTGGTTGAAAGGTTAAAATTAGTGATTTTCTAAAGAACCACTTCAGTTAGATAGTGGGGTGGAAGCAATATTGCAATGCATAATATGAGTGGCTGGTGAGAAGATAGAAGTAATGGTTATCAACCACTTATCCTTAGCTGTTCAGAATTTCTCCTTTAATGCTGTGGTTGAGATAATAAAATCTGTTCTTTCACATAGCTAGATATGTAGTATCCTACAGCCTTATAAACATTGTTTTATATTGTTACTAACACTCTCATTGTCAAATTTTCTAGGATGTGGTGCTGCAGGTTGTCCCATCTACAAAGCAGGCTCCAGGACCTGCTGAGGGGACGAGTCACATGTTGGGCCCTTCAACAGCCCAACTTCAAAAGCTTATTTCCATTAGCCATCCATTGGCACCATACAGCCTCCAAGTCTCTGAATTGTGTTTGGCAGCAACACGAAGATCATTTTGGTAAGATGTGTAGAGGCAGATACTTTAATTGTGACAGAAAAACCAAAATTTAATATCTTAACCATTTTAAGTGTACACTTCAGTAGTGCAAAGTATATTTACATTGTTGTGCAATGACAGATACTTTTTATGTGGAGTTGCGAAGACTAACCATTTATTTCTAGGATTATTTTACAGGTTGCAAGAAAGACAAAACTAATATAGGGTAATAGGAAAATCTCATCCCAGCTAGGGAAAGGGAGGTCTGCTATGCCCCAGCCCCACTCTATCTCCCTGTCTCTTCTAAGAAAAAATAAAGAAAGAAGAAAAAAAGCCTCAGTATACAAGGGAGAGAGTTTCAGAGACATAGACTGGAAATTCTATAGCCAGGGAAAGTATTGGGTGGCATAGGGGAAAAAAGCTTTACCCCTGTGTATTAGTTTCCTAGCACTGCTGTGACAAATTACCATAAACTAATTGGCACAAACAACAGAAATTTATTCTTTCACAGTTCTAGAAGCAGGAAGTCTGAAATCAAGATGTTGGCAGGGCCATGTCCTCTCTGAAGACTCTAGGAGAGAACTCTTCCTTCCCTCTTCTGGGCTCTGGTGGTTGCCAACAATCCTTGGTGTTACTTGGCAACATCACTACACTCTCTGCCTCCATCATCTTCCCTGTGTCTCTTCTGTGACTTCAAATTTCTCTCTCCTTATAAGGGGACCATTTGTTGGATTTAGGGCCCATGCTAATCCAGTATGACCTCATCTTATCTTGATTATCTTCCAAGACCCTATTTCCAAATAACGTCTCATTCACATGTACTAGAAGTTAAGACTTCAACATATCTTTTTGGGGAATGCAGTTCAATTCACAACACCCTGGAAAGGGACAAAAACAACCATGAAGGCCACACTCCCAAAACATAGGCCCACTATGCACTCCAAAGACTTAGACTTAATTCAAAGATTAGAGAATTCCCCTCCCCCCCCACTACAACCAACTAATAAGCCTCCAGTTAAAATAGCAGTGGATTATAGCTGCAAAAGACAGACTGTCTCTGAGGTGAAGCACAAAGAGAAGGGCCAAGACCAAGAGGGGGGATAAAAACAAGATTACTAGAGAAATTTAAAGCCTCTCGTACCCATAGAGACAGTAAATGTCAAACATAGCCCAACTCTTGGCCAGATTGATATAGTCACCCATAAATTCCTATATACCTCAGTATCTACTGCTCTATACATGTCTGGCTGTCAACTACAAGAACAAAATTACAAAACATGCTAAAAGGCAAGAAATAACACAAGTTGAAGAGACAAAACACCATCAGAACTAGACTCACATATGACACAGGTGTTGAAATTTCCAGTCAGGAAATTTAAAATAACTATGGTTAATATCTTAAGGATTCTAATGGAAAAGGTAGACAAAATGAAAGACCAGATAGATAATGTCAGCAGGGTGATGAAAAATATAAGAAAGAATCAAAAGGAAATCCAAAGCACAGTAACAGAAATGAGGAATGACTTTGATGGGCTCATAAGATACAACAAGGGATAGAATCAGTGAATATAAAGATAGGTCAATAAAAATTACCCAGACTGAAATGCACAGAGAAAATGAGAGTGGAAACAAACAAACAAAAAAAGGGTATTCAGGAAGTGTTGAACAATATCAAAAGTTGTAACATATACATGAATGGAATACCAGAAAGAAAAGAAAGAAAGAACTAAGCAGAAGAAATATTTGAAGAAATAATTTTTGAAAGCTTTCCACAATAAGTGACAGACACCAAACCACATATCCAAGAAGCTTAGAGAAGCTTTGTATCCATTTTTAACCCCCCCACACACACAAAAGCCCACACTTAGGCAAAAGAGCAAAAACAAAGAGCAAATCTTGAAGGCAGTCAGAGGGGAGAAAAACACTTCACTTACACAGAAACAGAAGAATTACAGCAGAGTTCTCATGAGAAACTATACAAGCAAGAACACAATGGCATGATAATTTTAAAGTATTAAAAGGAGAAAAAACTGCCAACCTGGGATTCTATATCCAGCAATGCTTCAAAAGTGAGAGAGAAATAGACTTTCTCATATAACTTCTCAAAATATTGTAAAGGAATTTCTTCTGGCAGAAGAAAAGTGATATAGGTCACAAACTTGGATCTACATTAAAAAATGAAGAGTGTTCAAAATGAATGAAGATAAAATATAAACTTTTCTCCTTAATTGCACTAAATTTTAATTATTTAAATAGTAATGGCAGTGTATTTGGTGTTCATAGCACATATAAAAGTGAAACAAATGACAACAATGTGACAGAGGATAGGAGGGAGAAATTAGGGATATTCTATTATAAGGTAAATCAAAAGAACTGACAATACCAAGTTCTACCAAGGATGAATAGGAATCAGAGCTCTTTTTCATTGCTATTGGCATGCAAAATAGTATAGCCACTTTGGATGATACTTTTAGAGTTATCTAAAGGTGGACTTAGATTATTTAAAATGTACATTGTAAACATTAGGAAAACTACTAAAAAGTTTTAAAAAATAGTATGAATAATAAGTTAAGAAATGAGATAAAATGGAATCATAAAAAGTACCCAAGGAAGGGCTTCCCTGGTGGCACAATGGTTGAGAGTCTGCCTGCCGATGCAGGGGACACGGGTTCGTGCCCCGGTCCAGGAAGATCCCACGTGCCACGGAGCGGCTGGGCCCGTGAGCCATGGCCACTGGGCCTGCGCGTCCGGAGCCTGTGCTCTGCAATGGGAGAGGCCACAACAGTGAGAGGCCCGCATACCGCAAAAAAAAAAAAAAAAAAAAAAAAAAATAACCAAGGAAAATCAGAGAAGGTAGAAAAAGAGGAAAAAAGAAACAAGGAGTAAATACAACAAATAGAAAACAGCAAGAAGGTAGATTTAGAGTCAACTACATCAATAATCTCTTCAAATATAAATTGCCTAACCACACCAGTCAAAATACAAAGATTGTCAAAATGGATCAAAAAAAAATTCTACTATATGTTATCTACAAGAAACAAACTTTAAATATAAAGACTCAGGATAAAACTTAATGGATGATGTGGGGACAAGGGATATATGGAGCTGTCTGTACCTTTGTCTCAGTTTTGCTGTGAACCTAAAACTGCTCTAAAAAGTAGTCTATTTAATTTTTTTAATTTAAAGTTAAGGGATGGAAATAGAAACACCATGAAATGCTAATCAAAACAACAGTAACTATGTTAATTTCAGACAAAGCAGTCTTCAGAACATGGAAGATTATCATGGATAAAGAGGCACATAACATAGTAATAAAGGGTTCAGTTCTCCAAGAGAACCTGTAACTATCCTAAAAATGTATCACCTAACGATAAACCATCAAAATGCATGAAGCAAAAACTGGCAGAGATAAAAGTAGAAGTAAACAAATCCACAATTTCAGTTGCTTTTAATACCTCTCTCAGTAATCGATAGATTAAGCAGGCACCATCAACCAGCTTGACCCAATTGATATTTATAGAACAATCCATCCAACAACAGTAAAGTACACATTGTTCTGAAGTTTAAATGAGACATTCATCAAGGTAGACCACATTCTGGGCCATAAAACAAAGCTCAAAAATTTTAAAGACTCTAAAAACATATAGAGTATGTACATTGACCATAACAGAAAAAACTAGAAGTCTATAACAGAAAAGTCCCAAATATTTGGAAATTAAGCTATACACTACCAAAAAATGTATAAGTCTCAAGGAAAGTTAAAAATATTTTGAACTAAATGAAAATGAATATACAACTTATCAAAATTTGTGGTAAACAACGAAAGCAGTGGTTGGAGGGGGATGTATGGCAATAAATACACACACACACACGCACAATCTGTGTGCAGACAACTGCAAAACACTGATTAAAAAAAATGAAAGAACATAAATAATTGGAAAGACATTCCATGCTCATAGGTTAGAAGACCCAATATTTTTAAGATGTGAATTCTCAGTATGATCTATAGATTCAGTGCAATCCCACTCAAAAAATCCCAGCAGACTTTTTTATAGATATTGACAAACTGATTCTAAAATGTATGTGGAGGGGGCTTCCCTGGTAGCGCAGTGGTTAAGAATCTGCCTGCCAATGCAGAGGACACAGGTTCGAGCCCTTGTCCAGGAAGATCCCACACACTGTGGAGCAACTAAGCCCGTGCTCACAACTACTGAGCCCGTGCACCTAGAACCTGGGCTCCGCAACAAAAGAAGCCACCGCAATGAGAAGCCCATGCACTGCAACGAAGAGTAGCCCCCCTCGCCGCAACTAGAGAAAGCCCGCATGCAGTAACGAAGACCCAACGCAGCCAAAAATAAATAAAATTTTAAAATAAATAAATAAATAAATAACGTATGTGGAAAGACAAAGGTATCAGAATAGCCAATACACTTCTGGAAAAAAATTAAGTCAAAGGGCTTAAGTTAACCTTAGTACAGTTGACACAAACAACACAGGGGTTAGGGTGCCAACTTTTTGAGCAGTCAAAAATCTGAGTGTAACTTACAGTCAGCCCTCTGTATATACGTAGTTCCTTCATATATGTGGTTTTACATCCACAGATCAATTTAACTGCAAATCAGGTAGTACTATAGTATTTACTATTGAAAAAAATCTGCTTATAAGTGGACCCAAACAGTTCAAACCTGTGTTGTTCAAGGATCAACTACAATCAAGGCAGTGTGGTGTTGTCAAAAGGATAGATACATAGAACAGTGGAACAAAATTGAGAGCCCAGAAATAGACCCACGCAGATATGGTAAACTGATTTTTGACAAAAGTGCAAAGTCAATTCAATGGAGAAAGGACTGTTTTTTTCAACAGGTGGTGTTAGAACAGTTGGACATCCCTATGCAAAAGAGCAAAACAAAACAAAATGTTCACACCTGCCTCATACTTTGTGTAAAAAATAGCTCAAAGTTGATCATAAGCCTAAATGTAAAATGCAAAACTATAAAACTTGTATGAGAAAATGTTTGTTACCTTGGATTAAGCAAAAAGTTCTTAGATGCAACTTCAAAAGCTTAATCCATAAAGGAAAAAAATGGTAAATTTGACTCTATCAAAATTCAAAACATTTTCTCTGTGAAAGACACTGTTAAAAGAATGAAAAGAAAAGCCACACAGACGTGGAGAAAATATTTGCAAACCACATGCTTGAGAAAAGGTTTGTATGCAGATTTTAGAAAAACCTCTTAAAACTTAACAATAAGAAAACAAATAACCCAATTTTTAAAAGGGTAGAAAGATCTGAACAGACACTTCACCAGAGGACAAAAGTATGGCAAATAAGCATATGAAAACATGCTCAACATGATTTCATTAGGTAAATGCAAATTAAAGCCACAATGAGATGCTACTATACACTTATTAGAATGACTAAAATCCAAAAAAACCTGGCAGTACTTAATGCTGACAAGAATGCAGAGCAATAGGGACTTGTATTCATTGCTGGTAATAATACAAGAATAGTATAGCCACTCTGGAAGAAAATTTGGTAGTTTCTTATAAGGTTAAACATGGACTTGTCAACAGTTGCACTCCTAGGTATTTACCCAACTGATTTGTAAACTTATGTCCACAGCAAAAACCCACACATGAAAAACCACTTTATTCATAATTGTCAAAAGTGGGAAGCTATCAAAATATCCTTCAATAGGTTAATTAATAAACTATAGTACATCCATACAATGGAATACTATTCAGCAATCAAAAGGAATGACATGACATTCTGTTGAAGGCAAAACTATAGGGACAGTAAACAAATCAGTGGTTGCTAGGGGTCTGGAGAATGTGGTTACCCATAAGTATAGGGGAAATGCTAGAATGAGTCATGTGGTACCGGATTATAGTTGAAGACATCAGTATAAACTCATGTTTAGCCTAATATAGATACAGATGTATAGGTGCAGAAATAATTACAGTTGACCCTTGAACGATGCAGGAGTTATGGGTGCCAACCCTCTGTGCAGTCAAAAATCCGCATATAACTTGTAGATTGCCCTCTGCATACACAGTTCTGAGTCCAAGCTCACTCTGCTCGCTGCACAACAGGCCAATAAATCAGGAGATGAGGTGTTGAGGCAAGGAACAGTGACTTATTTGGAAAGCCAGGCATCTGAGAAGATGGTGGACTAATGTCCTAGAGTATCATCTTATTGGGGTCTGGATGCCAGTTTATTTTATAGAACAGAGAGGGGGAGGAGATGAGGAAGTAAACTAAAAAGGCCACAAGTCTTGCAAAACATCTCCTGGTTTGGCCAGCCTCGGGGAGGGGATGTGTTAATTTCTTCTTTCTTGCAGCCATTCACTGGTAGGCAGGGTCAGGATGTTTCCCTGTGAGCTGAAAAAAGGCACTTTAGTTTAACATTCAGGCAGAGGGGCAGGGTTCCCCAAGGTAGACCATTATGTATGCCAGTAGCTATAGACAACATCCTTTTAGTGATTATAGTAACAAAAAACAACAGAGAGCAAAGGTTAAAATAAAAGAAACAGATCCAACATGGAGTCTGATTTTGCTCTTCCTTGCTACAGATGCTCTGTATCCACATTTCCACATTCTCGGATTCAACCAACCACAGACTGTGTAGTACCATAGTATGTACTATTGAAAAAAATTCTGTGTGTAA
This sequence comes from Monodon monoceros, assembly GCF_005190385.1. Taxonomy (NCBI): domain Eukaryota; kingdom Metazoa; phylum Chordata; class Mammalia; order Artiodactyla; family Monodontidae; genus Monodon; species Monodon monoceros. The sequence continues at coordinate 610,591 of NW_021703780.1, read as the reverse complement.
GTGGATGTGTGCAGTTCAAACCCATGTTGTTAAAGGGTCGACTGTATAGATATGTTTTTACACATAGATTAGTATATTTCCTAGCTCTAGCCACTGAGAGGTCCTGGAAACAATGACACCACAGTGGAAATGAGAACACCCAGATCTTGGTTTCTAATACCATGCTCCAAGAAAAGGAACCAAGGGCTCCTTAGAAAAATGGACTATTCTAGAGCTGGGTCAGAGAAAATACAAGATGAGCCTGGAGAATCTTGAAGTCCCAGAAAGTAGGGAAGTGCTCAAAAAAATTATGAGGCAATGTTAAAGGGACACAGGAGCTAACTAAAAGAGCTTCTAATGGCCAAATCTGAAACAATTTGAGCAAGAAAATAAATAATATAATATTAGATTATAACCAAAAGTATAAAATAAATGAATCCATGCTGATATATGAATAAATTGGGAGAGTACATATAAATGTCCCATACAAAAGAATTCCAAATAATTTATGTAGATATTCCTCCTCCCCCAACTATGGAGGTGGATCTTAAGTCCCCAGTCCTAGAATGCAGGCTGCACTTAGTGATTTGCTGCCAAAGAATAGAATATGGAAGGAGGGTGGGGTAACTTAAGTAGAGAAATGTAGCAAACACTGCCTTTGATAGCACGTACCAGTGATATGATATGGTGAGAAGGGCACCTCACTCCTGTGGCTATCTTCGCCAAAACTTATAACCCCACTTTAACCATGATAAAAGCATCAGATAAACCCAAATTGTGGGACATTCTAACAAAATGCCTGACCAGTACCTCTCAAAACTGTCAAGGTCATCAAAAACAAGGAAAGTCACAGCCCAGAGGAGCCTAAGGAGACATGACTAAATGTAATGTGGGTCTTGGATGGGATCCTGGGACAGAAAAAAGACATTAGGGGAAAACTAATAAGATTCAAATAAATTATGGGATTTAATTAATAAATAATGTATCAATATTCATTCATCAGTTGTGACAAATTTACCATACTAATATATGGTATTAGTAATAAGGGAAACTGGGCAATGGCTACATGGGAACTCTTTGTATTTGCAACTTTTCTGTAAACTTAAAATCATTCTAAAATTTAAAACAAATTTATTAACAGAGAGGTAGTGGAAACCTCAAGCCATAAGTTTCACTATGAAAGGGAAAATGAGGTGGAGTGGTAGTGGAGGGGGAATATTGTTTTAAGATGGAAGACATTGCAACATGTTCGCTGATGAGAATGATCCAGTAGGAGGGGAAAATTTGATGATGCAAAAGAGGGGGATAGAAAAATTTCAGAAGTGTAGTACCTGAGTAGGAAAGAGATAGGATCTGATTCATAAGTGAGAGTGTTGGCCTTGATTAAGTGCACAGATATTTCAACCATAGTAACAAGAAGGTAGGCAGAATATATGGGCACAGATGCATGTAAGTGGGTGGATGTGGAGCATGGGTTTGTGGAGATTGTCTTCTAATTGCTTCCATATTCCCTTTGAAGGAGTAAGCAAGGTAATCAGTTGAAAGTGGGAAGGGAGAGGTGGTGTTGGCAGTTTGAGGAGAGAAGAGACTATGTATAATAGTGTTCTTGGAGAGTGAGTAAGTGATTTTACTAAGAAATTATGCAAGGACTGTTTGGCAGCGTTGAGTACTCATTTGATATTTCGGTGATGATTTTAAAATGAAAGTAACCAATACAGTTTAAATTTTTTTTCTCTAACAATGTTTAGCTGCTTGGCTGCAGGCACAGAGAAGGTGTGGACCTGAGTGTATCCGGGTCAGAGCTTTGTCAGGGAAGCATGGCAGAGGGAGATAGGGGGGCAAGGGAGTTAAGGGTGTTTGCAAGGAATTAATTAAAATGATGGATCATGGAAGGTGGGCCCTGTAAGGAGGGAATCGAAGACATTAAAGGAGGCAAGATGATGGATAACAAACAGGAGCTTATGGTCAATGGATTGGGGCTTTTTGTGTAGTTGAAGGATTATTACAGTGAAGAGTGCCTGAATAATTGAGCTGGAAAAGGAACAACAGGTAGTCAGAGTATAGGGTGTTTGAAATGAAAATTATGAAGGTATTACAATTAATAATGATTAAGCTGCCAAGAATGATGACAGGGGAAGGGATGATGGGGTGACAGTAAAAGACAGTAAACTGATCTTCATTTATTTAAAAATAAAGTGACTCAGGAGATACATGATTAGAGTAATTAAGAAGTTTAGAGTTATATAGGATAGCATGAGCTTCAAAGCAGCAATAAGGCAACTATCCTACCAGGATTACTGTAGCCTTGCCTTGATACCTTGATGATCTAGAAACTAGAGCAGTTTTTCCAAAGTTCAATCTGATTTTAGTACTCTGATTTTAAAAATTGCTTTATAGAGGCCCACTGTTAGAGATGATGATTGGCTGAAGGTGGCAGGAGAAAAAAGTGGAAATGGAGAGGTCAGGTGGATTTCAGAGTGATATAGGAGGCGGAAGTAACAAACCTTGGTGATTGATTAAATGTAGGTTACAAGAGAAATGAGTTGAGTCCTAAGTTTCTCTTCTGTATTGACATTTTGGCAAGACCTAATTAATAAACATTTGTTCAGTGTCAACTTTATACAGAACCAAAGATGGAAGACATAGTCCCTACCTTAATGTAAACATAAAACATAAAATGAGTAAATAAATATAAGAAGCATAAATAGCTTATGCCATATGCAAATTAAATTGATACATACCAACTACTTAATTTCAAAGGAAATGTAGGGTTAGTCAAGGAAGCTTCCTTGAATTAAATTAATTTTTAGCTAGATTTTGAAAGAAAAGATGGTCATTTAATTAGAGGAGCCTATAATTTTAAGGCAAAAAATGGCAAGAGCAGAGGTAATAATGAATTCCAGCCATGGAAAGGACAGTAAGCATACCAACTTGACTAAAATAAAGGGGATTTTTTGGAGCTTTTTAAGATATGAGTCCATCCCCATAGTACAAATTATTCCACGACTGTACAGTATGTGCCTGGCAACTTCTCACCCATCTAATAGGACAGGAGAAGATCATTCATAGTTTTGATGACAGGATCATTCTCATTTCTGAATGAGCAAGTACTAGGAACCAGGCGTTGTGATAAATGCGAAGCATGCAGTGATGGAGAAGACACATTCCCTATCCTCAAGGTACCGTCTTATGGCAAGAACAAACACACAGTTATAAGACAGTGTGTTAAATGCTTTTAGACAGCATATGGAGTGCTATAAGAACAAAGAGGAGAGTTACCTAACCCAAACTAAAGAGTTATAAATGACTGCCTACAGGATTTGAGCAGAGTCATGAATATTTAAATATGAATTAGGCAAGGGAAAAAGAGTGAGAAGGTAAGGATGAATGTTCTGGTCAGAGGGAACTGCATGTGCAAGAGCTTGAAGGTTATAGTTTGTCAAAACCCTGGATTACCTCAGTGTAATGACCAATCTGAACGAGGGTTGGTAGTACTTAATCACTTTTATCACTCTAAGGGAGTGGTTCTCAATAGTTTTAGTTTATGAATCTCAGAAATTCTGTTGCAAGCTATGGATCCTCTCTATAGAAAAATACAGAACTACACACACACACACACACACACACACACACACACACACGCAGAGTTTTACATATCATTCCATTGATCCTTGGTCAAGAACTCCAACTTCAGATCACCACCAAATAATAGCCCCATTCCACAGTATCAGCAGTTGCTATATCAGAGACTCAGTTAACTTCAGTGTCTGGATTTTCAAGCATTCAACACCAGCTTTTGACTCATAACTAGAAGATGTTATAGGTACATGGAGGTGATGTCCCAGTGGTCCACTCTGCTTCTCTCCCAAGGCTGTTAGAAGGGAAAGGCATTTCCTCCCAGGTAATAAGCTACCTACTAGCAGCATGCCTGTCTTAGACAATAGGATTTCTTGTAATATGCTTCTCAGACAGTTTGTATGGACTGCATGGGTCACTCTTTTCTGTTTCTATATGTATCTCAGGGTTTTTTGTTGAAAATCTGGACATTTTAGGTTATATCTTATAGAAACTGATTTCTGACCTCGCAGGGGGATTGTTGCTGTATGTGTGTTTTGTTTATTTGTTTATTGACTTCTCTGGAGTAATTCGTTTTTAACTGTGGCTTCTGTGTATCACAGTGGGGTCAGCATAACTCAGTGGTCCTCAACTGGGGGGATTTTGCCACCACAGGAGACACTTGGCAATGTCTGGGAACATTTTTAGTTGTCACAGCTGGCGAGGAGGATGCTTCTAGCATCTAGTGGGTGGAGACTAGGGATGCTGTTAAGCATCCTACAATGCACAAGACAGTGCCCTGCAACAAAAAATTATCTAGCCCTAGATGTCCATAGTACCAAGGTTTGAGAAACCCTGGTATAGTTTAGTGGCCAGCTAACAATCGGTTAGAGGTTAAGCTAAAAACCTTAAGCCAGTAAGGCTTCCACCTTTTGCCAATGGATGTGTGTGGATTGGGGCACACAAAGTTTAGGCTGTTTATAAGTCTGCCCAGGCTTTCAGTTTCTGCCATTCTTCACATGTCTCCACTGTGCCTCACATTCCTCCAGGGACATGTAGATAACTAGGGCCCTTTCCAATCTCTCCTTATTGTGCACACAGCCCTGCATGTGTGCACAGCCTTACCGAACACCGGGGATGTGAGGGGGCTTTCCAAGGCCCACTATAGCTGTCTCATTCCCTTGATCCCCTTGATAGATTTCTGGCTGTTCTGCGGATCTATTGCTTGTCCCAACCAGTGTGCCTTCCTTGATTGTATTCAACACGCAGGGCCATGGAGTTTTTATGTGCTCTGCTCCAAATAAATTTAGTCCCCTTCAGCAGCAAAGCTGCTGGCTTTCTTGGCTTGCCTGCCCTGGTAGAACTATTGCTGATGGAGCTGGTGGGGGTGGGGTAGGGAGTGGAAGCACCCCAAGCTAAAGCACACAGATTCCCACTGTTCTTACCCAAGGTTCAATAGTTTTTCTTGACTAAATGCTTCTTAATTTGTTGTAAGCCTTTGGTCAATTTCCAGGTCCTAAAATGGTTGTTATTGGTAATTTTGTCCAGTTTTATTATTGTTATTGGGGGAGAGGATTTTCCAAGCTCCTTACTCTGCCTTTCCTGAAGTCTCACCTTCAGAGATTCCCAAGACTACACTTTGAGAAACACTAGCATAGGACTTTGGGGTTGGACAACTTGAGTTCACATCCTAGGTTCACCACCTAATGATTATATGATCTTACAAAGTTATTTAACATCTCTGAGCTTTAGTTTTCTGTCCTTAAAGTGAGAATGATAACATTGTACAAAGTCAATTTGAGGAGTACAGATACACTGCATTTTTAAACTGTTTATTAGGATCTCATTGTAGATACACCACAGTTTATTCTGCTATTCCTCAACTTCCCCCACTGACGGACATTTAGTCTTATTTTCTAATTATTTTGCTATTATAAACAAAACTATTATGAATATCCTTGTGCATACCTCTTCATATGTGACGGTTTCTATAAGGTAAGTACTGAGAGGTGAATTTCTGGGTCAAGCAATAAATATACATATTTTTTATTATTTTCATAGAAACTTCCAGATTGCCATTCAGTGTGTCTTCACCAATTTATACTCACATTACCAATGTTTGAGAGTATGCATTTCTCCACATCTTTTGAAAACACATGTTTTAATCAAACTTTAAAATTTTTGTCACTCTGATGGATAAAAAATGATATCTTAATACCCATTTCTCTGATTACTACTAAGGTTAGAAGAGTTCATGTGTTTACTGGTCAATTCTGGTGACTTTCCTATTGATATCCTTTGGTCATTTTTCTATTGAGTTTTTATCTTAATGATCACAAGGATTTATTCTATATCCTGGGTATTAACCCTTTTACGTTAAAAAGATTTTTCCTGTTACTTGTCTTTTAACTTTGTTTTTTGCATTGTTTGCAAAACAGAAGGTTTTTATCTTCATACACACAAATTATATTTTATGTTTTTTGTGTCATATTAGAAAGGCTTTTCCTACCTCAAAGTTGTCAACATATAATAGTTTTATTTTTTATATTTTACTCTATCAGTAATTTACTGTTGAGGCTGACGTGACTCTAGAATCAATTTTTCAAAATTCATTTTTCCAAAACTAGTTATTGAGTAATCTATCTTTTCACCACTATTACAAAATGCCACCTTTAACATATACCATATTTTCATGTACAGTTGAGTCTGTTTTGAGACTCTATCCTGTCCCCTTGATCTCTTAGTCCATTCTGCATGAATATCATACTTTTTAAATGACTATAGCTTTATAATACATTTTTATATATAGTAAGACTTCCCCTCCATGCCTTTCTTTTTCTTTCTCAAAATTGTTACTTTATTAATTCTGAGTATGATTCTTGGAATTAGCCTGTCCAGTACATGAAAATTTTCACTGGGATTTGGATTGGAAGTACATGGAGTTTTGTGTATTAATTTCTGGGAGAATTCCTACCTTTTCATTATTGAATCTGCCCATCTGTGAGCATATTTCTCCATTCAAGTTTCCTTCAAGTCTTTCAGGATAGTTTTGTAGATTTCTCCATAGTAGTCTTCCACATTTTCATTTTTTCCCAGACACTTTATAGTTTTTGTTCCTCTTATAAATTTGAACTCCTTTTTATTTACCTTGTCTAAATGAATAACCTGATGTATAAGAAAGTTTGATTTTTTACTAACTTTTTATTTTGATACATCAAACTAACAGAAACTAACAGACTAACAGAACTAACAGAAAAGTTGCAAGAATGGTACAAGGACCTCCTTTATATCCTCTATCCATGTCTTCTTTTTATATACTTGAATGGCTTCATTCTCCAAATTTAGAACTCTGATCTGTTTTGAGTTTATCATGGACACCCAGTGACAATATGAGGTATGGACTCAATTTTATCTCTTTGCAAATGATTATCAGTTGTCCCAACACCGTTTATTTAAAAATTCATATTTTCCACAGTGATTACACCTGCCACTTTTTACATACCAAATTTCTTTATGCATTCATGTATATTTTTGGACTTTTTATACTCTTCTGTTGTTTTATCTGCCTTTTCCTATACCAACATCACACTGTTTTAATCATAGAAGTTCTGTACTATGTTTTAATATCTAGTAGGGGCTAGTGTCCCCCTCATTGCTCGCAGCTTATTTCTTGGTAGAAGACTGTTTGAAGGAAGTTTTCTGGATCCTGATTTTTTAGTTTTCCTAAATAAATAATGTAAAATAATATAATAATATGAAAGAGTGTGATCTTTTCCTTAGAACTGCAATATGCTAACACCGTGATGCGCTTCGATTATGTCTGGCTTCGAGACCACTGCCTCTCAGCATCTTGCTACAACTCTAAGACTCACCAGCGCAGCCTAGACACTGCCAGTGTGGATTTATGTATCCAGCCAAAGACCATTCGTCTGGATGAGACCACACTCTTTTTCACTTGTGAGTGGACAGGAGACTTGGTCTTCTTTGGGGTACTCTTTTAAAGGACAATTGTTTTACAAAAAATGGTTTGCCCCTTTCCAAAACAGGGTATTCTTTTAGTTACTCTTTGTTTTTCCTTTCTTTGGAAGCATTTATTTTTTAACCTTTTATTTTTCTTCTTAAATAAAATTGCTCTAATCTACAGATGACATCATTCTTAACCAGTAAATTGTTGGCAGTATTTATAATAATTATTATTATTATTATTTTTTTTTTTTTTTGCGCTACGCAGGCCTCTCACCGTTGTGGCCTCTCCCGCTGCGGAGCACAGGCTCCGGACGCGCAGGCTCAGCGGCCATGGCTCACGGGCCCAGCCGCTCCGCAGCATGTGGGATCTTCCCAGACCGGGGCACGAACCCACGTCCCCTGCATCGGCAGGCAGACTGTCAACCACTGCGTCACCAGGGAAGCCCTTTATAATTATTATTTTTAATGCCTTTTATTTTTCCCTTAAAAGGGCCAGATGGTCATGTGACTAGATATGATTTGGATTGGCTGGTGAAAAACAGCTATGAAGGGCAGAAACAAAAGGTCATCCAGCCTAGAATCTTATGGAATGCTGAAATCTACCAGCAAGCCCAAGTTCCATCTGTAGATTTCCAGAGCTTCTTAGAAACCAAGGAGGGACTGAAGAACTTTCTACAAAACTTTCTGCTGTATGGAATTGCTTTTGTAGAAAATGTCCCTCCTACTCAGGAACACACAGAGAAGTTGGCAGAAAGGATCAGCTTGATCAGGTAAGTCATTAGTTTCCTGAAATCTGCAGAAATTAATTTCCAGTGACAAGTATGGTCACCCTCGTTTTTCCAGAATATTTTGTGGCCTGAATAATGGGATTCCCATCTATAGTGCTTTATCTGAAGCCCAGATTTCTAATCTCTAAAGACACTTACATGTTTAATATGGTGAAGACTTCAAAGTCATTGGTATTTTTTTCGAGCCCAGTGATGCTCAAAGTAGGAATTAGTCATTGTACACTAGAAAGAGCACTAACTTGAGTAAAGAGAACCAGATAGTAGTCTGAGTTCTACCATCAAGCAGTTGGGTAAACATAGACAACTGCATAACACACACACCCCTACCCTCAATCCTCACCCCCGCCGCCCCAGTAGCCTCTATTTTCCTATCTGATCAGTAACAGGATTGAATAAGATGGTGTCTAAAGATCATCTACTTTTGACCTTCTGTTATTCCTAAGACTTAATTCAGAGGCTGGTTGTTAATACTACTGCCTTATACTGTATAGCATTTAACCAGCATATTCAAATCCGTTATTTTCATTGGTCATTATAGTAATCCTGATAAGTGTGTATTTTATCTCCTGTTCTACTGATGAGGCTCTTAAGGCTTAAATGTATTAAGTGGCTTGCCCAGGACTGCTCTGCTAGTAAGCAGTAGAACTGGGATTCAGATAGCTCAGGTTTCCTGATCCTAAATACAATGTTCTTTCCATTGCATTTCTAGGTAGTATATAGATTTATCTTCTGTAGTATTAAATGTGATGTAAACCAACTTTGTTATAATTAGTACTTTCCTTTTATTTCATAAGAGCCAGATATAGCTCATTGTGTAGCAGACAGTATGCTGGGTCATTTGCCCTATCCTAGTAGAGCATAATTAACATTTGTGAACCATTCAGTTTCAAACACAGTTTGAGAACTTTCAAGTAAAAAAGCTGTGCTAGTAAGCAATAAATTGACAGGACTTTAGAGGTTATAGTTCAGAAGGAAGACCATTTCCTGTTTGGATTTTGAGGGTTCAGAGAATAAGATGAACTCTGAAAGCTAAAGAATTAAAGTGACCTTTAGTCAGATCTGAGCCTAGTAGGAAAATAACTATGAAATCAAAACCCATGATGTTATTGTATCTCTCCTCAAGGAGAGATACAATAACAGTGATACAGCAACTCTCACTAAATACTTGCTAATATAAACTATCCTTTCTCTTTTTCTTATTCCTACATGTCTAAAAGATGGGTGAAGATCTACATTAATCACTTCTAAAAGCAGCTACCCAAAAACATCTTTTTCTATGTGAGGAAGGTGAGTGCAGGACAGAAGTTTGAGTGTGAAAGCTATTAAAAGTAGAAACATAAACAGAGTGGGATGATTCCCTAAGCTTTCAAACTGTATTATCCTTTCACCCTTTTCCCCCCAGCTTCCTAGAATATTACTCAGTGGAGGAATTGTTTAGACTGGTGATGTGTTCAACTGTCATATTTACCTTATAGATGGAAATCTGGAGCCAAACAATCTATCGTTATTTGTGAATAATTAAAGAAAGTATTGGAAAGAGTTTTGAATGATAAGAATGAAAGGTTTCCTATACTTCATTTGACAGAGAAACCATCTATGGGAGGATGTGGTATTTCACTTCAGACTTCTCCAGGGGTGACACTGCATACACCAAGCTAGCTCTGGATCGGCACACTGACACTACCTATTTTCAAGAGCCCTGTGGGTAGGTGGATTAGAATTTTCCAAAGTGGGATCATTACGTGTGATGGTCTTGAATAGTTTCTTAATCATTCTCTGTTTTATTTGAACCAAGATCATATCTGCTGCTGCTGATTTGTATGACTGTTTCTTTTCTCCATAGAAACATGATCATTTTTAAATACCCTAGCTCAGTCTTCTTTAGACTTACAGGAATAAAATTTTTGAAGTGATTGAAAATCTACCTTACTACATAAAGGGATGTAAATTTTGTTTAATTTACATTTTTCTCAAAGTAATTACAAATAACTTGCCAAAAATGCATTGATTAACCATTAGTTTGGGAATTTGTACAGTTTTTCATATTTAGTTATTATATTGCAAAGGGGTCAATCTTCCAAACACAACTACTTTGGGTATGGTAGTAAGAGGAATTTAAATCCAATTTACAAGAAGTTGGAGAGGAGGAATGAATGAAAAATAACCTTATTACATGGGCTCCGAAGCTATTGAGTCAAAGATAACGTATACCATACTTTTTTGCAGCTTTATTGAGATATAATTGACATATGACATTGTGTAAATATAAGGTGTACAATGTGTTGATTTGATATGGTCGTATACTGTAATATTATTACCACCAGTAGCTAACAGAGAGTAGATCTTAAATCTTCTCACCACAGAAAAGAAATAGTAATTATTTGACATGATACATTGATTTCCTTTAAGGGTTTGGAACCTAAGAATATTTGGTTCAGAGGAGGAAGAATAAAGCATCTTTTTGACATCCTGCTCAATGTTATGGATATACAAAAAGCCCTGCATCCTCATTCTACAGGATGCAGAAGGAAGAATATGAGGAAATGGGATGAGAAACAGTTGGACAGGGGTTGAGGTTCAAATATTGACTAGCTCTTTTCTCTCTGACCACTACCAGAGATACACAGTTGTCTGTGCCTTTAATTTAACCCTTTCTAATCAATGGCAAGGACCAAGTACATGAGCAGTATAATGAGAGTGGTTAAGAGTTCGGGCTATGGAATCAACCAGACCTGGATTTGTATCCCAACTGGAACATAGGTTAGCTTTGTGATCTTGGAAAATAACTTAACCTCTCTGTGCCTCAGTTTCTTCATCTGTAGAATGGGACTAGTAATAAAACCTGTCCATTTGTATTGCTTAGGGATTAAGTTACATGATGTATTTAAAGCACTTGGCATACTTCCTAGAACATAATAAATGTTCAATAAATACTAGCTATTATTATTATCATTTTAGCCATTGTCGTCATCATCATCGTCATTGTTATATGCTTATGCTTTCTAAAGCTACCTTTGCTCAGGATCTCATCCTTTCCAACCTCCTTGGGGATTTCTCTCTCCTGTATCTTCAGCCTTCCATACATATTGACTCCTTCCTATCAGCTTTTCATTTCTTAAATCTCTACTTTTGTACACTTCCTTTGACTCTATCTCCTTCTAGTTACAGCCCCGCCTCACTCCTCACCTTCACAGCTAAACTTATTGAAATAATTGTCTACATTCAGTGTCTTTTCATTCTCACTTCTCATTCATTCTTCAAACCTGTAGTCAGCTAGTTTATCCACCCCCCTCCCAATTAAAATTAATCTCTCCAAAGTCACCAGCAACTAACTTATTGCCATACCCAGTGTGTACCTTTCAGTCTTCATCTTATTTGACCCCTGGGGCCATTTACCACTACCTCTTCTTAAATATCCTTTCTTTTCTAGTTTTCCTTCTATATCTATAGCCATTTTTCCTCAGTCTCCTGTGCCAGCTTATTTTCCTTTGTCCATGTCATAAATATTGTTGTTTCTCAAGGTTTTCTCCTTCTCCCTCTTTTCTTACTTGAAATGATCTCTCCAAATGACTTCTTCCATGCTCTTGGCTTTAGCTATCACCTACAGACGACTACAAAATCTACCTCTCTTCTAAGGTAAACATGTTCAACTGGCTACTAAGTAATCCTAACCTAGAAATTTCACAGAAAGGTCAACATAGCCAGAACTGACCTTTCTCATTTTAATTGTATTTACCCTAGGTTCTCCTTGATTTTATTCCTTCTATCTTTATTTATGTTTATTACTTATTTTACTTTGTTGTTTACTTTTCCTTATTTCTTCTTTTTCCCTAAATTACTATTAATTTTATTTTCCCCTTGTTAATTTGAAATTTTTACTTTAGTTTTCCAGTCCATTAATAGTTGCATTTCCTTTTCCTGTTAAATTTTCAGCCACATATAACTCAACTATTTCAACATGTCCTTAAACTGAACCTCTTCCTCAACCCCTCTCACCCCCTTTTTATCATCCAATTATGCATCTGCCTGTGTTCTCTTGGCAGATGGCATTATTTGTCAGGTTGTCCAGGTGAAAAACCTGCAGGCATTCTAGATATTTGCCTGTTCGTCGTCCTCTGTCATGTTGCTTAGCTGTGTCCTCTTTTCTATAAAACCCATCTCTAAGCTCAACCCCTCAGTATTTTTCTCTGCTATTTCAGTTATCCAAGTTGTTTTCCATGTTTTTTGTCATCTTGCTTCCCACCAGTTCATCTCCCATCTCAGTTTAAACTCGTTGTTTTACGTTGATATCTTTGGTCATACTTTTTTTTGGGGGGGGCCTGGAATGCCCTCTCCTCACCTCAATCTCATTTCAGCCCAACTCTTGCTCATTCTTTAAGACTAAGCAAAACCATTCTCATCCACCTCCAAAAACATTTCTCTATACAACACACCACTACAATAATTTCCTCTGTTTATGGCTCCACTGTATCTTGTATACAACTTTATTATAGTGCCTGTTGGTACTTACTTGCTTCATCTCTTCTTAGTAGACTGGCCTTCTTTAAAACAGAGACTATACCTTATTCATGATGGTATTCCCTGAGTCTGTCACATATAGCCATCAATACATATTAAATATGCTTAGGAGGAACCTGTAGTGGCATTAATATTTCAAAGCACAAAAAAGTACAGCTGGCTATGAAGGGAAGACAATTGGGAAATGAGATTTATTTCTTAGTGAAAAGAAAATGACACAGTGGAGTCAATAATCATTTCATATTTTTTTTCTAAAATTTTGATATATTCTCTTTTTTCCACTGAACAGAATAATTTAATTTTTCCCCCTCTTTAGCATTCAAGTGTTTCACTGTCTTAAGCATGAAGGAACAGGTGGCAGGACACTGCTAGTAGATGGATTCTATGCAGCAGAACAGGTACTTCAGAAGGCACCTGAGGAATTTGAACTCCTCAGCAAAGTGCCATTGAAGCATGAATATATTGAAAATGTTGGAGAATGTCACAACCACATGATTGGGGTAGGGCCAGTCTTAAATATCTACCCGTGGAATAAAGAGCTCTATATGATCAGGTGAGTACCAAAGAACTATCTCTCAGTGTAATGTATTTGTCAGATATTAGTCTTCTAATGTAATGAAAATTCCTAATATCCTATGTCTGTCACATTTTAATATTGCTATTGTATAGCTTTCTATTAGTACAATTTCCATTCTTATTTTAATTCCCATGGAATAATAAATAGGCCAACAGAGAAGGAATGCTAGATTGGAGGGGACAGATATTTCACATAGCATTTAAAATGAAAACATTTTAAAAACAAAACACAGTTATTAAATTGTGCTCAGTCACCAAATAGCTAGGGTACCCAAAGGCATGATAACAACAACATTTGACTGTTGCCCAGGTTTATGCAAAGCTCCTGACCTGTGTATATCCAATAGTCTACTAGGTATTGCCACCTAGTATCTTGTAGGATCATAAAGCACAGTTTATTCAAAACTGAATTCATCATCTCCACTCATTTCAAGCCTTCTCCTTCACACTGAATTGTGAAGATAAAAATAAATTGTTGCCCCTGTCTTTGCCCCTGGATTGTAGTCGGAACTACATAAATACTAAATCACTTCCCTGGGATAAGCTCCACTGGAAAACTCTCCCTCAGTCATTCTTATATCTCAATTGCCTAAAACAATGAGTAGGTGCTCAATATTTTCCCAAACATTTTATTACGAACATTTTTCATAATACAGAAAAGTTGAAAAGCATTTACAAGAAAACTCACATACCTACCACCTAGATTCTACTATTGAGATATTGCTATACTTACTTTATTACCTGTCTATCCATCTTTCTATCCCTCTGTTTATCTATCAATTAATCTTATTTTTGATACATTGGAAAGTACATTGCAGATATGAGTATATGTCCCCCTAATATACTTCAACATTTATAACCTTAAGTCTAAAGTTCAATATTTGTTTACAGATCTTTAATTTTGATATAAAATATACATACAGTGATGTTATAAATATTGAATATACACTTGCTGAGTTTTGAAAAATGCATACACCTATGTAACCCAAACCCCTATCAAGATATCGAATATTACCATCACTACAGAAAGTAACTTTATTCCCCTTCTCAGTCCAACCCTGCACATACACTGAGAGGAAAACCCTGTTTTGATTTTTTACCACCATAGATTAGTTTTGCCTATTCTAGAAATTCAGATCATGGAACAGATCTATTCTTTTATGAATAAACACCTGAGCTGTTTCCTGTTTGGTGTTATTATGAATAAAGCTTCCATGAATGTTCATGTAAAAGTATCTTTGTAGATATGTGTTTTCATTTCACTCAGATAAATACCGAAGAATGGAACTACTGGATCGTAGAGTAGATGACTTTTTAGTTTCATTAGCAACTGCCAGAACTTTTACTAAAGTACTTGTTCCATTTTACATGGACATCAACAGTGTATGAAAGTTGTACCCACTCCACATCCTTGTTAATACTTGGTGGTGTCAGTCTTATTAATTTTAGCCATTATGGTGGGTATCTCCTTGGGGTTCTAATTTGCATTTTTTGGTGATTGATGATGTTGAGCCTCTTTCCATGTGCATGTTGACCATTCATATATTTTCTTTTGCTAAGTATCTAGTTAGATCTTTTGCCCATTTTTTCACTGGATTGTCTTTTCATTATTGAGTTGTAGGGGTTCTTTATATACCCTGGTTACCAGTTCTTACCTGATATGTTTTAGGAATATTTTCTTCTAGTCTGTGGCTTACCTATTTATTTTTTAACTGTGATGTTTGATAAGCAGAAATTTTTAATTTTAATGAAATGTAGTTGATCCGTTTTTTTCCCTAATGATCATTGAATCTGTGACCTGCATAAGAAATCTTTGACTACCCCCATGACATAATGATATTCTCCTACGTTTTCTAAAGGTGTTATGGTTTTATCTTTTGCATCTAAGTCAGTGATCTATCTCAAACTAATTTTTTACATGTTGTGAGGTAAAGGTAGAAGTTCCTGTTTTATACACATGGATACTCAGGTGTTATAGCACCACTTGTTGAAAAGACCTTCCTTTCCCCCATTGGATTACCTTTGAAACTCTGTCAAAAATCAAATGACCACATAAAGGTGAGTTTGTTTCTGGACCCTCTGTTTGGTTCCATTATCTATTTGTGGATCTTTATGACAGTTCCACACAGTCTTGGCTACTGCAGATTTATAGTAATTCTTGAAGTCAGGTAATATGTTTGTCAACTTTGTTATTTTTCAAGATTATTTTGGATATTCTAGGTCAGGGGTTTACACACTTTTCTGTAAAGGGCCAAATAGTAAATATTTTAGGCCTTGTAGGCCGTATGGTCTCTGTTGCAACTACTCAATACTGTGTGGAAACACAACAGCAGCCATAGACAATATGTAAATGAATGGGTATAGCTGTGTTCCAATAAAACATTATTTACAAAAACAGGCAGGAGGCTGGGTTTGGCCCACACACCATAGTTTGCCAGCCTTAGTTCTAGGTTCTTTATATTTTCATATAAATTTTAAAATCAGCTTTTCAATGTTTAGGGGAAAGCCTGTTAGGATTATGATTGAGATTGCTTTGAATCTATAGATCATTTTGGTGAGAACTGACAAACTAACAGCTTTGAGTCCTCCAATCCATGAACCTGATCTTTCTATATATTTGGTCTTATCTAATTTCTCTCATCAGTGTTTTATATTATTGAAGATAGAGATCTTGTGTATCTTTTGTTTATTTTATTTCTAAGTATTTTTATGTTTTGATGGTATTATAAAATAAAATTTTAATATTATTTTCCAATTGTTTGCTGCCATTATATAAAAACAATTTATTTCTCTTTAAATTAGCGTTTTATTCTATAGCCCTGCTAAAGTTATTCATTAGTCCTGAGAAGTTTTTATTTTTTAGGTTTCTTGGAACTTTCTATATAGACAATCATGTTGTACGGACAGTTTTATTCTTTCCTTTCCAATCTATATGCTTATTTATTTGTTTTTCTTATCTTGTTGCATTGTTTAGCACTCCACTATTATGTTAAATAAGAGTGGCAAGAACAGACATCTTTAGGATGAAAGTGTTCACTATTTTGCCATGTATGACATTAGCTGTAAGGGTTTAGTGATGTTTTCTATCAGATTAAGGAATTTCCCTTCCAAGTTTGCTGAGAGGTTTTTATAACCATAAATGGGTATTACATTTTGATAAATGTTTTATCTTCATTTATCAATTGAAATAATCATATTATTTTTCTTCTTTATTCTATGGATATGGCAAATTACATTAATTTATTTTCAAATGTTAAACCAACCTTGCACTCCTAGGATAAACTGTACTTGATCATAATTTATTACTATACACACACACACACATATATGTATATGTGTGTGTGTGCATGTGTATGGACCCAGTCAAGAGATAGATACTACATGGTAGGTTAAACAGGGAAAGGTTAATATAAAGAATTAGGAACTAGGATAAAAGAGTGACTATGAGATATGAGGAAATTAATGTATATAATATTCTTTCAGAGCAGCTACAGTGTCATTGCATTTTAAGCACAATGCTTTGCCATCTAATTTGATAACAAAATAATCCATACTCCTCTGTGCCTTAAACACATGACACTTAAGTCCTCTTTTGTTGTTCCAACATTATGGGTATGCACTGGTAATAAAAAAGTTTTAAATATTATGGAATGACAGTATGTAACATTCAAAATGCTGGTAGTAATAACTGTATCACCACAATTTGTAATGTGCTGAGCAGTGGTGCAAAATGATGAGAGCACCACATATGTCTCTGTTGCTACTACTCAACTCTGCCATTGTAGTATGGAAGCCACCATAGACATATAAGTGAATATATGTGGCCATGTTCCAATAAAACTCTGTTTCTAGACACTGAAAGTTGAAATTCATATAATTTTCATGCATCACAAAATTTTTAAAAAAGATATGAGGAAATTCATTATAGTACCCTAGGGCTGAGGCAGAGTATCCAAGGAAGAATAAACATGGAAGAGGTTCAGATCTGGAAGAAAGAGTGGTTCAGCCACCTGATATCAGAGAAGTTTGCTGATTTAGCCAGGCAGGAGCTGGTCTAGAGTTGCTGAGCAAACAATAGGCCACCCTTCCAGAGTACAGGCAGGCAAGGGAGCCGGCAATCAGCAACTGGTGGTGTGAGTGTGCAACGGAAGCCTAGGTGCCAGTGAAAGCATGCAATCTAGGTGCTCTTAAGTCTTCCTGCTTTCACTGGCACTCAGACTTACTTTCGGTATGTGATCCCACAGAACACAGGAGGCCTCCTGCAGGTCATTCAGGGGCTCTGGTTTACTATGCTGAGAGGGCTATGGAAAGGTTGTCACCAAGATGAGGCTGCAAGGTGGCATAGGGACCGTGTCCTGGGCCCTGAGGGTTGGTGCCACCTGATGCCCTCACACCCACACAGCAGAGACCTGGCTAGGGCCAGAAATAGCAAGAGAACCTCTTTCTCCTGCAGTGTCCCTCCAACACCAGCTACTGAGAAAGTTTAATGTTGTACTCGCTATAAAGGAAAAATGCTAAAAGAAATTCTTAAATCAAGAACATGTATTGTATGTAAGGATGCATTCAGAACTGAGAAGCAATAAATTAGTAACTGATACATACATATCTGGTTTCAGCTTAATAATATCATGTTGAGAAGTTTTGCATCTAGGCTTAAGAGGGATATTGGTCGACAGTTTTCTTGTTTTGTAATGACTTTGTAAAACTCTGGTTTACCAAAGAGTTTGTGTGGTATTAGTGCTATTTCCACCTTAAATGTTTGCTAGAATTTACTAGGGAAACTGTCTGGGAATGGAGTTTATTTTATGAGAAAGTTTTGGATATTAAATTCAATTTTTTATGTATATATAGAGCTAGTAAGATTTTTGTTTCCTCTACTGGTTCTTTCAATAAATCTGTACATTTTATCTAAGTTGTCAATTGTTTAGTCATAAAGTCATTCATAATATTCTCTTATTCTTTTCATATAATGTCTATCATCTCTGTAATGATGATTCTTGGTATTAGTAATTTTAGCTCTCTTTTTTTCTTGTTTAGTCTAGCTAAACGTTTACCAATTTTGTTCGTCCTTTCCAAGAGCCACCGTATTGCTTTGTTAATTCTCCCTATCGTTTGTTTCTATTTTATTGATTTATGTTATCTTCATTATTCCTTTATTTTTACATACTTTTGGTTTAATTTATTCTCATTTTTCTAGTCCCCCAAGGTAGAACCTTATATCATTGATATTATACATTTAGTCTTTTTTAATACAATCATTAAAAACTATGTTTGTACCTCTAAGCCTTTTTACCTGCATCCTACAAATATTGATGTTTATTTTCATGATAATTAAGTACGAAATATTTTCTGATTTCGCTTATGTGTTCTTTCTTTAACCATGTTATTTTGTATTCTGTGTCCTCTCTGATTTTTTTGACTAATTATTCCGTCAGCCACTGAGAAAACAACACTAAAATATCCAAATAATATGGTGATTTTGTCTATTTCTCCCTTTAATTCCATCAGTTCTTGCTTCATGTTTTTTGAGTATCTGTTACTAAGCACATACTAATTTATGATTTTTATGTCTTTCTGATGAAACAACCTTTTGTCATAAAATGCCCTCTTTCACTTTGTTTTCAAGTCTATTTTATCTGAAATTAATATAACCACTCCAACAATCTTATACTTACACTTTGCATGCTATTTAATTTTCTGTCTTCTTTTTCTAACTTATCTGTGTTTGTGTGTTTAAATAAATGGCATATACATACTTCAGTCTTACTTTTTTATCCAGTCTGACAATCTCTTTTAATTGGGATATTAAGTGCATTCACATTTTTAAACCTTTAAAACATTTTAAAAGTTATTTGTATACCATAAAATTAATGTTTTAAGTATCTAATTCAGTGATTGTTATTGTATTTACAAAGTCATGTAACCATCATCACAATCCAGTTTTTGACATTTCTGTCAACCCAAAAGTTCCCTCCTGCCCATTAAGCAGTGACTCCCCCATTCCCTCACCCCAACCCCAGTCCATCACAGCCCCTAGCAATCACTTATCAACTTTCTGTCTGTATGGATTTGCCTATTCTGGACATTTTCTGTAAATGGAATCATATAATACATAGTCTTTTTTTTGTTTATTACATCTTTATTGGAGTATAATTGCTTTACAATGGTGTGTTAGTTTCTGCTTTATAACAAAGTGAATCAGTTATACATATACATATGTTCCCATATCTCTTCCCTCTTGCATCTCCCTCCCTCCCACCCTCCCTATCCCACCCCTCTAGGTGGTCACAAAGCACCGAGCTGATCTCCCTGTGCTATGTGGCTGCTTCCCACTAGCTATCTATTTTCCATTTGGTAGTGTATATATGTCCATGCCACTCTCTCACTTTGTCACAGCTTACCCTTCCCCCTCCCCATA